>NC_069072.1:138314389-138624128 GCF_025698485.1 Gossypium arboreum
CACACGATTCATCCCAACGAGACGCTTTCACTCGATTGAACTTGACTATTTTTCAGGTATCCTCAATTACTCTCGAGAGATAAAATCTCAATCAAAAACAATATCAAACTTATTGAAAAAGGGTTAAATTCTACCATTAGCCCCTGTACGTTGTAAGAATTGTGGGTTCTGTATCTTTCGGATTTTAAAATTTCAGTCTTGACCAAATAGTTGCCATTAAAGTCATCAAATAAAGTTCTGCTATTTTTAAAATATGATGTGCCAAACATATTATTTTATGTGTAATGTCATGTCAGCTTTTCATTTCTACTTATTACTCACTAAAAATTCAATTGATGGATTAATAACTATCATTTGTGTCAAAATTGAAATTTCAAAACTTGAAAAATATAGAGACTTAGAATGATTTAATTAAAAAAAAACAGACTAAATATTTAACTATACACATACTACAACATTAGTAACTGAATTTAACGAAATGAATTTAATTGTTACTATTTGGGTCAGACTAAATTTCAAAAGTATAAAGACCAATAGTAACAAATTCGAAAAGTATAAGATTAAAAGTGATCAAATAAAAACACGACGACTAAATCTATAACTTTTTTACACAATCTCATTATAAGTTTTGACCATATCTGTTTTCTTTTATATAATGCCTAAAACTACCCATAACCCTTCACCAATCTATTAATAGGAGGCTAATGCGTTTCAGCGCATTCAAACTCACGTTCTCTTATATTGATAACAATACTTATACCAATCGAGTTAAGACTCAATTGATCAAATAAAAGCACAAAGACTAAATCTATAACTTCTTTACATAATTTCACTGTAGGTTCTGATCATATATGTTTTCTTTTACACAATGCTTAAAACTACCTACAACTCCTCACTAACACATTAATAGGAGGATAATGCGTTTCAGCGCACTCGTACCCACATCATCTTATATTGACAACAATATTCATATCGATCGAGTTAAAAATCAATCCGCAACACTTTTAAAATTTCTAAAAAAAATTGAAAATCCCTTGATAATATCATATTAAAATTAACATTTAAAAAAGAAAATTAGGAACACTGGTGACCTCATATCATAAAAGCAGAAATAATTTCACATTAGACCGATAAAAACATTGAATCATGCTTTATTTTAGTCTATGTTCCACCAACTCCCTTACCTGTCCTTTTGAAAAATTACAAAATCATTACTGCTCATAAATAATCACTCTCTTTTCAGTTTTTTCTCATTTCATTAATTATACAAAATTATTTTAGGTGGGAAAAACAAAATAAATTCCATTTAAAGTATAGAATAATATAATTTTAATTTAAATACTAAAAGCATTTTCAATATTTTAATGATAAAATTAAATTTAAATATATAAGCCAACTTATGTTTCTCATCAAATAATTTTAGATTTGGTAGTGCATGCACTTATTTTGTACTAATTTTATTATATATCATAATATTTTTTAAGTTATTTTTTATTAATAATTTGTATTATATAATTTTAAGACATTAGTGTATTTCATTGCGAGTGTTAAATGAGTTAGAATTAAAATTTTCAAAAATCATTTATACGAAATTAATTTATAAATTGTACAAATAAATTGTATCAATTTATTTAATCGACTAATGCTCACCCCTAAATATTTCATATGATATAGTTTGAGTAAAAGTATCATAGAGGTTCTTGTATTAGAAGTTAGATTGCATTTTTGCTCTTTTTACTTAAAAGATGAGCAAATTAGCCCATTTACATTGGATCAAAGAGTAAATTTGTCATTTTTTGTTAATTTCATCCATTTGTATAGTTAAAAATTGGCGTAGCTAACGAAATAACCAAAAAGTGACATGTGGCGTGCCATGTGTGCCTCGTGCTCATTTTTTGAGTAAAAAAGATAAAATACAATTCAAAACTCTTGGTACAAAAACTTTCATAGTTGGGTCTAATTAATCAGAAAAATCCTCTACTATTTTTAGAAATTGACACTGTTATTTTATCATTTTGTCCGTTCTAAAAACAATATAAATAGCAGGTTATTCTACTCATTTTTTACAACACAAAAAATAATAGAACTCAGTTCTTTCTTTTCTTTCGTTCTTGCTCTCTAAAAATTCATTGTTTTACTAAATTACAATAGTGCGATAGTCTATCTAGGAGATTGGATTTTAAGTTGGACCATCTGTGACCCCTCAAATCTTTCCTGAGATTTGAACCTAATATGGTTTACCCGAGTTTCTTTCATATTATTTCCCGACTTTTACAAGAAGAGCAATCATTTTAAGTTCCATCTTTTTCATTCGGGTATACGAATTTAGAAGTATTGTGTTAACTATGGAAGGGCGAGTCCATTTCAATTTATATCGATCAGGACAAAATAACTTTTAAGATTATGATTTTTTCATCACAATTTATGTATTTACTCTGATAAAATCTATTTTGAAACCTAGAACTTTTTGTCTAAGCTATACCATTGGGCATTTGATTGAATTTTAGAACATAAATTATTGGACCAAAAATCACATGTTGTCAACATAATCTCAATTATGGACCTACCCTATACCTCAAAAATCTAATGCTTATAAAAGTAGAGGAAAAATTAAGGAAAAAAAACATTTGCACATGTTTAGTTTAATTATTAAAAAAAGTGATTTGCCACTATTGCATGAATTTTACACACCATTGTCATTATCTTTAATTTATTTCACATAAATAATCATGTTATGTTTTGATATTAATTTTAAAAATTCATTCGATTATCTTTAATTTAATTCTTATAAATAATCATGTCGGTTTTGACATAATTAAAGAAAATTGAGCTAAAATAGCATAGGCGGATATAGGGGCTGGCAGGACCTGTTTGCCCCTAAAATGGAAAATTTTTATTTAGACCTTTGATTTTTTTTAAAATTTTAAATTAGTAAAAATAAAATTTTACTTTAATTTTCTTAAAATTATAAAATTTGATTTAATTATTTAAAAATATAAAGATATGACTATAAAAATTAAAATTTCATTCGGACCCTTAAAAATTTATTCGGCCTGTAAAATAGTATTACTTCTTTTATTGAAAATTGTTATTTTACTAATTGATTGAGTTTACATAATAAAAAGGCAATAAATTGTACACTTTGAAATATTAAGTATATATATATATATATTATTAGAAATAATATCTACCATTCTATCATGAATTTTTTAAAATTTTTACAATAAAATTAGAGTATATTTAGAAATAATAAAACAATTATCAACTATATAATATTATGTAAAATTGCAATACAAACTTTACAAAAATAATAAAATATACAATAGATAAATTTTAAAATTATAAATTAATTTTGATTAAATGTGTAATATTATACATAAAAATATAATTTGCTTCAATTTACATATGACATAAACAGATACTTATATTGATTTAATATAAAAATAAGTTGATTTTTTTTATAAATGCGTACAACTTTTTAAAATTAAATTAAAATTCACAAATTAAATTTCACACTAAATTAAAGTGTATGCATAATTTAAAGACTTTCCCGATATACAACTATCAAATTTGGATACAATATAAAAGTGACATAATTTATACAAAATTAATCATATAAATATATAATATGTTTAAATTATGCCAATCAGTATTCGGTTGAGAGACATCGTTTTGTCTTAAATCGATACCAAGTATTTATGGTTTTATTTTGATAAAAAATTTTAATATATTTTGATCATTTTGTTGTGTTCCGAGTTTAGTCTATTTTAGCCAATATAATCATGTACCGACCAATAACAATTAATACAAAGTTTTAATATTTTATTTTTATAATTATATTTAATAATAAAAATTTAATCATCTATTTTAAACTTAATTAATAATTTTAAATTTTATAGTTAGATACAAAAATATTTATATATATAATTAAGATATATTTATATATATAAATAGTAAATATTTAAAAATAGTAATATAATATAATATAATATAATTTAATTTAATTTAAAATTCACTTTTTTTGGTTTGCTAAAATAGGAAGAACCAAAGTACTGAGGAAAAGTACTGAATAGGCTTGGATTTATGAGGAAAACAGATGACTTCTTTTAAATATCAAAACCGTGTGGGTCCCACCCCATCTAATCTCTTTTGTGGACTTTTTTTGTAAACATTTTCCCCACTCTTCTCACTCAACTACTGAACCTCACGTCCCTTGAATAAGACAGCCACGTGTAAAATCTTGACAGAAGAGTGCGAGTTAGAGCGAATATTGTGGATACGGGAGAAAGTGATTTTCAAACTCACCCGTGTTTCCAAAACTACCCTCATTTTCAGACAACGATTTCCCGCCAAATTAGAAACACAACAGTATCCCTTTTTCGTGTAATTTTAATTTATTAGTTAAAATAAAATTAGAAAAATATAGCAATAAGTTAATGAAAACTGCCAAATTTGAAATAAATTCAATAAAAATATTTATTGGATGGAGAGATAAAAATGATATTTATTAAAATCTTATTTTTAAATGCTTAATTCGATTTTTAATGTGATTATCGAATATTATTTTAATAATTTTCATAAATTATAAGAAAGAAAATTAATTTGTTGGGCTCTTTAAATGGTTGGATATTAGCTGTCAAATATTAAGAAAGAACAAATCAATTCACATATTTTTCATTTTCTTTTTTTTTCTCATAATATTTATAAGTTATTGCTTTAAAAACCTTAAAAAAAAAAAAACCAAAGCCTTTCCCTTTCCATATAGATACTCTCTCAACTTCTTTGAGCCTTCATCTATTTTGGGGTTTAAGGAAAAAAAAAATTCTTCATTAAAGTTTTCAACTTCTTTCAATACTATAAAAAGTTTCAATATTTAACTAAAAAAAAAAGTTTGGTGTTTTTAATGCTATGGTGAAGAAAAACAAAAAAATTTGCCTTTTGGGCTTTGGGTTTTTGTTGAAAAACTGAATCATAAAGCCTTAATCTTTGGCTTTCACTTCAAAAAAAAAAAAAAGGTTTTTTTTTTTTTTTGCTTTCAAAGCTTCTCAATTTATAGTATAAAGAACTTTGAGATTTTGTGCTTTGAGTTGCTTTGCAAATGCAGGCTTTATGTTCTTGGTGAGTTGCTTTATCTCTTATTTGTATTTCCTATCATGGGTTTGTTTCATTACGTTATTATTTGGAATTAAATTGAAGGAACTAGAAGGATTAGAAATGCAAATTTGCATACTTGTTTTAGTAAAAAAGGGTCCTTGAAATTAAGTTTATTTTATATTATGTATATTAGACTGAAATTTGGAGCTTCATCCACCATCCAATTTGATTAATCAAGATGATAGTGTATATATATAGACTTATTCTTTTATTCCATGAAATATTTTAATTTAACTTAATTTTTGTCCTTTTTTTTCAATTTTTAATGTCTGTAGGTTGTTGTGTTGTTCATTGATTCTTGCAACAGGTTGTCTGTTTGTAAGGCTACAAATTAATATAATTAAATATGTTGATATTGTTTTTTTTTTTGGTTTTAAATTACGTTGTTGTGATTAAATTAATGTAAATGGATAATTATCTGCTAATTTCTTATACATAAATTGTTTGTATTTCCATGTTGATGCTTGTTTTGGTATATATTACTCGGATTTAAGTGTGAGTGTTGCATATGAGCATTCGGAAGTAGGGTTTATATTCTCGTTTTCATGTCCAAATATGACAAATATTGTCGGATAGGGGTGTCTGACACGAGTAAAGAGTCGAAACAATGTAGTTTCTTTGATTAAAATATATGTTCCATTGATGGTCAACTAATAATATCAACACGCATGGCCTTTTGCCATAATATATATATGTATGTATGTGTGTGTATATATATATATATATATATGCAATGTACAAGGCAAAAGGAACGTACACTATTTTTGAGCTTTGCTGGATTCTAATCTTTGGGTATTTTTTGTTTTTGCCTTTTAAGATTGTCCTTTTAGTTATTTTTGAGCTTTCATGTCGAATTAGTATCGTGCTTTTAGTTTTGAAGTCGAAAAGCGTTTGATTATTTGATATTATACTATTTGTAATGAATGTTTTGTGGTGTTTTTCGACGTTGATGAATAAAATCGGATTTGTGAGATAGCTAAGTTTGTTTGTCGTGTGTTATTATTTCGGTTGGGTGATTTTATTTTTCTTGTTTTTAACTAGTGAAGAAGTGATTGATATTGGAACGATGATGGAAAACAAACGGAGCCCTTTTTCTGTTGATCATACTGGGTTTACGTCTTTGGCATCGAAACGGCAGAAGGCCACAAAGGTTTTTAGTTCTGTCTGTTCTCAGTTTTATATATCTTCGGCATTCATTTTGTAGTTAGAAATATCGTGTGCTTGTGTTTATATATAATCTCTATGTATTTGTTACTGATATTAATCTTATTTTGCTGTTTCCGGGAATAGGAGAAAAAAGATCAGGTCAGTGAACGGATTGCCGCTCTGCAGCAACTTGTTTCGCCATACGGAAAGGTGCGTTGGCAATTAATTTGTTTACATTTATGGTGACTTCTGTCAGTTGTTTCTGGGGAAAATTGAGTCAGAAAGTTGAGTCTAATATTCTGAATCCACAAATAATCCGATTATTGATGCTATATTTGTTCCTTTTAGTGTTTATTAAGGCCTTTAATGGAGTTGTCAGTTTGCCATAACTGTGAAGTAATGTTTGGTTCGTTGCAGACGGATACAGCTTCCGTCCTACTCGAGGCAAAGGGATACATACGATTTCTTCACGAACAAGTTAAGGTCTGTTTTTCTTGCCTACGTTTACTTGTATTATCCGTTGTTCAATTATTTAGTTTTCTTGAAGGCCAATTTTCGAGTACTTATGATCGCTCATGTCATTGGAGATGTTTACGATATGCAGAAAACCGTTTTCCGTACAAATGGCAATTTTAGCTAAAAAAAAATCTCGGTTTTTCTGTTCTTTTCGGATGGTTTCAGGTGTTGAGTGCTCCGTATCTCCAAACCATGCCAACAAATAGTTTACAGGTTAGCATTAAATGGACTCCGTTACACACAGAGACATTAAAAATATGTAACACAGAGATATAAAAGTATCCGACACACTAGAGACATACAAGCTAGGGTCAGTGATAGTAGTTCGAAAGTTCCGATTTTGGATTCGATTTAAAATTTTCTTTCTCTTTCCAGGGTGATGATCAGTATAACTTGAGAAACCGAGGTTTATGCCTTGCGCCGATCTCGTGTACTGTAGGACTTGCTCGCAGCAATGGAGCCGATATTTGGGCTCCGATAAAGACCACATCTCCAAAATTTGACAAGGTTATCTCACAATTCAATTGAAGCTTTCATTTTCACAGCCAAACTTTGTGACATAGATAGGATGATGATGGTAGGCGGAATTGGTATAGTCTATGATATTTGAGAATTGTGTAATCGGAAATGGTATTGCACCGTCGTGACGGAGTTATAAACTTTTATAAAAGTTAGGAATTTTGGGGTGATTGTTTCAGATATCCTTGATTGCCTCATAGCTCCGGCGAACACATCTGTATTATTGGAAACTTGTGGGTTTCACATGTATATTGATGAAACATAATTAGTAGTTCAATTTTATGCACTTTTATTGTTTTACTAATTAGCAGCTCTGGGATCTCAACCCAATTTCTTACTCATCAATGTTACTGAAATTTTAAATTGCTCTTACATTGAATTTGAAATTTTTTTTTGTCTAAATTAATCTCTGAAATTTTTTGAAAATTTAAAATTTCAAATCTTAATGTGAAAGCAATTTCAAATAAATTCAAGTATGAAAACAATTACAAGGTATTATTATGTTAACCCTTTTTATAAAATTTAGTTCTATAATATTTTATAATAAGATTTATAGTATATATTAATTTAATTTTGCAAAATTAATATATTATAAAATATTATATAAAATTTCGAAATCAGACATATATATTAGTCTTGTTACCATCCCTAAAAACATAGAGTTTAAGCAGCATATTACATATCACATCCTAAGAAAAGAACACAATTTTGGTAACTTTTTTTCATTTACATATAAATTAAATAAGGAAGAAACAGTGTGTATATATTCACTGACAGTGAAAATTAAGGTTGACATTAGCCCACCATTATAGTTAAAACTGCATTACAAGAACCTTAAAGAAAAAGAAGGGTTAAGTTACATTATACACCCAAGGTCATTGCAAAAACCTTGGTACCTCTACATATAATTCTTACATTACTTGTATTAAAGAAAAAAGGAATTATACAATAAAATCAAAGAGTTTATTAGCTAGCTGATACCTTGTTGTGTAACTGGGGGTGAGGATGATGAGTTATTGGTCTCACCACCGGTTGTATGTGATTTGATATAAGAGCGGGCGACGTCTAACATCACCTCTACCTCTTTCTTGTACTGGATGGAAAGCCGGAAAATGGTTAAAATTTTGACCTTTAATGTTTAAGAGAATGATGAAAAAAAAAAGTTTTTGGAAGAATGGGATTCGTGATCGTGATCAGCAAAGAGCATAGTTCAAGATATACCAACCTCGTTGATAGCGCCTGATCTAATTTTCGATTGCATCACACACCATTTCTTGAAATGTGCACCTGCAAAAATTGAGACAATGCCGTCGATAAAATTCAGTGATGTTCAGATGGAAGAAAATGAAAAAAAAAGTGAAAACTAAGTTACTTTAATGGGAAAGGATGTGCTTTGGATGTTCTTTACTTTCACCATTGTCTGTCGCATTAGCCAACTAAATTTCATATCGGTATAAATTGAAAGACAGTCTTCGAAAAAGAGTTCGACTAGGAGAAGAGCTAATGCTGCCGGAAATATTTGTCAAGAGATGTATCCAAGGGGACACCCTAGAAGCTAGAACTTAAGACTGATCTGGAAGTCTCGGTTTGAACCCTTCGCAATGACGGGTGGATTTTGCAGGATGGGAGAGGGCTACCCTATTGTGTGGTGCAAGGACCAATGGATCTTTGTATTAGAAAACGTTTTCAAGAGATGAAAAGCCAACAGAAAACCTACCCACTCTGACATCTAGAATGGACGAATTTTCGCCATTGGTCTCCACACACCATCTGCAATGTACCTGGTACAGCACATAAATAAAACGATGTCCAATACATCTGGTAATTACAAAAGCGGGACATAAAAATCATAAGCAAATTGCTCTTCCTAGAAGTTCGAACTTAGAACTGCCACCGGAACTGAAAACATAAATATCCAGCTAATACTTACCTCGAAGTAGCTGCCGAATGGAACATCGTGTGCCTGTTGTACAGTTTCAAAAACCTACAAGAAGAGACAAAATTGACTAAATTCAATTAAATGAAACAAACATAAAACCAACATAAAAAATAGGCCAAAGTATCACAGGAAATGAATTTTTAACTGAGAGACTGAGATCATTAAATAAGAATTGACGGAATGAATAAGAACGAAATCATACAAGCTTTTTCTTATCGGGTGATAAAATGGAATGCTGGTACTCTGTCATGGCAGTGTCTGGAGGACACATGGGACTGTTACAAATGGTTCTGAATGTTATCTCTCTCACTAGGCCGTCATATTCATCAGCAGGGTGCCACTGTCCCATCTGAAAATAACAGAGGAGAGTTGGTACAAACTTTCAAGACATTTTCAATAGAATAAGCATGGGGAACTACTAAATGATCTTAGCTTACCGAAAGATTTGTATCCTTCCGTACTGCACGATACTCATTAGTAAAACTAGAGTCATCACTTAATAACAAATTATAAAACTGCTCTGCAGTGCACGGAAATACATCCTGCAAGAAACATTCAAGAATCATAAAAATACAAATTCACAACATAATAAAACCGGAAAAGGCTGGAAACTATAAGATGCATACATTGTAGATACCAACAAGAACTTCTTCTTTGATAAAAGCTTGTGATTTTTCAGGTTTAGATGCATTATCTTTGGGAGCCGTAGCTTGCCTTCTACTACCTCTAATAGAGCTGCTGTGTGCACGCAATGCTGATTCTGCTATTTCCTACATACGGACAAAATAAATCAAATAAAAATTCCCCAAATCAATTTAAAAGGACAAAATTTACACATAAATACAAGCAAGGATATTTGAAACAAAGGCATTATTATAAATCAAATGGTCTCAGTTTTGTCCTACCAGTATATGCATCACTGACAATTATCTACACAACATTTTATATTTGCTAAGCTAAATAATGAAATACCTTGAAGAAATTGCTACACCTATATAGGTATGCCCTACAAAAAGGATCTTTCCGTGTAGCGCTCCAATAATCATTACAATAAACTAATTCAACCAAAAAATAATCAGTTAAAAATATATTTTTTTGAAAGTTCAGCAATCTCTAAGTTACTTGGAAGTTCAAACCTTCACATAGTTTTAGTTTATATCCATACATCATTTCTCTAGCTTTTACTTTAAACATAAATTTGTTACCACAAAAGCAAATAGCAATAGCAACAACAAATAAGCTTTCATTATATTTGAGTTCACAGACAAATGTATTCACCCATCACATTCTCATTGGTCCAACCATATCACTTCCTATTCCAGACTCCTGAGTAGTTGAAATACATCATTGAGCACCTCACAGGTTCAAAGAGTGCCCCCGAAAAACTATACTTCATCATTTAGAAAAGGAAATCTTATACAATTCAGCTTTCACAATCTTTCCATCCACTTATTCCCAATATGTTCTTGCTTCTTTACATTTTTAATCCAACTCAATGTATAATCCAACATTTTCCTACTACTTGGCCAAGAAATAACTATTTACTGCACTAACATTTTCCAATATCCTGTCATCTTTACCAGCTCCCAGACAATGTCAACAAGATTCTAGCAAAATTAATACTAAATGGAAAGTAAATACCCCTTCTTTGGCAGTAAGAAAAGCTTTCAGCTACCAAATTTTGCTGTTTCTATGGATGTGAAGAAAACTAATTCCTCTGATCATATCAAAATAATAATAATCAAGACTACAGTTCAACAAAAGTTAATTCACAAATCATAGAGCAAAGGCAAGAAAACCTTCTTTTCAGCTTCCAACATTGTATGGTAGTTCTTTGATGCGCGCTGTAATGCTCTTAATGCATGGTTCCGGTTCCAAAATGATGCAAATTTATACCTGACTCTACCTGAAATAGACAAAGGAAAAATTATAAACACTCTTTTACTGGTTTCATGCTAAGACCAGGCTCTCACTCTTGTAAAGTGAACTAACTCTTCCCAATTAATAATAGAGATCTTTAAAGGAAAGATCTCTGAATGCATAACTGAATGGAGCAAGCAAAAGGCGCTAGCGTGTAAGACACAAACCCGTACAAATGACCATAAGTGAGCATAATTTTAAATGATAAAGAAGAGTGATTATTCAGAATATGAAATCATTGGATTGCTAGAGAATAGTATATCTATCATGCTATGCACAAGTGAAACATGTCTTGATGCTTCCCTCTACTCCTCTTCTGTTCAACAAATACATTCTTGTTTCCACAGTCAAAAAACCTTTCAGCCCATTAACTAAGGAGAAACACGTATGAAACAAATAAACACCTATGAATAAGCCATAATAATTTTCCCTCCATGAACTATTTTTTGAGCTCAATTATGCATAAAACTTTAATGCAGTGCAATCTAAAAGTAGGGAGAGCCAACATGAAAAATGAAATCAGCTAAATGCCAGTACATTGGCCAAAATTTATCCCCATAAAGCAGCCAAAAACCTCACATTTTGTAAACTCAAGCAGGCATCAATAAATCACACCAAACTAGGAAAAGAAAAAAAATTAAAGAATAATTGTCAACAATGATCTTCATGTCATGTTGATGGAGAAAAATAAAATCACTGAGGTACAATCCTCTTTTAGTTCAAGATATTAAAAAATATAAATCCCACCAGCCTCCAAGAATTTAGTAAAAAGAATATAGTTGCTAACCATCAGAGCTCCCCAATGGAGGTACACCATGCCCACCAGCACCCATGCGAAGAATAATTGTTATTGCAGGATTAATGAATGCATGCTGACTTCTACGAATCTGCATAAACCAAATGAAAATTATAAGCATAAACAAATTAAAAAAAATAATCTCCACCATGGTCAAGTCAATTCATGTAACATTTATAAAATAATTTTTTTTAATATCACAGAACTAACTTTAACTAACTTATCAGAAGAACAAAGTTTACCTCATCTATATCCCCAAATGGTATCACCACCTGTCATGTAAAAAAAGGATTGTTAAGATTTGAAACACTGAACATCTCTTTTCGGTTTATAATGCCATAGAAGGTGTCAAATCTATTTCTTTTACTATCTTTATATAGTTCAATTGTTTTTGCCTTTAGAAAAGGAAGATGGGGAGATTTTAATGTGAAAGTTTACATGTCTCTGGATTCTACTGTAGGTAAAATTGCCATTAATTCAGCATATATTTTGACAGGGTTACTGAAATTCAACAGGCTAAACCTTGGTAAATTATTAACCAAAATTACAACCTAACCTTCATTTGTTTTGAGAACACATTAGAATGGAAACAAATGTGCCATGCAGAGACATACATACGACCATGGTACAAGAATGATCTCTCAAGTGCACATGAGTAACTATGCTCCACAACCTGAAAGAAAATGCCTGTTAGATAACCCAAGGCCTGAAGTGATTAAAAGGGATTACCTAGAACTCCTATTTGTTAGTACAACCATATCATGCCCAATTTATTTATAAATAAAACTTACAAATACAATCTAAGAAACTTGCCTCATCTGGAAGGAGCTTAAATATTGTTTGTAAAGGCCCTGGCTTTTGATGAACCACAGTAGGTCCTTGTTTATCTGAAGAAATCCTTCTTCGAGTATTAGCTCCAGCATATCCATTCATACCCCTGTTAGTAAAAGCTCTCCAGTTATTCAATGACATATTGAGAGAATAAAAATAATTCCACCAGTATTTATCATTATGTGCGGCCAACATAGAACAAGCAGCTTAACACAAATATTTCATTTTAAGATGTGTTTATATATATACTGAAAGATGAATAATATACCTGGAATTCACGGGGAGTTTTATAGTTTTGATATGTAGACAGACCTGAAAAGCAGTGAAGCCTTATATGATAATTACAAGAAGAAAGATTGTACAGGAGCCAGAAGAAAATGATAAATATGAAACTTGGGAATAAAATATAACCTGTCCAGATGTGCTATCTAAGGTATGCCATACTGCATTACTTTGACCTTCAGTGTCAACCGGAATTGTAACTGAACCAAGAACAGCACTCTTCCAAATTATATCCCAGTCATATATTGTCACATTTATCTGCATGAGTAAGAAGGATTCTATTAGACAAACCATGCCACACAAGAAAATAAAAACTGTTAACACAAGTGTCTCCATTTATTTTTCTCTTCCACATACATCCTTAATTGAATTACACTATCTCACTTCTCTTTTTTTCAATAATTATGCAAGTCAGTATTCAAATTATTGCAAATAAAATTCCTTTTGATGACAATGCCAAGAATCAGGAGAGGAATACTGACAGTTATATTATTAGGAACATTCTGGTTACATGACTTTGGAAAGCAAAGATATAATCACAATTTGCAGCAGCAACTTTGTAGAAGCAACAAAATGTAAAATTTGTACAGCCAAGGATCAAAGTATAAGTCCAATTGAAAATAAAGCCTTGATGCTTAAAGAATTTTGAACAATTTATTCTAAAGCATGGTTGATATTCATTATATAAAAGCCCCGTACAGAAAATATAAAGGTTAAAAGGCATTACACATAGAGAAAGACACAAAAAAAGTGTTTCTCATCACTAGTTTGAGACTAAGCAAGGGAACACCCACATAAAATGAACATCAAAGAATCTAAAGGATGAAAAGTACATTTTCTTAACAAAAACCTTTCTCTCTAAAACTTGGAAGAAAAATCATTCAAACCATCATAAATATATAGGTTGAAACCATAGTTCAAAAGCTGCTATGCATCTGGTAGTCCAAGAGAACTCTCAGTTTACCTCAGGAATGACAAAATATACATCAAAGCAGGAAGAATACTATAATGCTGCTCCGGATTACAAAATTGGATCCACAGGGTGTATATACCATAATGTTCCTAGAAGAAGCAAAATGGAAAATCTCCAAATACAAGTCTAAAATGAGAATAAATTATGTTGTAAACCTGTACGGGAAGCTCATCTACAGAGAAATCGAACTCCTCTCCCCACATGGGGTTTCTTGAACCAGGAACCATCGAACTGCAACAGCAAGACAATTAAATTCTTAGGTATGTGACAAAATGGAGATATTGTACATCTATCATGAAAACTTTAAAAAAAAGGACTCATGGATGTATCATATATATGGAACCATATTGTACTATACTACCAATATCATAATCCCTGAGACCAACGGGTAAACACGAAACAACACCATCCTTTATACATCAGTACTTAACTCTTTCACTAGTTTTACGTCATAAGCATTTTCTTTGTTATTAAGCCTGGAAATATCAGAGGGATTTTCATTAACCGCGGTTGAAATTTCATCAACTCAACATGAACCAGGAAAATAATGTACACATGTATAATGCAGAATTTGTTCCCAAATGCGAACTATTGTTAAGCACTAAAGTCCATTTTCATTTTTGTTTGAAGATCAGTTGTTTTGTTTATTTAGAACTATTATATATGCTTTTTAAGAGCTCCTATAGTAGCAATAATGTCAGTCTACAAGAAAAAATGCCATGGAATATCATTTGGCAAAAAACCTACACTCTTATAGTCTTATTCATAACCTACTAAACAGAAAAAATCCATATAAACACTACAAACATAAAAGCACTGCAACTTGAAAGAATGATCATGAAGCCATATGATATAAGTGTTTAAAGACCCCCAGAACAGTAATTGCCCATTTGCCCTTTTAGTTTTAACAATAACCTCAAATACCATAGACAGTTTTCCCTCAAAGAACCAAAAATGCAACTATAGACCTAAAATCGTGAACAAACAACAATGTTGAAAGGAGAACTTAACAAATAAGTTCAAAAGTCCTCACGAACAGGTAACTACTAAGGAGCAAACATAAAAGTACTAAAGACAAAATAAACCAAAAACCAAAGTACAAGGTGACATGGTAATAACTAATAATATGATAAGGACAAAAAGAAAGGTAATGCTCCCTTCCCCCGCAAGTGCTTCTCATGCATGCCACTTATATTGCTTATTTGTAATCATAAAAAAACTTAATCTCAGATAACCAGTAGTGCTAAAATAGCTTGAATTCATCAACCTTCAGAAACTTGTAATGAAAAAAGAAAAGAAAATACATAAACATCTAACCTGAATCTCTTTTCAGAACCACAAGTAATGATAGCATAAGGATCTGAAGTGCCATTCAAGTTAGCACCAATAAGATTCTTAGCTGCCAGCAATTCCACCTTAAAAACAGAGCAGAAGCAATCTCATTTTGGGTTCGGAACAAGTTGCATCACATGAAATAAATTCCCAAAGTACCTTGATTAGATATCGAGAATTAGTTTGGACATCTCCTTTCAACTGGACTATCTACAAAATAAGTGCACAACTGCATGTCAAAGAAGTGAAAAATTACTCCATGAAAAGAGCGCATGCTCCATTTTGTACTGCAATAAAATAAGATTGACAATATTCATGTTTTCAGAGATGGGATTGAGTACTATAACAGCTTTAGCAATGCATTTAACACACACACATGTACACAGAAAGTATCAGATAAACCATGTAATACTAAAGCATAGAGACTGTTTTGCCCTCCATCAAAGGAAATCCCAACTTGTGGAAGTTCTATCAAAAGATGAAGTCAACCAAACTTTCAGCCAAACTTGCTTAGAGAAGTCACATGCAAAAACAAGTGACCCCTACTCTTCTTCGGTATTGCACAGAGACAGGTAGTGAACTGTAAATATGGCTAACCAAGTAATGGAGGAGAATTCTGACACAGATAGAAAAGACTATCAATTGACAGTGACAGACATCGATACTTCATGTGAATTTTACCAGCAATAATTAATAGACAACACAGAAGAAACTAAGTAAGTTATACATCACACTGGACATATGTACTCTACTGAAGATCATATTGCCTACAAAAGTCTATAAAATTCTATATAAATAGGAATAAGACTAAAAAGAAAACTCAAATCAAAATTCACAGAAAAAGAACCTTTTTAAACTGAAAACAAGTTACACATATATTATCCATTAATAAAGAAAAAAATTGCTACAAAAATTATCATCAAATAAGAAACATGAATTGAACTTGTGTTAGACTCATCAGTTAAAGAAACCAATAGCATGAAGGGCTTAAAACTTACACTGACATATTTTAACGAAAGAAAGAAAGGAAGCAAGTTCAATTCTTATTAATGAAGAAAACAAAATTCACAAAACTTTACTGAAAACTAAAACTAACAAAATTAAGAAATAAGTAACTAAATTGACGTTGACTAACTGCCATTGGTAACCAAAATAAAAACACTTAAAAACTTACCCTTAAAAATAGAGATATAATTGTTAATAAATGAAGAAAAAATTAAACCCAAAAAGAAAAAGCTCGGATTTTCCTACATTCAATGTCATCATCTACATCAAAACATAATTCATAGAAAATAGAATTCACAAAAACAAAACCTTCAAAGAAAATACTTCTTTCTTTAAAAAGTCAAAGAATTGACCTTCTCTTTATCGTCAAGAATTCCTTCAGCAGAACTCTCCGAAACCTGCGATCGATCACCGCCGTCACCATCTTTGCCTTGTAATGCAAAAAACCAATAAGAAACGATCACGAACACCGACGCCGCGACCGCCACTTTGACCTCCCACCACGACGGCACCAAATAATCAACCACCACCGCCGTTTCAATCATCATAAAAATATTTGATCCCTAAAAAAAATTTCCTCTTTGCTAATTTTTTCAGTAATCACTATTACAAAACTAAATTAAAAACACTTTATTCAACATTTTGATTAAAATTTAAAAGGGTTTAATATTAGGGTTCTTTGATTTGTAATTTTGTTAAAAAGAAAAAAATTTAAAGAGTCAAAGATGGAGACTTTTGGACTTGGCCTTTAACTGGAAAAAATTATGGTTATTGGATATTTTTAGTGACGGAATTGCACTTCCGTTCTTTCTATAATTAAAGTGAGTTTGTGCATGTTTATTTTGTGGTTTTGATAAAATTGAGGGGTAATTTGGTGCCGCGAATTTAAAAGTTGTAAAGCTTTGAAAAGCAGCCTTCGCATGTAATGAAAGAAAGAGACTAAAAGAGATAATAGTTTACTTTGATTAATGGGTTGTTTATCCAAAAAAACAATAATAAATAAAACTATAAATTTAGTCCTTACTGTTTATCTTTTTATCATTTTGGTCCTAATTCTTTTTTTTTTAAATCACTTTGGCCCTGAATGTTTTAGATTTAGTCATTTTTTTTTGGATCAACCAATTCAGTAAACTGTTAAAATTTTAATTGCACTGACTTGATAACTTATGTGATGATTTTCGTGTATTTCATAAAAATTTAAAAAAAACATAGAAATTTAAAATTTCATATTCTTAAGAATCTTTAGAATTTTAATAGTTCAATGATTTTTTCATCTCAAGACAACAAATTAACTAAATTTGAAAGATTGAGGATCATAATTAAAAAAAATTACCGATAACTAAAATTTTAAAAAATTATTAATTGACCCTCTATTGAACTAAATTCTGCCACCGACCGATTAACTGAATTAGACCAGTTCGATTGATTAATTCGGTTTTAACCAATGAACACCCCGACTCACGACTTATTTTTAATTTCACTAACAAATAAGTCCTATTTCATTTTTTTTGTTTATTTTGTTACATGAATTTGACAATTAGATTCATTTTAATCTCTAAATTTGGATTCCATTAAAATTTTATGACGTGAAAATTTGATATCGTATCACATCATCACCTAAATTTAAAAAAAAAATCAAAATAACTCATTATAAAACTTTTACATTTGCCAAATTTTGGGACCAAAATAGTCTTAGTTACACCAAAGTAGACAAAAAAGAAATCTAAGTATCAAAATTGACCTAGTTATCAAGTTTAAGGACTAAAAGTTAAATTAACCCAATGAAAATCAAACGGTGGACAATTTTAGGAATCTTATTTGTTTTATTTATACAATATAAAGAAAAATACAAATTATGGGTAAATTCTAGAATCTTGTCACGTTTTATGTGTGTATTTATTTGTTTTATTAAAATTTTAAACATTGAAGTTAATTTTAAAATTTTTATGAATTTTTATAATTTTGAATATTTTAAATATTTGTATATTTTTAAAATTAGTTATTGATGTGATATATAAGATAAATAGTGTCATATCAATCAAGTATAAGTGGATTGCTATGCGGGTTATCATTATGACTTTTTGTCAAAAGTGATACTTGGACTAACAATTTATTAAAATATTATTACGAGATATTATCTTTTAAGAATATATTATATATTTTTCTATTTAGGAATATATTATACTCTTGAGGTTTATCAATCAAATTAAAAACCTATTCTTGTCACAAATATACTTTATTTTACCAAAATACGATACCAACCAATATGACCATGACATGTGGCATGTTTTTATTGTCTGTTGTACACTTATTAAGTAAAATGAAATAAAATTGATAGTTTAAGTATTATTTTTATCAAAAAATTTAAATACCTAAATGAGAAAAACTATAATCTAAAACCAGTTATAATTAAAACTTAATGTAAAATCTTGATTGGACTAATGAACTATTTGATTTGAATATTAATATATAAATTTAGTTCGATTAATAATATAAGTCATTTGAGATCGGGCTCGATTTAATAATTAAATTTGAATTAATATTTGACTATTTTCCCTAATATAGAAGTGTTCAAAATTGGGTATGATTTTGTTCCACAAAACTATGAATTGTCAATGCATGTATAAACTTTTCAATGATTCTAATGTGAGAAAAAATAAAAAGTCTACATTCGAATAGAAAGACCTATTCTTTGTTTCTAATTTGGTTCCTTTGCTTCTTCAAACCTAAGCTTTGAAAATGTTTGCCATTGTTAAAAGAAGATAGAATAGACTTTAAATTGATTTGAAGTTGTTATAAATTAGAAAATTAAGAAATTTTATTTTGAACTTGTTAGGATCGACCCGATTAAGCAACGAACAAGAAAAATAGTAAAATAAATTAAGAAATTGAACACACAAATTTAACGTAAAAAAACCCTTCAAAAGAGGATAAAAAACCACGGGCAAAGATAATTTAACTATAATAGCAAAAGAACAAATAGTATAAAAGATGAAGATAAAGACTAAACCCCGAAAACCCGAAAATAAAAAACCCTAAAAACGTAAACACAAAATTCTCTAAACTCATAGGTCAAATAATAATAAAATAATCTAAATTAATCAGTGTTTGATTAAAACAAATAAATAGAGTTTAACTGAAAGATTATTTTTCAAATTTGACCGAAAATAGGAGTCATATTTAACAGAACTTGTTAAAAATTTTAATTTAGTTTTTATATTTTTATATTAATTTCGAAATTTGATAATTTTTTAATTTAATCCATGAATTTGGGTTATGTGAAAATGTGATGACGTGACACTATAAAATTGTGTCATGTAATCATTTATAAATTTTAAAAAATTATATAAAGCCTAATAAAAATCAAAATGATGATGTAGTACAATCTTAAAATGGCATATCATCATATTTTAACAAAATCTAATTTTATGAACTAAATTAAAAAAAAATCAAATTTTAAAACTACCGTCGATAAAAAAATGTTTAAGAACCAAGGTGATTAAATTTGTCAAGTTCAAGTCTGAGGACTAAATTGCTTTATCCCATTTTTTACTATATATTTACATGCTAAATAAAATTAGATTGGTCCTTCAATATATTATCTAAAACCTTTTTTAGAACAAAAATATGAAATGAGCAGAGTTTAAACCCTTGTTGGCATATTAAAATTTAATGGCGAATCCAAGGGTTAGCAGCTCCGACCTCCTAAAATGATTTTTCTTTTATTTAGGTTGTTTATAGTTTATAAAATTTTAAATTAGTAATGATAAAATTGTACTTTACCCTTCAAAAGTGATAAAAAATTGACTTAATCTTTTAAAAATTATAAAGATATAAGTTATTAAAATGGTAAAATTATATTTTTCTATCGTAAAAATATACAATTGATAAGAGTTATACATTTTGGTATATGAAGATAATAGTGTTAACATTTTAGTATTTAATTTGAGTTTTAAAGTCAATTTGATGCAAATTCATAATTAGCTCATAATATTAGCGTTAATTTGTTTTGGATTGAATTTTATCATGTACGATTATTTTCTAGATTTTATATGAAAAGATAAAATTATCTTTGAAATAATATTTATTGCTTTGTATAAATAAGGAGCTTTTGGTAATTTTTTCATTGAGTTGAGACTCGAATAAAAGGTGACATTAAATCAATAAGAATCTTAATTTAAATAAGAATCTAAAACATTAGAATAGAAGTATAGATTTGACCCAAATTTGATTAAATAAAATCAAACCTTATCAATTAGAACCTAATGATTTTGATTTTTTTTGCATGATTTATAAATCTAGTATTAATATGATTTTTGTTCCTAGAAATGTTTATGGATTAGGTTTGAGTTTATATTTTTCAACTTTGGGTCGGTCTAATCCAACTCAATACATTTTACTATATATAATTAATAAAAATAGTTTACACAAATAATTATATATTCTATAATTAAATTTAAATTTAATTAAATTATTATTATTTGAACAAAAAAGGGTCATTTGGATGAGTTTGAACGAGTCAGGTTCAGGCCTAAAACCTTTATTTGGAACCAAGCCTAAATTTATCTCATCCCAGCCTATGAACATCCTATGAACATCGCTACTTTAAACTTAGCAACTAAGTCTATTTTAGTATCTAAACTTTTTTTTTGTTCACTCTAGTTTCGGAACTTGGTAGCTTTTTCTAATTTGGTCTAACAACCCATTATAGGGGTGCCAAGGCACTTGTTTGCCCTCCTTGATGCTACCCCTACATAATACGTAATTATCATGTAGAGGTGATAATAGTTCAGCTTGATCGAATTTTTTGAAATTTTGAACCATCAATCATAATTCGATTCGTGTCTCGGTTTTTTATATTAATTTTTTGTTTTGAATTTTTAGATTTATTTTGACAAAATGAGCTTTGTTTTAAGGCTTTTAAATATTATTTAACAAAATTTTAAAGTATTCTTTCATAAATATTTCTAAAAAAATTCAAAAACGTTTAAATTATCTTTACATTTTAAATATAAAATATTTATTTTTATATAATAAAAATTTAAAATAATTATATATTAAATAAAAATAAAACTCTAATTGGTTTTGAGTAACAATAATTTTTAAATTTACATTCTATAAACCGTTCAACGGGTCAAATTTCAAATTTTTAACTTTTTTACCTAATTTTATTTTCATGTATAAGTCTTCAATTTCATCGCATACACACCAACTTATTATAATAAATTTTATCCAAATATTTATAATTTTCTTAATTTTACTCAAACATAAATCGGTGTTTGAATTTACATCCAAGTGGGGAAAATGATTTCAATTAAAGGTGAAAACAAAACCCCACTAATGTCTTTTTCACCCTCTAAAAGCCTAGTATGTCAGCAGGCTATGGCTATGGCCATGGCTATGGCTATGGAGGATCGTTAAATCTTCCTTTTTGACTTTTTTCTTTTTCCATTTCACTATTTTTTTTCTGTGATAGAAAGAAGAAAATTACTTCAAAGTAAACTAAGCATAAACACCATTAGTTTTGTTTTTGTTGAAGAAACTCAGAGAACTCGATTAGTGCAACATCAAAAGCTTGTAATCTTGATCTCCATATTAAGTTTAATTTGATTCGATAATCAATAATTTGTATTAGTATTTTTGTTTATGCAAGAGAATATGAGTTTAAACATGTTGAAACGTATTTATCTTTTTATTGAAGGGTTGGTGTGAGATTACGGATAGTTTTAAACAGTTTGTACTAAATTATGAATAAATTTATGTTTTGATCACTTAAAGTTAAAAAGTTTTAAAATAGTTATTAAATAGGTTTCTTTTAAGTTATTGAACTATCAAAAGTTTTTATTTAAGTCATTGGGTCGTTAAGCGCGATTAACGAGCTCTAAGTGACGATTTGATAATTGGTATGATGGATCAGTACTCAACGACAAGTAAAAGAACGTACCCCAAATTCAAGTCGATCTAGCGATCAATTTCGGAGATCAGAAAACAAAGCTATTTGAATTTTGGTTCCAATATTTGTGGTGTTCAAAGTTGTTTCATTAAAAAAAAATGAACTGTAAAAGCAAGGCTTTTAGAGTTAGACCAGTGGTCAAACTGATCAGACCATCTGTTTTCCAATTCAACCAATCAGACTAATTCGACCAGCCCATCTAGTTTGATTAAATAATATATTAAAAATTCATTAAAAATAAAAATATATATTAAAATTTTGGTTTAACTTCCCAAGTCAGCCAGTTTAATGCCCTTCTCTGGATTGATACCTTGATCAGTTCTTGGTCCAATCGATCAATCTAGTATGGTTCAAATAACTTTGTGTAGAAGAGAAGGAGAATGAGAATGAGATATCTCGATTGGTACAGGCGATGCGAATAAAGAAGACCATACAACAACGATTTTAAAAACCTAATGACTTAAATGAAAATTTTTAAATAGTTCAATGACCATTTTGTAACTTCTTGAAATTAAATGATCAAAATGTAAATTTTGTATTCTAACATTTTATTTTATTTTATTATCCAAAGATATAAACTCTTATCACTAATTTAAAATGTTGTTGAAAAGTTTCTAGTATTATGTGGATTTAAATTATTTTATGACAATATTGTCATAACAATTTGCTTTAATTTTTGTCTATTTTGTTTTTAAATATTGATATTTTATAATTAAATTTAAAAAATTTTTATCACGTAAACAACAATTTCTAGTTCAAATCAATTCATGAAAATATTTCAATGTTAATTGTACTTATTTGGATAAGAGATGTTTATAGATTAGACTGGATCGAGTTTGAACATGACATTAAGATATTTTATACTTACCAAAGTCTAGTCTAACTGTAAAAAATGAGTTTAAAATTTTGCTTAAATTTGTCTGTATTTACAAATGGTTAACTCAAACTCATTTTAGGCCCATTAATATTAATTTTTAAAAATATATTTATATTATTTTAATTTAATATTAATAATTTTATTTATTATTTATTAAAAATTTAAGTATAGTCATCTTATAACATTCTAATATTTATATTATAGCAGCATTTTAATATAAATTTAATTTTTACGTATTATAAATTACATAATATAAAATATTACAAACGTAAACAACAGGTTGAGCTCAGACCTTGAATGTTTAAGCTTGAGTTAGACTTATATTTTAAATGGGCCTAATTTTTTTACCTAAATTTTTTCAAATTTCGAGTGAACTTTCGAGTTTAAGCAAATGACCCACCCAATTAACGAAGTCCAAGTTGATTATTCAGCCCATACTAGTTAGGTTTTTGATAAAATATATAATTTTTATGTAGGTATATTTTGAATTTAAATATATTTTGGATTTAAATTTAAAAAATAACAAATAATACTCGCCGGACCTCGATCTGTCGAAGCTTCCGAGGGCTCAGCAGCCGAAGAATCAATAGATGAAGGTTCGGTCGATGCTTCCGATGAGCATACGTTGTAATACATGCGGAAATTATATATGTGAAGGCACTAAGTTCAATTTCCGCAAAGAAGATGTTATCGGCGAGACATATAAGGGAATCCGAATGCATAGGTTTTATTTCAAATGCACCAAGTGCCCTGCTGAGATGACGATAAAGACTGATCCGCAAGATAAAAATTATGTTGCTGAATTGGGTGCAAGAATAAATTTTGAACCTTGGCGTGCTGAAGATGAGGAAGTGGAGAAAGAGAAACAGAAAAGGAAATCTCAAGGAATGGGTGATGCGATGAAATCTTTGGAGAACTGAACGTTGGATTCGAAAAGAGAGATGGACATCCTTGCTGCATTTGATGAGATGAAATCTATGAAGTCTACACATGCTACGGTGAGCGTAGATTAATCAATGCTGGAGGCCTTGCAACAACGCACTCCTGCAGAAAAGGAAAATAAAATAGAAGAAGCCCTCGTTAAATCAAATTTCCAGAAGCCAAAGGAAGCTGTTTCAAGGATAACATACGAGGATTCGACCCTTTTATCGAGTGGCAATGATGGCTTAAAGAGGAGAAAGGTGTCTTCAAGTAACCCACAGATGCTTTGACAAAAGCTAGTTTGCCTGATGATTCCAGAAGTAAGGAAGGTCCGAGTGGTTCGGGGAGTCGTCTAGTTAAAGCTCCATCCAAGCCGTCGGTGATATCTTTCTTCTGAAGCAGAAACCAGAGAAGAAACAAGAAGAAACCGGTCTCCTTTCTTTGCAGCAAAACTATGCTGAAAGTGGTGATTAGTGTTGCTTTTTTTTAAGGACAACTTGAATGTTAGTGAAATCTCATAGATTTTTTGATGTATTTGATCAATTTCCAATCTGGGTCTTTGTCGATCTTCCAGTCTTCATTGCTTTTTAATGTTAATGATGTGTAGAGGGAAAGACTGTTTACAGGGCTAGGATT
This sequence comes from Gossypium arboreum, assembly GCF_025698485.1. Lineage (NCBI taxonomy): Eukaryota > Viridiplantae > Streptophyta > Magnoliopsida > Malvales > Malvaceae > Gossypium > Gossypium arboreum. The sequence goes on from NC_069072.1 coordinate 138,339,190, forward strand.
CGCTTAACCAATCAAGACAAGAACAAAAACAACACGTCCAAATATAGATTAGGTGTAGAGAGTACATAATGTAGCCTTTGAAATTGATATGCATTGTTTGGACCGGACTGATTAGATTGAGAGCTGGGTCGGTTGAAATTGATATGAGTAGAGGGAAATTTCTTCGTGCTGATTTGGTCCAAACTTGATTTTCAAGTTAATCTTATTAGAATCGCTTGTTTTTTTATCAAAAGCTTGTAATGTAGTTTTTGATGCAGCAAGTAAAGGAAAACAATTCTTAATTGTTGGTATAAAAAATAATGCCGCTGATTCGGTAGCGCGGCCCGCAATAATGGCTTGGTGTCACTATGTTAATAAAAACTGGCTCAGTGATATGTTAACAAATTGACCAACTACAGAAACGAGACTTCATAAGTTCAGGGACTTGAGAATAGAACAAAAGATGGGGGGACTCAATCGTCTTCCGAAAAGACATGTAGCTATGTTGAAGATACAACTATGTCGCTTGCATTCATATCTGGGCGGGATTAAATATATGACGAGATTGTCTAATATTATAATCATCGTTGATCAATAAGAAGAATATACGACTCTTCGAGAAAGAGTCGAATTTATATACTAACTTTTTGGATTAAATATTTTGATGAATTTACGTATTGATCATTGAATCAAATAGACTTATCCATATATCATATTATAGTAACTGACCAACTCAATTGCCTAAATTAATATTCAAAATTAATGCATAATATTATATTAGTAATCGAATAAATATTTTTATTATTAAATAACAATTCAAATCGAGATAATTCAAATTACAAAATTTTTATTTAGATTCATCCAATACCGATACGAGTAACTCGATTTAAACAAGTACATAATAAAATAATTATACTTTTGGATCACTCAAATTGCTTATACGCCACTCTAAACAAAACCATATGCTAAAAATTGTAAATGAAGGATAGTAGTTGCTTAATCTATATCATGTACCCATTATTATTATTATTATTATTATTATTACAAACACTTTGACAACTAGCTTCATCATGTTTTCTCTTCTAACTCTTTTGTAATGATATTTATTTATTATAAAATATTTTTTGAAGAAATAAAATAATTCTTTAGGATTATTGTTTTTAAAAACTATAAATCTTGTTTTCTTTTTAAATTCTTTTATACAACTCAACCTTAAATAAGTAAAATTTTTATTGGTTTTAGTACTTTTATTATGTTAAAATTTGAGATTTGATCCTATATTTTTATAATATTATTAGTAGGTCCAGGTTGTTAAACAATCTTTAAGCATTTAATTATTGATCGAACATGATTGATTGAATTTTTATGTGACTTTGATTGTATGATCAATATGAAAAATCAAAGTAAAGAATTTATATCTCAATTTAAACATATTTAAAAGGTCTAAAACTATAATTAGACCGCCCTTGCAATTATACCATAATTAGGCCTATGGTATATATCTCATTAAAGAGATAAACAAAGAATATATGAATTAAAAAAAAAGGGTAAACTACTAAAATAGTTAAATTTTAGTCATTTATGTTTAAAATGTTACGTTTTAGTTACTTACGTTATCGCGTTGTAACATTTTAGTCACTGAGTCGTAATTAGTTACCGTTAATGATGTAACGGTAAGTTGATGTGGCACGTTAAATCATCATTTCAAACAAAAAAATTAGGTTAATTTATACAACCGGTCTCTATTTTTTTTTTGTTTTGAGCAATTTAATTTTTTCTTTTATGTTCTTTTAACTTTCCTTCTTTTTTTCTTTATTTTCCATTCTCTTCTGCTTCTCCCTCTGTTTTCCTCCCTTCTCTATTACTTTTAACGTAGCTTTTCTATGTTTATCATTTATTAAAACTAGTCCCTACACTTTTATTTTTTGAACAATTTAACTTTTTTGAGTGAGGCAAGTTGTGGACTAGTTTAATTTTTGTCACCCAATTATGCTGTTTTTGGTCACTTAATTATGAAAAGTTACAAAATTGTCACTTAACTATTCAATTTTATCGTTTTTGATCACCCAACTATATTAAATTTTTATGTGTTTCCCATTTTTACGTTAATCAATTGGTGACAAAAAAGAGAAGTTGAGAGACCAATTTATAACTTTTCATAATTTGACGATAAATTTTTTATTAAATGACTATTTTGTAACTTTTATAGTTAAATAACTATTAATGTAATTTGCTATTAATTACAACAAAAATAGTATTAATTGAGACATGAATTTATTTAAACAATCAAAATCTTAAAATCTCATTTAAAAATAGATATTATTAATAGAAAAACAAAACAAAACAATATGTAGTTGTCGTCCTATGTTGTGGCATGACAACAACATTATATCTTTCTATTATAATGGTGTCCCCATATTTATTGTAATAAAAGGGAAAAAATATATGTTTCATGATGTAATCAGAATCTATATTAGGATACCACTTTCGTATAATGATTTAAAGACACTTCACCCTACATCTATCACGTCACTATTTTTAATTAATCCACACGTTTTCAATATTTTCTTTTAAAAATAATATGATGTTTTTCTTTCAATTTGGTAATTTTTTGAATATGGTTAAAATATGTTATTAGTCATTCTATTTTATAAAATTTAAGATTTAATCCTGTATTTTAAAAGTTAAAAATTTAATCCTCTTACTTTTAAATTTAAAAACTCTAGTCCGGTCATTCTTGTAATGGGTAGTTTTTATTAAAATTTGTCAACTTAACATGTTTATTTTCTGTTAATTATATGCCGTGTTATATAGAGATAACTTAATCTATATGCTAAAGTAACAAATTTTGACAAAAATAATTATAATTTTAATGATTAGACTAAGATTTTAAATAAAAAGCGAGGGACTTAATTTCTAATTTTTAAGTATAGAGATGAAATCTCAAATTTTGTCAAAGTATGAGACTAATAACATATTTTAATCATTTGAATTTAACATGTTTTGTTAAACTTAATTTGGATTTCGTTGTACAATGACATGGCATTGTCATCACCTATTTTTAAAATTATAATTTCCTAATAATTTTTTGATTTGATATATATTTTATATTTTTAAGTGAAGACATCACGCAATCTTAGAGTGCCATATCGTCACTCTTGAATAGAATCAAAGTTTAAGGACCAAATTAAAAAAATATCAATTTTTAAAAGCGATGCAAAACAAAAAAATTTAAAGATCAAATTAAAAATTACCAAATTTAAAACTAAATATTACTTTATTCCATAAAAATATGTTTTTATTCTTTTAAAAATTAAATACTATTAAAATAATTATTAAAATTTTTTATATAATACATTCGATGACTATTTAATTTTTTTTAAAAATAAGTTAAAATGGTAAATCCAAATATTATTTTTTTGGTGAGTTATAAAAATAGTAACACGATTAATATAACTTGAAATCAGATCATATCTAATATGATAAACATCTTAATTATTAGGCAAACACGAGGTTTATCCAAATATTATTTTTAATATTTCTTTGGAGATCCTAACATACTGGTGGGAATGTTGAGCGATGTCTGACACATAATTTACAAACATGTCTTGTGCCACGTAAATTGTTTTGCACACTACTCTTACGTGCTCTTTGCATATTTATTATTCATATTATATTCATGTATTTTGTATTAGGGTTAATTTACTCAACCCTCAAATTATCACTTAAATTTTAAATTTGATCTTTAAATTTTAAAACATTTCAATTTAGTTATTAAAAATTAATATTGTATCAATTAGATTTTTGTATTAGTCTACCAATCAATTTAGGCATTAAATGCAATTTGCATTTATTGTAGAATATATTCAAAATACATGACTCAAATTGTAAACACGTGTACTAATCAATGTATAATTTAGATTTAATTCACGTGTTTTAAAATTGCTTCATGTCAAAATTGAGCTAACATTTAACGCTTAGATTACTGATAGATTGATATAAGGATCTGATTGATACAATATTAATACATTGAGAATTTAATTAGAATATTTTAAAATTTGAAAACTAATTTAGAATTTAGTTTATAATTTGGAGGATATTTAACGTAATTAACCCTTTGCAATATTTTATATTAAATATTTAAATACCAATACCTAAAATTACGTATAATTATTTCCCAACTTATAAATAAGAGGACAATGTATTTCAGTACACTCGAATTCACGTCTTCGTATATTGATAATAATACCCACATCAGTCGAATTAAGATTGAATTGGTACAATTTAAAATTTTAATATATTTAATTATAATTTATAATTATATTCTTCATCATTTTACGACTATGTTGATCCAATCTGGTCCCGCATCCTCACCCATGATAATGAGACCACCACACTCCACCATTCCCTTTTCTTATTACAAGACAAATGTAATGCCTAGCCCCACCGCAATGAATGGCAGGTGCTGAACACGCTCCTGCTCACAAGAAAGGGACCGTCGAATTGATGCCATTAGATTTAGACATAGAATAAACTAATATTTAGTCCTGAATTTAGTAAGTTGTAAAAATTTTGAAAATTGATATTTTTCTCAATTTAATTTTTAAATTTAAATTTTTATTAAAGTACGATGATATAACACTTTTAACATCATGTTACGTCATTAATTAAAAGAATCTAAATTTAAAAAATAAAAAATTATCAATTAAAAACTAATTTAATAAAAAATATAAATATGTAAAAAACATAATATTAATTAATTATTTATTAAATTAAAATATAGGAATTATAAAATCTAAATACAATTGAGCTATACAAGGCTTTTTACAACATTGTATCAATCATTATTATCAACAACCTTATTTAATTTTAACTTCACTCTTTATTTATCATTTTTAGTGTATGGGATATAAGATCATTGCTTCTTAGTTGTTACCTACAATTAAAATATATTATTATAGCAATAATTATATTAATGTATTTATTATTGATAAAAGCTTTTAAATAATTTCATAAAAATCGATTGGGTGTTAGTTTGATTGATATTAATATTGTTGTTAGTGCGGGAGAGCGTTGATTTGAATACGTTGAAGTGCATTACACTTCTACTTAAGAGATGAGAAGAGGTTATGTTATATAAAAATAAAATAAATAAAAACTTATAATAAAATTAATATTAAAAACTTCATAAAAAAATAAAAATATTATAAGGTAAAAGAAAAGAAGAAGAAGGGCAAACAATTGTACATATCTATATCTCTATATGTCTAACTATATTTAAAAGCCACTCATTTAGTTGGTTGCCACATTTTAGTCAAGATGTGGACCTATACTTATTAGTGTTTGTTTTTTTTAATTTTATTAAAATAAAATAAATTATATTATTTTGAGGAGTTTTTTTATATTTTTATAAATAAATTATGATAAGATTTGAATCTTCCTATAAGTAAATGTTTACATTTCTTTTGGAAGGTGACATTTATTCTCACTTTTGAAGTCGTCGTCTCTTTAGATAATTTAGCCACTCAAGCTCTTCATTAAGTTGGGAGACAAAACATCAACCTAACTTGAAGATAATACCAATCCGTTGAGGAGTCCATCGACTTTCGATGGACGACACTTTGAAAATTTTTTTAGAAGGAATCGACCTTCCCTCAATATAGTTAAAAAGAATTTATGTATGAATAATTATTTAACTATTAAAAATATAATAATTAATAATAGTAACACAATTAATTAATATAAAGTTAAAATATGTCATAAGTTTCTATACTCTTCAAAAATTTAGAACTTAGTTATTTTATTTTTTAGATTTTAAAATTTAGATTCAACGGTTAATAATACTATTTTATTAAATTCAGATTCATTACAATTTTATTTTTGTAGTCACATACAGGGTTGTATCCAAGGTGGGCATGTAAGTGCCTTGACCCATTGGCTAAATGGTCAAATTGCTTTTTAGGCCCTCCCAAATTAAAAGATTTGATTTTAATCTCTTTGATTAAATGAAAAAAAATTATAATTTTAGTCCTTTCAAAAAAATTAAGGATTCAATTTAAACTTTTTTAGTACAACTTTTTTAGCTTTGATCCTCCTAAATTTTATAATCTTATCTCAGCCCCCTAAACAAAATTTCTAGCTTTGCTCCTAGTTAACATTGCTACCAAGGGAGTATTTTTTTAAATTTCAAAATGGCAAACCAACAAATTTAACCAAAAAAAGAAAAAGAATTAACAATGTTAATAATTGGACCTGAATTTTGAAATAGGAAACATAAGGGGACTAAATTCTTAAAAATAAAAATACAATGACTAAATTTTAAAATTTTAAAGAGTACAAGGACTTATGAAATATTCCAACCTATTTTTTATAAGAAAAAACCCATAAAAATTAGTATCCATCCAATATTCCATAATAATTATCATAAGAAAAATCCACAATAATAATAATAATAATAATAATAATAATAATAATAAAGAAGAGGGAAAGAGTACCAAACTTAACGGTTATAGTTGCTATCAACTACAAGATAGTCTTCCAAATGAAGTAAAGCCCTTCTAAAAGTAGTTGAACAATACATTGAGTGAGAAATTGGCCAACCACCTCCTTTTATTCTCTCTTTTTTACTCTATTTCATTATATTAATTATTATTATTATAATCATCCTCATCATTTCATCAAACACTAACCCAACCCCCTTTAATCATTTCCCCTTTCAATTTTAATGCTATAATTATTAATAAATCCATCAAAAGCTGAAAGTTGGGGGCCAAAGTGAAAGAAAATAAAGTTGGTATAAAAATTTTTTCGAAGCCCTTCAAAAGTAGAAAATGAAAAACAGGCTAGGAACTTGTAACAAAATTTATTTAGAACATTAAGTATGTTGTGTAAGAAAGGTGAGGGAGGCTAGAAAAGAAGAGTGGGTTCTTTTTGTAAGGTACATCTCTCTTTTTTTGGGTTCGGGTCGTTCTTACCTGCATTTCCATCATGTTTCATGGTTGAGAACTTGAATTCTTTGTCTTAAAAGGTTTATGATTGTGTCTTGTGTGTATACAGATCGACGGTATCGATATATTTCGGGTGCATTGAATTTGGCCCTGCAGAGTTTTCGTTCTTCGGTTTCAGTAATGCTGGCAGTATGGGAAAGAAAAGAAGTTGGTTTTCTGCAATCAAAAGAGTTTTCGTATCGAATTCGAAGGGGAAGCTAGATATTGTAAGTCGGTATTTCGATGTTTTTAAGGTTGAAGTCGGTTTTGTTATGTATGTGACCTATTAAGATTTATGTCCTAATAGATTGTTGTGCAGCATGTATGTCGTAAAATCGGAATATTTACGGTTTGTTTTGTTTCGATGAATCGTTTTAGGAATCGGACAAAAAGGGCGGTAAAGAAAGGAAGAAGAAAGGTCAAGCAAATTACAAGCATGGAGAAGCTAATTCCTTCATTCCCCTGTTTAGGGAACCGAGTAGTATCGAGAAAATTCTCGGGGAGGCTGAAAGAGATCGGAAACTATCGTTCCGGCCTTCAACACCACCGGATCAACTTAGAACACCACCTTTCATGCTTCCTAGGGCTGCGTCTCCTCGTGTTCGTTCTCAAAGGATTGCCTCACCAAGGGCTGCTTCTCCGAAGACTGCTTCTTCTCCACGAGCCAATTCACCTAGAGCTGCTTCTCCGTTTCTGCCTCCACCTCCAAGAGCTGCTTCGCCGAGAGCAGGACCTCCTAGGCTTGTTCGTCCTAGACTGGAACCAACGTTAAGGAACCATCATGCTTCAGCTACAAAGATTCAAGCAGCCTATCGGGGTTACATGGTAAGGTCCTTTATTCTTATTAATAACTAAAATTTCCGAGTCCGGATTCACGGAGACAACTGCTCTGACATTGCAAACAATGCTAAAAATTCGGCAGTTTCTGTTAAAGATATCTCGTTTTTAAGGACTTTACAATGAATGCCGATGTGCGAAGTTACTTGTTATGCAAGTCTGGTGCATATGTAGTCACTTTCCCCTTCCGTTGATATGTTTTTTACCGATGTTTGATATCTGAACTTGATTATCTAGAAACTTGTAATACAGGCAAGGAGAAGTTTTAGAGCTTTGAAAGGCCTCGTAAGGCTTCAAGGAGTTGTGAGAGGTCACAATGTGAAACGTCAAACTATTACGGCCATGAAATATATGCAGCTTTTGGTTCGAGTTCAGTCTCAGATTCAGTCACGCCGGATCCAAATGTTAGAAAATCAAGCACGACGTCAAGCTCAGTTTAAGAACGACAAGGAGGCCGACATCGGCAAATTGACCTTTGGCCAGGTATTAAGTTTTTGTGTATGATTGCATGCATTTAGTGTTGTTTTGTTTTAAGTAAGTTAAAGCTTGTTAAATATCGAGATGGCCCTGAAATCCAACCGTTCGTGTCACTGAAAGCTTTTATACAGGTATTTATTTGTGTTAAGAAAGTGAAATGAACTGTAAAACTGACTGTGATCGGCCTTGGTTGCCCTCTTCCTATGAGATCGTATATTCGGTTTGTTTTGTACATATTTGCTCAATATATCGGTATTACAACGAGTAACTTAAGTTGGATGTCGGATTAGTCCGAGACAGGGAATGAAAACTGGGATGATAGCTTGCAGACAAAGGAAGAAATCGAGGCAAGAATGCAGAGAAAGGTGGAGGCAGTCATCAAAAGAGAAAGGGCCATGGCGTATGCATATTCTCACCAGGTACTCTATTTTCACTAGTCTGGTCCAGTTTTAAGTTCGACCTGGATTCGGGAATGTTGTAAAGTTCGTATATTTTACATGTTCATTTGCAGCTATGGAAAGATGCAATGAAATCACCTCACACAGGTGTACCCAACATTCGGTCCGGTGTATTCCCATGGTGGTGGAACTGGTTAGAACGTCGATTAGCACCAACCGATTTACCCGAAAACCAAGCCACAAAGACCTTCCAATTTACACCAAGGCCAAACTCCGAATTAAAGCCTAGTCCGAGGCCACAATCCAGTCAGTTCACATTCGATAACATCATTGACATCCCTACACCGAAATCGACAAGGTCCACCATTCTCCCCACCACAAGGCCAATGCAAACACCAACACCTCCAAGTAAACTTGTGCTGCAAGCAACCAACTCAGGGTTATTAAACTCAAAGCATTCACGACCCCGACCTACCATAATCAATTCACCATCAAACTTACCACTCAAAGACGACGACAGCCTCACGAGTTGCCCACCGTTTTCGGTCCCAAACTACATGACACCAACAGTGTCAGCTAAAGCCAAAGCGAGAGCCAATGGCAACATGAAAGAGAGGTTCATGGGGACACCCGGGAACGAATCGAAGAGGCGACTTTCATTCCCGTTAACGCAAGGGATAGTCGGATCGTTCAAATGGAGTAAAGGGTCGTCGTTGTTTTCGGGCAAGGATTCAAGGTCACAAAGGGGGTTAGATAAGCATCAAACTTTGCAATCGTTGGGGAATTTGAGTGTGGATTCTACTGTTTCTATGCCTGCTACGATGGGAAGAAAGCCATTTAATAGATTTGTGTGATTTGATGTTCAATTTGGGTATTTTTTTAAAATTGAGTGAATGATGATATGTTGAATTTATAAAATTTTCTCATGTAAAATAAAAAAGAACAGAAACTAAAGGAAAATGGTGCTTTGAATGTTGAAGACTTTGGGGGTATGGAGAGATATTATAGTAAATTTTCTTTATTTTTTATTATAATTTTGATTTTTTTTGTTAGTAGTAATATTTAGGGTAAATTGCATCGATGGTAATTTAGATATTAGCGTGTTTTTGTTTTAATAACTTAACTTTAAAAATTTTCAACTTCGTTACCAATTTTATCAACATTGAAATTTTTGGTCACTCTTCCATTAAATCATTAATGGAATACTGATGGGTCTTTTTTTAATGGCACAATAGCAAATTTAATCATTAAATGTTTTTGTATTCTGTTAATTTGATCTTAATTTTAAAAAATTCAATAAATTTAACCCTTAATTTTTATACATCATGTCAAGTTCATCCACTTGTGGAGCCACAGAAAGGGGAACATCTTCTACCTGATAATTACTATAGTCTTCGTTCAAGCTCATTTGTGCAAGGCCACGAGCTACTAAATCACCATATCACAATATATGAGAAATTTTGTAGCTCTAATAAAAGCCTTCAAAGTGTCATCCGTTGAGGAACAACAGATTCTTTCAATAACAGTATTGGATTCGAGATGTCTATACTCAATTTCGTTTTTAGAATTTGTCTCCTACTTTTAGATTGAGCCTCTTCAAGTTCATGAAGTGGGAGTGTCTGGCCCATAGTAAAATCACAATTTGCATTTGACAAGATCTCCCTGCTATAATCTATATAGGAGTTGAACGGGGAACTTGGGTACCATTTGATCTAGCATTCAACTCCTATATATATATATTAATACATGGGTTCAAATCTCACTACATACAAATTACAAATATATATGTACATTTATTTTCAGATAAACATATATATATACATTTGTATGCAAAAGCGAATCAGCAATAAAATAAAAAATTTGGGGCTAAAGATAAAAAAAATTGTATTAAAATATTTATAGTTTAATACACTAACATAAAATTTTACAATTTGATCCCATTTATTAAGATCATGATTTGGAGATTGCAACATTCAGGGTTGTTCATATTCATAAAATGTGCTATTCATGGACCCATATGGGTGCAACTTTAATGTCTAGTTGTTGCATTCATCTACCAATATGAATATGACTTTAATATCTTGTTCGCCAAAATATGGAGATGACAATAATGTCTACTTGACAAATGTGGATATTTTGTTCTTTCCCTTTTATCATTTAATATTATTGCAATACATTTCATTTATTTTTTAATCTAAAATAGTCGAGTGATAAAGAAGATTTAATCTAAAAACTCAAATTTTAAATTGACATCGATATTGTTGTCAGTATAAAAGGATTTGGGTTTAAGTATGCTGAAATGGTCTTATCCTCTTATTTAAGAGTTGGGAAAAAGACTATAAGTAATTTTTAAGTATTATATATATATATAAAACTCAAATCTCAAACAAACTCACATAAATACTTGACATAATAATGCCAATTTATTTTATTATTAATTTTTTTCCATAATAAAGAGTACATGACATAGTTACTAATAAGAAAAAAGAGAGTGCTTCGACAAAAGGAAACACATATTTATTTAGCTTAATTGAACAAGTCTTCAAGCTCCTCGCTTGTTATTTTCATGGCCTTACTAGGTAGGAATAGCGTTCAAGAGGTGAGTGGTTCTTCTTTGGTATCATATTGGACGTTGTAGTAATTAGAACCGACGTAAGTGTTTCCTACGATATCAGTTTTGACGACGGTCCCATTGAAAAGAGTGTCTTTTTGAGTGAACATGAAGTTAACATCACACTTGCCTCTGGTCATCAATAGATACACTGTCACCTTAGTCATCGGGGGCACATGAACTTGATGGTTAACTTCCATGACGGTCGTCGTTGTCTTGGTCTCTCCCCATTGAATCCCGGTTTCAACATTAGTAGATACCTCAACACTCCCTTCCGCGATCAGCGGGATGCCGAATCGAAACTAGCTTTAGCTTCAAGACCTAGTGAAAAATGAGAATTCCAAGTACTAGTGGTGGTGTCTGTATAGGTAAGTTTCACGTCCATTGTGTTGGATTGTTTAGTATGGTTGCTAGCTGAATTTTTGGCCACAATTTGGACCTTTTCATCATACACCCTAGCGTTCTCGGTATCGTATCGGAGATTTTCGATCTTTCTCGACAACACAGGCTCCACCACATTTAGGTAAGCCTCTTTGGTAACAGAAGGGATGCGTGCACTAAGACAGCTCGTCCTCCCTTCACCTGTGAAACGCTTACAGAACATGTTGTTGCCTAAACTGAGAAGAGCTATTGTCTTACCATCAACTTTAAAGGGATGAAACAACGTGTCCTTATCGTTACCTTTAGTGTCATCAGAATCAACCCAAATCCAATCCGGTTTACGCTTCAATATTTATCGGAACAAACCGGTTTGATCCTAATGTCACCATTGGGAGTATAGAAAACCTCCATTGCCACAGCCGCCTCACCAATATCCTCTCCTAAAAACTGTAAATACGGGTGACCATCGATCTCGGCAAGACGCAAGAACATGTCATTGTTTCCTTTGAACGCAATGTACCGAGGTAGAATCACCAACGTGTCCCAATCGATAACTTTGAATACATCGTTGCCATTAGCATCGATCTTCGTGCTGGTCGCCAACACCCCGGCAGTAATATCCGAGGAATAGGTTTGGCGTAGGCGTAAATAGCAGCTTGATTGAACATGCATGAACCGGTAAGTTTTATTCACCGAGTCTTCTTCCAGTGGCTGGAACAAGGTGCACCATTCTCTGGATTGGTCCTCTTCTTTCTTCTCGGCTGTTGCAGTGATCCAATACCGCTCATCTGCTTTACCAGAGATGGAACCCTCTTCGGTTCGTTCTAAGTATTTCATGTTAATACAGTTCCTTATGTGAACCAGTCCACCTTTAGCTGACTCCACTTCGAATTTTGCATTTGGGCCCGTAACCATTGATTCTGAGAATTCGGCATAGCCTTCATAGGGATCGTCTTGTTTGAAGGCAAGGCACGCGTTGGCATTGATGGATTTGATCACGATGAACCTTGGCAATGACATTTTCTTACGTGTTTTTAAGGCTATGCTTATGGTTTATTAAAATCTCATGAGCTTAGCCTATTTATACACAAGAACTTACTCTTCTAAGCTGTTTTTCTTGAAATTTGTGCCAGAAAATTAGAGCCATTAGAAAAAAAAAAATCTTTTTGCTTTTTAAATATTTTAAGGGTAAATTATCTTAATGTCATTAAATTATTAGTAAGTTTATTTTTTGGTTACTCAACTTTAAAAAGTTACAAAATAATTATTGAACTATTTAAAAGTTTTTATTTAATCATTGGTCTATTAGGGTTTTTTTTTCAAAAAAATCCAGTTAGCGAGTTTCTAGCAACGATTTGACGATTAATACAATGGATTTGACGATTAATACAATAGATTAGTGCCCATCAACGAGTAGAAGAACATATTCAGATTCTAATGTCTAATGATCAGTGTAGGAGATTAAAGAAGAAAGCTGTTTGGATTTTGGTTCGTAAATTTGTGACATTCAAAGTCGTTTCATGAAAAAAAACTATAAAAGAGAAGGAGAAGAAGAACTTTCGATCGATAATGCAATGTGAATAAAGAAGGCCACACAACAATAATTTTAACGGTCAAAGTGACTTATATTAAAACTTTCGAATAACTCAGTGACCATTTTATTTTTTTTAAACTTAAGTGACCAAAATATCAAATTATTAACAATTTAGTAACATTAAATATAATTTTCCCACGCTTTAATTGCTTATACGGATGGAAAGTTGGATAAACTAACTGAAAGTATATAACGGTGGCAATGAACCCAACATTTACCCCATACTTATGCTAGGTTCGACAAACGGTGTATTTATTTGTTGTTAGTGTAAAAACAACGATAGCAGTGAGATTAGATATTATAGTGATCTTGTAATGTAAGATAAAAGTAAGTTAAATGCATCGCATCGCATTGCACCGTCCATCCAAACTCATACTTACATTACTTGTTAATAATGTGTGGTAGTGATTTGCTTTTATCATAAATATATATAATGTGAGTTATTTTATAAAATTTAATAAAAATAGTGTATTAAATAAAAAATCAAAATAATAATTCAATAATTGTTTGGACCACAAGAGAGGAAAACAACAAACGTAAATTTGATAATCTTCCATGAAGATCACGATAGCCATATTGGTCCAGGCATGGGTGCATGTATGGGATTTGATTGTGAAAGTGACAAGAGATTGGGGACTTATCTCTAAATCATGGCCTCAATATTTATCTATGGATGGGCTGAATTTGTATCTGCATCTGCATGTAATATGTGCATTTTTTTCCCGGGAATCCACATCATAATTGAAGCAAAATTTTACTCAATTCGAAAATTTTTTTAGTAGATGGAATTGAGTTATTTGGTTTTAAATAAATTTTAATAAATAATTTAATTGTTCGAGTTTAAATCAAGTTAAAATTTTAATTTATTTAATAAAAATTGATTATTAAATTGGTTTAAAAATCCCTTCAATTCTTTATTAATTTAGTAAACGAACAAGTCGTCCCTTAAAAAAATAGAAAAACTTTAAAAATTCAAAAAAAATATAATATACACAATTTTCTAAAAAATCTACAAAATGTTCAGAATGATAAATTCGAGTCCTTAAACAAGTAAATTACTAATGCCTTGTTTAGTAGTGCTTAAAAAAATACTTCTGACTCTAAAAGTATTTTTAAAATAAAAGTTGTGCTAAACAAACTGCTTTTAGCTGAAATTTTTGACTTTTTAAAAGTGTTCAGAAAAAGAAAAGATAAAATTTTTAGGTTTTCCTCTCCAAAAGTACTTTTAGTGCTTAATTATTTTTTCATCCCACCAATAACATAATACTTTCTCTTTTTTTTCTTGGAAACATGAAAGAGAGGTTCATGGGGACACCCGAGAACGAATCGAAGAGGCGACTTTCATTCCCGTTAACGCAAGGGATGGTCGGATCGTTCAAATGGAGTAAAGGGTCGTCATTGTTTTCGGGCAAGGATTCAAGGTCACAAAGGGGGTTAGATAAGCATCAAACATTGCAATCGTTGGGGAATTTGAGTGTGGATTCTACTGTTTCTATGCCTGCTAAGATGGGAAGAAAGCCATTTAATAGATTAATTTGTGTGATTTGTTGTTCAATTTGGGTATTTTTTTAAAATTGAGTGAATGATGATATGTTGAATTTATAAAATTTTCTCATGTAAAATAAAAAAGAACAGAAACTAAAGGAAAATGGTGCTTTGAATGTTGAAGACTTCGGGGGTATGAGAGATATTATAGTAAATTTTCTTTATTTTTTATTATAATTTTGATTTCTTTTTGTGTTAGTAGTAATATTTAGGGTAAATTGAATCGATGGTAATTTAGATATTAGCGTGTTTTTGTTTTGATTACTTAACTTTGAAAATTTTCCACTTCGTTACCAATATTATCAACATTGGAATTTTTGGTCACTCTTTCATTAAATCATTAATGGAATACTGATGGGTCTTTTTTTAATGGCACAATAGCAAATTTAATCATTAAATGTTTATGTATTCTGTTAATTTGATCTTAATTTTAAAAAAAAATTCAATAATTTAACCCTTTACTTGTATACATTATGTCAAATTCATCCACTTGTAGAGCCACAGAAAGGAGAACACCTTCCACCCGATAGTTACTATAGTCTTCGCCTAAGCTCAATTGTGCAAGGCCACCTGCTACTAAATCACCATATCACAATATATGAGAAATTTTGCAGCTTTAATAGAAGCCTTCAAAGTGTCATCCGTTGAGGAACAACAGATTCTTTCAATAACGATATTGGATTTGAGATGTCTATACTCAATTTTGTTTTTAGAATTTGTCTCCTACTTTTAGATTGAGCCTCTTCAAGTTCATGAAGTGGGAGTGTTTGCACCCATAGTAAAATCACAATTTGCATTTGACAAGATCTCCCTGCTATAATCTATATAGGAGTTGAACGGGAACTGGGGTACCATTTGATCTAGCATTCAATTCCTATATATATTAATACATGGGTTCAAATCTCACTAAATACAAATTACAAATATATATGTACATTTGTATTCAGATAAACATGTATATGCAAGGCGAATTCAACAATAAAATTAAAAAATTTGGGGCTAAAGATAAAAAAAATTGTATTAAAATATTTATAGTTTAATACACTAACATAAAATTTACAATTTGATGCCATTTGTTAAGATCATGATTTGGAGATTGCAACATTCAGGGTCGTTCATATTCATAAAATGTGCTAATTGATGGACCCATATGGGTGCAACTTTTAATGTCTAGTTGTCGCATTCATCTACCAATATGGATATGACTTTAATAATATCTTGTTTGCCAGAATATGGAGATGACAACAATGTCTACTTGACAAATGTGGATATTCTGTTCTTTCCCTTTTATCATTTAATATTATTGTAATACATTTCGTTTATTTTTTTAATCTAAAATAGTCGATGTAGCGACGTAAAAAATTTTGCTTAACTTGGTCGCTAATTGTGTCGATTTATTGAAAAAAGTTTAAAATTTGACGTTTGATTTTTGAAATAAACAGGGAGTCGCCACCGATCCTTTTTCCTAGGTGTGATCGGACACCTATTAGATCTCTTATTAAAACAAATAAAAGGCTGAGTTTTGGTCTACGTTAAAATCCAGAGAAAAATTAGGGTTCGGGAGTCGGTTACGCGCGAGGAAGGTATTAGCACCCTCGCGACGCCCAAAATTGGTATCTTATAAACATGTGTTGTCTTGATTTTCAAAAATACGAGTTCAATATAAGATTTAATCGTGATCCGTTTGAAAAGACAAGAATTTTCAATCTTTTTGATTTTTTTTTAGAAGGATATACCGTTTTAACACGAGCCGATTGATGTTTACCCAACATAGCGATGAAATTGACGACTTGGTGTTAAACCGATATGTTGCCTTATGCATTGAAATTAATCGGAAAACAGGAATAAGATTTTCGAAATAATGCAAAGCAAATTGATATGAAATAGAAATAAATAAAAGTGCCAGGTATATATTAAAACAAATAATAAATATGATACTAATATTAAAAACAATAATCATGCATGCGATATTAAACGTAAATAATGATAATATTAAACATGAAATAAAAACAACGAATATATATACATAATAATAATATTAAAAGTGTGTACATAGAATATATATAGTAATAGAGTCATAAATATACTATATATATAGTAATAGAGTCATAAATATACTATACATAGTATTTGACATATATATATATAGAATAGGAAAAAGACTAACTAATATAGTAAAAAGCATATACATATATGATATTAAAATGTATATAAAAGAAAATATGCGTGTAAATATATGTACATAAGACCGTATAAAAGTATATAATTATGATACTAAAGTATATATATATACATATTAGAATATTTATTAAAACTAAAACTAATACTAATAATAGCAAAACTAATAAAATAATATAGTACAAAAATATGTAACTAAAAACACTATAATATGAGTACGTACATATAATATAATATTAAAATATACATAATATATACATATAAAAACATGTATTAAGATTAATAATAATAAAGATGATATAAAGATATGTACATGAAATAATAAAAAACATATAACTAATAAAAAATAAATAAGGGAAATATACGATATAAAACATATGCGATATATATATACATTAGAAGTGATAAATAAAAATATTTATGCGATAAAAATACGTACGTATATATAAATAACATTAGAAATACTCCATATATAATATTTAAAATATACATACATAATACAAAAACATAATAGCGTAGTATTAAAATATAAACACAATATATACATTTTGAAACTAATAATAATAAAAACTATTGATAATACTTCACAAATACATACATATTAAAAATATACATAATAATATATATAAATATAATATTAAAAGTACGTAACATATAAATATATATATATATATATATATATATACATAGTACAATACATAATATGGGCACATTAGAAGTAATAATAATAATAATAATAATAATAATAATAATAATAATAATAATAATAATAATAATAATAATAATAATAATAATAAATTAAAGTAGAGTAACAAAAAAAGGTAAAAAAAAGGATGAAATTGAATTAAAAATTAAATTTTGGGGCCAATTTGAAATAAAAACTAAAGAAAAGGACGAAATTATAACATGCGCGTAACTTGGAGGGTTCAAAAGCGCAATAAATCTGCGCCTCTAAAACGTACCGTTTTGAACTGGACTGAATTGAAAACCGTGCAAAATTTCAGGGCCAAATTAGAAGTAACGCAAGACTTAATTGCAAAACGTTTAAAAAGCAGAGGGGTTAAACGCGCAAATAACCCCTCCCTTAAAAAACTCGCGGATCCTGTTCGGAGCGGGTCGGGTCAACCTGACCGGGGTCCAAAACGGTGCCGTTTTTGGCTTAATTTGGGCACCAAAACGGTGCCATTTTGGTAGGCTATAAATAGCCTAAAATCCTGAAAAAAAATCACTTTAAGAGGGGAAAGGAAAAAAAAAAGGAGAGGGGGAGCATGGGGCGATTTCCGGTGGGGGAAGCCGGCCACCGTTCGGTCACCGAAGGCTCGCCGGCGCCGGCGCCGACCACCGTGCACGGTGGCCGGAGAAGGTAAAAAGTTGCCTCTTTTTCTTTATTTTTACTTTTTATTTAGTTTTTATATGTTTTAATATATATACAAGTAAAAAAAAGGCTTAAAATCGAACTTAAAATAGAAAAAAAAAAAAAATCACCTTAGGGTTTTTTAAGCTTTTAATCCTTCGATCTTGGTGTTTTTGTTTGCCTGGATGCTATTTCTATATTTAAACGCTGATTGAATCACTATGTTGACTCTGAAATTGAATGTTTTACTTCTTATTTTTGTGTTTTTTCTTACTGCCGAATGAAAGGAAAAAAAAGAACCCTTTTTACATTTTGTTTCATGGCTTTTATAGCCTGTTTTCACTGTCTATTTTTTCTAAATTTGCTGTTTGCGTGCTTCCTTTCATCTTGCAGGGGATGGGCACGGTGGAGCAGGTGGCCAGTGCTGGTGTCAGAAGGCAGGTGGGGGTAGGTTCGGCACAAGTGGGAATAGGGGTTAGGGTTGTTGGGTGTTTTTCTGATTTGGGTCTTGGGTTGTTTTGGGCTTAGGGTTAGGTATTGGGCTGGTAATATTGGGTTAGTGGGTTAGTGGGTATTAGTTTGTTTGTAATGGGTAGTAATTTGTTGGGTTTGGGTTGGCAAAATTGGCATGTACAGTCGAGTGATAAGAAGATTTAATTTAAAAACTCAAATTTTAAGTTGATTGAGTTTTAATTCGGTTGACATCGATATTGTTGTCAGTGTAAGAGGACTTAAGTTCGAGTGTATTGAAACGTCTTTATCCTCTTATTTAAGAGTTAGGTAAAAGACTATAAATAATTTTAAGTATTATATATATAAAACCAAAAACTCAAATCTCAAACAAACTTACATAAATACTTGACATAATAATGCCAATTTATTTTATTATTAAATTTTTTCCATAATAAAGAGTACATGACATAGTTACTAATAAGAAAACAGAGAGTGCTTCGACAAAAGGAAACACAAATTTATTCAGCTTAATTGAACAAGTCTTCAAGCTCCTCGCTTGTTATTTTCATGGCCTTACTAGGAATAGCGTTCAAGAGGTGAGTGGTTCTTCTTTGGTATCATATTGGACGTTGTAGTAATTAGAACCGACGTAAGTGTTTCCTACGATATCAGTTTTGACGACGGTCCCATTGAAAAGAGTGTCTTTTTGAGTGAACATGAAGTTAACATCACACTTGCCTCTGGTCATCAATAGATACACTGTCACCTTAGTCATCGGGGGCACATGAACTTGATGGTTAACTTCCATGACGGTCGTCGTTGTCTTGGTCTCTCCCCATTGAATCCCGGTTTCAACATTAGTAGATACCTCAACACTCCCTTCCGCGATCAGCGGGATGCCGAATTCGAAACTAGCTTTAGCTTCAAGACCTAGTGAAAAATGAGAATTCCAAGTACTAGTGGTGGTGTCTGTATAGGTAAGTTTCACGTCCATTGTGTTGGATTGTTTAGTATGGTTGCTAGCTGAATTTTTGGCCACAATTTGGACCTTTTCATCATACACCCTAGCGTTCTCGGTATCGTATCGGAGATTTTCGATCTTTCTCGACAACACAGGCTCCACCACATTTAGGTAAGCCTCTTTGGTAACAGAAGGGATGCGTGCACTGAGACAGCTCGTCCTCCCTTCACTTGTGAAACGCTTACAGAACATGTTGTTGCCTAAACTGAGAAGAGCTATTGTCTTACCATCAACTTTAAAGGGATGAAACAACGTGTCCTTATCGTTACCTTTAGTATCATCAGAATCAACCCAAATCCAATCCGGTTTACGCTTCCAATATTTATCGGAACAAACCGGTTTGATCCTAATGTCGCCATTGGGAGTATAGAAAACCTCCATTGCCACAGCCGCCTCACCAATATCCTCTCCTAAAAACTGTAAATACGGGTGACCATCGATCTCGGCAAGGCGCAAGAACATGTCATTGTTTCCTTTGAACGCAATGTACCGAGGTAGAATCACCAACGTGTCCCAATCGATAACTTTGAATACATCGTTGCCATTAGCATCGATCTTCGTGCTGGTCGCCAACACCCCGGCAGTAATATCCGAGGAATAGGTTTGGCGTAGGCGTAAATAGCAGCCTGATTGAACATGCATGAACCGGTAAGTTTTATTCACCGAGTCTTCTTCCAGTGGCTGGAACAAGGTGCACCATTCTCTGGACTGGTCCTCTTCTTTCTTCTCGGCTGTTGCAGTGATCCAATACCGCTCATCTGCTTTACCAGAGATGGAACCCTCTTCAGTTCGTTCTAAGTATTTCATGTTAATACAGTTCCTTATGTGAACCAGTCCACCTTTAGCTGACTCCACTTCGAATTTTGCATTTGGGCCCGTAACCATTGATTCTGAGAATTCGGCATAGCCTTCATAGGGATCGTCTTGTTTGAAGGCAAGGCACGCGTTGGCATTGATGGATTTGATCACGATGAACCTTGGCAATGACATTTTCTTACGTGTTTTTAAGGCTATGCTTTTGGTTTATTAAAATCTCATGAGCTTAGCCTATTTATACACAAGAACTTACTCTTCTAAGCTGTTTTTCTTGAAATTTGTGCCAGAAAATTAGAGCCATTAGAAAAAAAAATCTTTTTGCTTTTTAAATATTTTAAGGGTAAATTATCTTAATGTCATTAAATTATTAGTAAGTTTATTTTTTGGTTACTCAACTTTAAAAGTTAAAAATAATTATTGAACTATTTAAAAGTTTTTATTTAATCACTGGTCTATTAGGGTTTTTTTTTTCAAAAAAATTCAGTTAGCGAGTTTCTAGCAACGATTTGACGATTAATACAATGGATTTGACGATTAATACAACAGATTAGTGTCCATCGACGAGTAGAAGAATATATTCATATTCTAGTGTTCTAATGATCAGTCTAGGAGATTAAAGGAAAAAGCTGTTTGAATTTTGGTTCGTAATTTGTAACATTCAACGTCGTTTCATGACAAAAAAACTATAAAAGAGAAGGGGAAGAAGAAATTTTGATTGATACATGCAATGTGAATAAAGAAGGCCACGCAACAATGATTTTAATAGTCAAGTGACTTAAATTAAAACTTTTAAATAACTCAATGACCATTTTATAATGTTTTAAAATTAAGTGACCAAAATATAAAATTATTAACAATTTTGTAACATTAATTTCCCACACTTTAATTGCCTATACGGATGGAAAGTTGGATAAACTCACTGAAAGTATATAATGGTGCCAATGAACCCAACATTTACCCTATACCTAGGCTGGGTTTAGACAGACGGTGTATTTATTTGCTGTTATTGTAAAAATAGCGATAGCGGTGAGATTATATATTATAGTAATCTTGTAATGTGAGACAAAAAGTAAGTTAAACGCACCGCATCGCATTGTACCGTCCATCCAAACTCATACTTACATTACTTGTTAATAATGTGTGGTAGTGATTTGCTTTTATCATAAATATATATAATGTGTGTTATTTTATAAAATATAATAAAAATAGTGTATTAAATAAAAAATCAAAATAATAATTTGATAATTGTTCGGACCACAAGAGAGGAAAACAACAAACGTAAATTTGATAATCTTCCATGAAGATCACGATAGCCATATTGGTCTAGGCATGGGTGCATGTATGGGATTTGATTGTGAAAGTGACAAGAGATTGGGGACTTATCTATGGATGGGCTGAATTTGTATCTGCATCTGCATGTAATATGTGCATTTTTTTCCCGAGAATCCACAACATAATTGAAGCAAAATTTTACTCCATTCGAGAATTTTTTTGAGCGGATGGAATTGAGTTATTTGGTTTTTAAATAAATTTGAATAAGTAATTTAATTGTTCTAGTTTAAATTGAGTTAAATTTTTAATTTATATAATAAAAAATTAATTATTAAATTGGTGTAAAACCTCTTCAAATCTTTTGTTAATTTCAAAACGAGCAAGTCTGCCTTAAAAAAATAGAAAAACTTCAAAAATTCAAAAAAATAATATGTACAATTTTCTAAAAATCTATCAAATATTCATAATGATAAATTCGAGTCCTTAAACAAGTAAATTACTAAATCAAGTTTGTCATACTAAAGCCTATTATTTGTTTTTGAAAGAAATTTTTAAATATATATTTTTCAAATTTATGCTTAATTTGGCCATATTGTCAACAATGTTTTAATTTGATTTTTTTAAATTTTAAAAATAATTCAACTCGAACAAATATATTTGAACTCAACTCAACTTAAATTTTATTTCACCCAACTCTATTTAAAAAATTTAATTTTAAATAATAAAATAACACTCACCTACTCAATTAATTCAAAATTTTTAACTCGATTTCACTCAATTCCACATATATAAAAATGAATACATTCATTACAAAGGCTGTCACAAATTAATAAAAATGTACCAACAATTAATCAAATTATCTTAAAATCGACAGGAGGAAATAAATGGAGAGTTTTAGTGTTATTTATAATATAAAGTATCGATATAATGTTTCTGTATAAAGGTAAAAGTATCATAAAAGTTCTTATATTAAGAGTTAGATTGCATTTTACCTCATTTATTAAAAAAAATAACAAATTAGTTCTTGTACGTTAGATGAAAGAGTAAATTGGGTTCTTTCTGTTAAAAATTTCATCCATTTTTACTATTGAAAACTAGCGTGATTAAAAAATAATTAGATAGTTACATATGGTGTGCGACGTTTGACGTATAAGACTAATTTTTAATAGTAAAAATAGATAGAATTTTTAATCGAAAGACTAATTTACTCTTTGATATAACATACAGAGACTAATATAACTATTTTTGAATAAATAAGACAAAATACAACCCAACTTTTAAGTAGTTTATATTATTTACAAAAAGTACATCCCACAGTACTAGACTCAAAGTGACCAAAAAGCCACCGAAATGAGGATAGTGTGAGTTTCGAGATAATCCGATTTGACGTGTTTCGCAAAGTGACAATCTACAAAGAAAATGAAAAATAAACAAGGTAAGCATATAATATGCTTAGTAAGTTCCATTGGAAACTTAAGCATACCTTGATCAATAAGGCATACATAATTATTCTAATTGGAAACCAATTTAACTTTCCTTGGCACATTAAGATATATCTCTACATACAATATCACCACAAATCGAATTCGTTAGTTATGTTTTTTAATCGTAAATACTATCAACATTTAAAACAAAATTATATAGGAACCTATATGTCAAGTATCATCAATACCCTTTCATTTTCAATTCATTATTTAAATTCCTTTTCCAATTAATTGAATATCGCCTGATGGAACTATAGTAGAACAGACTCGGATACATGAGAATATAATGCTCACCCAAGCTGACAATATTTCAGGGTTACTCATACAAGTTGGCATTATAACCAGATTGCTCACACAAGCTGATATTATGTTAAGGTTACCCATCCGGACTAAACCTACAATACATATAATTCGAGAATCTGCAACAAATGTTAGATCTCATGATAACATGTAAAATCCCTAATTAATTGTATATATAAACCTAATGGCATGCCATACGTATCCTAACATTTTACTAAATTCACTCGGGCATCATTTCCGCATAAATGACATTATCAACGACAATCTCATTTACACCTTATTTTGTTTACATATAACCAATATTAATATGAATTTACAATTCAGTCCATTTCGAGTCATTAGTGCCAAATTCATTAGTTCACTTCAATCTAACACATAAATGAAACAGAATATAATTCAACATGACATAAAATAAAGTAGTAAGTTTCATATGAACTTACCAGATCAAAACACCAAACAAGTTGAACTTCAGGGACTAATCTACAATTTTGACTTTTCCTCAATTATCTCTGATTTGATCCAATTCTTGATCTATACAGTATTCCATTCAATTCATCAATACCAAACATTTATATATTATGCCATGTATGAACCTATATAATCTCATTTTTGAAACCCTAAAAATTTATATTTTATTCAATTTAGTCCCTAAAATCGTAATAACAATATCTTTCAATTTTGAATTTTAATTTTAAAACTGATTCCAGTTACATCCCTTAGGGACCCACTACTTTCTATTCATACCACAATTTTATAACAATTTTAAAAATTATTCGCTTTAGTCCTTATGTTCAAAACTATCAATTAAACTTTACAATCTAATCATTTTTCACAATCTAAGCTTAAAATCTATCAATTTAAAACCTATTTCTTTAAGAATCAACAATGACAACTTTCAAAACTTTAACAGTTTTACAAATTAGTACATGAACTAACTAAATAAAGCTCCCATAACTTTAAAAGCATAAAAATTATAAAAAAAGATTTAATTACAATACCTAATGGTCGAAAATTGATAACCCTTGGAAGCTTTTGTTTTTCTCTTTTGTGGAGGTGGACGGTTTGTAGGTGGAAGATGAAGAGAATTTTCTCTTTCCTTCCACCAAAATTGGTTTTTATAACATGTTTATTTTTAATTTATTTATTTAAATTTAATTAATTAATAACCATTTTAATAATAAACATGTCATCCACATCCACTAACACTTACTCAAAATGGTTTAATTATCATTTTGAACTTTTGACTAATTGAAATTTTGGTCTCTAACCTTTTGGTCAATTAAAAATTTACAATGATTAAATTTTTATGATTTAGTCCTTATACTCTAGTTAGCTATCAATTCGGAAAAATTACTAGACAAAACTTTAATATATTTCTATATTAGTCTTGTACATATTAAGACTTAATTTACGAAAATGATATTTTGAAACCGTCTTTTTGGTGCCATTAAAAATTTGGTTGTTCCAGATTTATTGCTCCATGATTAAAAAATGGGCTTGGACAATTAGAAAATCAGCCAGGCCTCAAGCAAGACTTTTTCGGCTCAGACCTAGCCCAAATTTGACAAAAAAAAATTATGTTGCTGTTTGCTGTTGTTTACTGCTATTATGTTGTTTTTTTTGTTACTATTATGTTGTTTTGCGAATATTTCAGTATTATATTACTACTATTTTGTTGTTGTTATTAGGATATTAAATAACTATTGTTTTATTGTTAATTTTTCTATTCTAGATGTATTTGTTTTTAAGTTACAACTATGTTAGTGTTATTTAAGTATAAAGATTCTTTATCTACATTTTTAATTTGTTGGAAAATATTTATTTTAATATTTTTAGTCTATTTGATTTATTATATTTTTAATTTTTATATAAAAATAATCTAAAAAAATTAATGCGGGTCAAACTTGACTTTAGCATTTTTTATCTGAGCTGGGCTTGAACAAAATTTTAAACTCATTTTCGAGCCAGGTTGGACCTAAGACTAAAAAACGAGCTTGATTTTTTTGCATTAGCCTGACGTGACCCATGATCAACTCTAATTAGGTAGGACCAAAATTGCAAATTAAAAACATCAAAACTTAGCAAAAACATAAAATCCTTTAAGAATTAGAATTAATTATACTAGAAATCCTCCAATTATGATTTTTATTCTAAATTAATCCTCAAACTTCAAAACTCTATAATTATATCCCGAAACTATTGACAATATCCTTCTATTATTGAAACCATTAACTTAATCATTAAATGTAATGTAAAATGTAATATAATGTAATTTGAAGTGAAAATTTTAAAGAATAATAAAGTATTGCTGCATAATTTCTAAAATAAAAACAAGAACTAAAAAAAAAAGGAGCGCGAATGATAGTTTATATTAAAACTTTAAAATGAAAATTTTTACAATATATTAAAATGAAAATTTTTACAATATATTTTTAAAATTTTCATTTTGAAAAAATAAGGTGATGTTCTGATTCCCAGAGGTGGGGGTTCAGAGGTGGGGGTACAAAGGTGGGGGTTCAGAGGTGAGGGGTTCTTCTTTGCTATCATAATGGATGTTGTAATAATTAGTACCGGTGAAAGTGTTACCTAGGACATCAGTTGTAACGAAGGTCCCATTATAAAGAGTGTCTTTTTGAATGAACACGAAGGGAACATCGCACGTGCCATTGGTCATTTTTAGATACACCGTCACCTTAGTCATGGGCGGCACACGAACTTGGTGCGTAACTGTCATGTCGGTGGTCATCGTCTTGGTCTTTCCCCACTCGATTCCTGTTTCGTATTTGGGAGCTATTTCGACAGTACCCCTTTCACCGATGAATGGAACCCCGACTTGGAAGGTGGCTTTGGTTTCAAGACCTAGTGTAAAATGAGCTAGCCAAGTACTGGTATTGGTCTCAGTATAGGAAAGTTTCACATCGAGTGTGTTGGCTTGAGTGGTACGGTTAGTGGCGGAATTCTGGGCCACAACAAGGACCTTTTTGTTATAGACCCGAGCATTTTCTGTGTCGTATCGGAGGTTATAAATTGTCCTTGACAACACAGGCTCTAGAACACATAGGTAGGTTTCTTTAGTAATCGAAGGGATGGTTGCAGCAAGGTCACCGGTCGTTTCCTTGCCTACGATGCCCTTGAAGTTGCAGAACTTTCCGCTGCCGACGTTGCGCAGAGCTATGGTCTTACCGTCGACTTTGAAGGCACGAAAATGAGTGTTCTTATCGTTATCGTTGGCTGTAGCTTCATTAGAATCCACCAAAATACGATTCTGGCCAGTACTCTTCCACCTCCAGAACTTATTGAAAGAAAGCGGCTTGAACCGGATGTCTCCATTCTTCATATAAAAAACCTCCATTGTCACACAGTGATCACCAACATCCTCACACGAGAGTTTTAAAGACCGTGGATCCCCAGCTTCAGTAAGACGAAGGAACATATTATTGTTTCCTTTGAAAGCAACGTACCGAGGCAGAATCACCAACGACTCCCAATCAATAACTTCGAAAGCATTCTGAGAATTATCTGCAACATGATTGTGGTTTGCCAACACGCCACGACGGAGGTCCGATGTAGCCAATGGCCATAAGCATATATAGTTTCCAGATTGAACATGGACAAATCGATATTTTCCATCTAAGGAGTCGATAGGCTTGAACAATGTGCATGACTCCTTGGATCGGTCTTCTTCCGGCTTATCGGCGGTTATAGTAATCCAATACTCCTCATTTGGACTTCCGGTGCTGGAAGGTTTATGAATTCCTTTCAAATATTTGTTTATGGTACAGCTCCTTATGTGCACCAGCCCATTTTTAGCGAACTCCACTTCGAATTTCGCATTTGGGCTCACAACCGTCGTTTCGGTGAACTCGGCGTAGCCCCTGTAGGTGCAATTGCGGGGTCTGTAGCAGAGGTAGTTTTCGGCATCGGGGGCTTTGAGAACGATGAATCTTGGCAATGTCATTTTCACAAACAAAGTATCTCTCTCGATGGCTTTTTTCACTCTTGTGCTTATGCTTTAAACGTCAAGGGCTTTGCTATTTAAAGATAAAAACTTGGTGCTTTTCTTGCCTTAGGGAAGCTTTTTCTGGTTGGATGAGAAGTTTGTTGTCAGGTTGAATAAATTTTAGGGTAATTGCACAAATAGAAGTTGTGCAGTCTCTACTAAAATTTTTATATTAAATAATGATATAAAATGTGACATTAGCTTTTCATTATATTTTTATGGCAATTAATGGTTTAATAATTAAAATGTAATAAATTGATAATATTAGTGATCATATCGTATGTTACATCAACTTGTCGTTAAATCATTAAAAATAGTTAATGACTCAGCTATCAAAATGTAACAAATCGACAATGTTAATGATTATATTGTAACTATTTGATATTCGCAATCAAAATATTACAATCCTAAAAGATACTAAAATATTTTTCATAGAAAAAAATACCAAATTGTAATTAAAATACTTTTCTACTAAAAATAATAATTAGGATTTAAGTATTTTAGTATATGACTAATCAATTTTGAAGTGAAAATATCAAAATTGTTAATTATATTAATTATTGAAAAATTATTTAAAATTCATATATTAATAATTTAAAATATCACGTAGCATTATATTTAAAATTGTAAAATACTTTATGTTAAATTATATTAAATTATTTAAATGTTTGATATTATAATACAATTGGAAACCATGGGAATTTGGAAGAATAAAATAATAAATTTAAACATTGTTGGAAAAAGGAGTCTTAAAAGTGAACTTTTTGATAAAAATGACTACCGCATATCCGCCAATTTTGAATTAATTTCCTATTACTGTTATTGTTATTATATGAGTAGAATATCGAAAGTGGGAGAATCTTTTGCAGAAAAGTCATGCCACGAGCATAGTCTTATTATTATTATTATTTGAAAAATAAAATTATTATTTAGTATTAAAATATGACTTTAATGACACATACTATATTAATATAATAATTACTATAATAATTACGTAATTTATTTATTATGAATAGTTATATAAGTATAACATTTTATACTTGACTCGATTACTAAATTCGAACTATAATATATTGCATTTGTTGTCGAATTAATTACAATTAAAATAGACATAATTTCAATCGATTTTAACATTCAATATGAACATTATAAGTAATCATCATGATAAATAAAGGGACTCCTTAGTCAATGACGTGTTGCTTTTGCTTTTGGATAAAGGTAACTTTCTTAAATTTAATCTTTAAATTTCTTTTGTTCACATTGCTTTTAGAATCTTTTTCCATTCCAGTTTAGATTAATTTGAGGATATAGCACTTATATTGTATCATGTGATCATCTATTTTGTAAAAATATTTAGGTGATAACATGATTCAATTAAAAGTATCATATTTTATATAGATCAAAATTAAAAAAATTGTTAAATTTAAGTACTAATGTAAATTAAAAAATTGATGAACCAAGTTAAGAAAACCTGAGTTCAATGACTAAATGTTGCCTTCTCTCTTTTGCTTTTTTCATTATCATTAGTATTATACTAAATTTTACGTAACGAGATAAAGTTTTGCAAGCCTATTCTATTTTATAATCACTATAGATATATATTTTTTGTATCTTTCATATATGTTTTTCGATCCATGTTAATGATTCGTGGTTGTCCCTACTAATAATTCTATTTTTAAGGTTTTAACTTTTATTCTCTCCTTGAGAGTGCAACGTATTTTACTATTGCATCCAACAATTACTAGTGGGTATAAATTTGTCATAATGGCACAAACAGCCAATATTTGTAAAAATCATATCATATTCGTCAATTAGTTATTGGTAGATACACTTCAAAATGAACGAAATATTTAATATTCAATTTCCTCATGCACTATACCTTGGAAATGTCCATGTTAAAGTCGGTTTGTGACGATAAATCGTGTTAATGTTTTAATTGTTTTGCAAAATGAGAAAATGAGTTAGAGGCATTAAAGTTTGTAATTTGAGGAACCTCCTATGCTAAAATTGGTATTGGTTTAGAGAGAGTGAGATATATAGCAAAGCATGGTTTTAAAAGTTATAGAGTTTAAGGTTTAGAGTACTTAACTTCTAAGGTCATTATGTGGAACTGTCTTATATATTCTCATAGTGTTTCTTTCGAATTTTATGTTTTGGACATTAAGCTTGTTGAGGTTTTGGATGCGACTTTGCAGCTCTTGAAATGGGTTATAAAATTGTGTGGGGAAGGTACAACACTAGATTGGGTCAGAGACATTTCTGAGTTAATGGAATGATTTGAGATGATTCGGGTGATCGGTTGGGTCCATGGAGCTATCCTATATATCCATTGCCAACTCTACCTTAGTTAGTACAAGAATTAGCTGAATAACAGGAGATAATGGATCGTTATAGCATCGAGCCACTTGACATCATTCTTTTTTGGTGTCTAATTATTTCATGTTAAATTATTTAAATGTTTGATATTATAATTCAATTGGAAACCATAGGAATTGGGAAGAATAAAATAATAAATTTATTTTAATAAAAATGACTTTAATATCCTATTATCGTTATTTTTATATGAATAGAATGTCGAAAGTGGGAGAAACTTTTTGCAGAAAAGAAAAACATAATAAAAGTCATGCCACGAGCCTAGTCTTTTTTTTTCTTTAAAAAATAAAATTATTATTTAACATTAAAATATGACTCAAATGACACACCTACTATGTTGGCTGAATTGACTTGATGTGTTGATTTCAAATTTTATTGTGTTCAAAGGATAAAAATAACCTTCAATTAACTATTTATATTTTATTAAAATATTGATAATTTAAGCATTTAATTGAGAATTAATTATAAATGACATAAACTTAATTAAATCTTTATATATAATATAGATATTAAAGGTGTTTTGTTTTTAATTTTATAAGTGAAATTAAAACATTTATTTTAAAATTTTAAAATAATGTTTTACAAAAAATGATAATGTTTAATCTTGTGAAATTAAAACACATACCTCATTAAGTTGGCAAATAATTAATCCAAGTGGAAGTCAAAAACAGGCTCTATCACCTAATTTCTCGGGGCCATAGGGAAGTAAAAAATTCCAAAGTTGAAATTGCTATTGCTTTTGCTTTTGGATAAAAGTCTTTTTTTTTATAATTTGATCATTCATTTCTTTCTTCACATTAGTTTTGAAATTTAGTAAATTTTTCAATTTAGATCTATGTGATGTCGTAGCACTTTAATATTGGGTCATATAATCATTTAAAAATTATATATTTTTGTAAAAAACTTTTTAGGTGATAACATGACGTGACTAAAAGTATTACATTTTTACATAACGAGGTAAAGTTATGTAGGTGTAACACCCTATACCCGACTTGATCACTGAGTCTGAGTTATAGTGTATCGCATTCGTTGCCGAAGCAACTACGATCAAAATAGACACAATTTCAATCCATTTTAACATTCAATATTAACATTATAAGTAAACAACATGATAAATAAACATTTCCGGGTATTATACAAGCTTACGAAAGCTCATAAGTTAATCCGAGATCAAATTGGTATTGAATTCTGAATAATTCAAATTATAGGGTTGATGCCATGACGTGAGATAGCT
Organism: Gossypium arboreum; assembly: GCF_025698485.1. Classification (NCBI taxonomy): domain Eukaryota; kingdom Viridiplantae; phylum Streptophyta; class Magnoliopsida; order Malvales; family Malvaceae; genus Gossypium; species Gossypium arboreum. The sequence goes on from NC_069072.1 coordinate 138,370,483, forward strand.
TCTTGTCACAATGTGACATGCTAGCTTCCCGACGAGGTTTATAGTCGCATTGTAGCTTGGAGTCCAACCCTCGTTGCGACGAGAAATGTTTGACATCATGATGTCACATACTATTTTTGCAATTATAGTTTTTCAAAACCTATAGTTTTAAACACACCAATCACACATTTATGGATCTTAATCGAGCTTCTGAGACCTTAAAAATAATTTAGAAACAATTAGGGACCAATTCGAGTAAATATAGAAAATTTGGGACAAAAGTAAAAATTTCTCAAATAGGGTTACACAGCTGTGTGTCTAGGCAGTGTGACAGAGCTTAGACTGAGTGCCTTCAGACATGGCCGTGTAGCCATCCCACATGCTCATGTACAACCTCTCACACGTCTGTGTGTATGAACCGTATAACTCTCTGATTTAGATTACATGGCTGTGTCGCATGTCGTGTGAGAACTGCACTTATACTGCTTTTCAACATGCCCTGGGCACACACCCGCGTGGCTTGCCCGTGTGCATCACATGGCCATGTGACAGCCCATGTCCTAGGTCGTGTGTACCAAAAAATGACCAATTTCAAGCTTGATTTTCAACTCTATGCATAGGTACCCATACTAATTCATTTAGCATGTTCACAACGAAGTACCCACAAATAAAAGCAACCAAAACATACCAAATTTAATCACCCAATACCCAAACAAGGTGTCATTCTTGAAGTCACAAAGTGTTATCCATTCCAAACCACTATCATATATATTACACCTACAAATCATCATTCACACACCAACCATACAAATTACCATTATTCAATATGATTTTTACCATTTCATAACATCAAGCACAACAAAATATCACACGTGATTAAGAAGCAACTTTAACATGTACATGGCCTTATTACATGTCATATAAGCCAAAATGATCACAAAATCTACCAAAGAGTTCTCGAGATAATATGAGTCTTTAAGATGATCTGATCGCTTGATTATCCACAAAAACGGTATCTACAAGAGATCAAATACACAAGTAAGCTTTATGAAGCTTAATAAGTTCCTTACTATAAATTAAATCTTACTAGAATAACAATTAACTCAAAAAATAAGTTAATGAATAAACTCTCTGCTAAACTCCAACATTTAAATTTCCGTCCACATATCCGAATCACGCCAAACGCTCATAGGAGTAATCCAACCAATAATACGTCTCGGCACTAAGTGCCTAGCATGAAGGCTAATGATAATAGGTGATCTTTTCAACTTATGCAATGAACGAACGCTTTGTACGTTTGGGGAAGGTTGCACAGTCAGTTCGTTGGCTTTCTACGTCAGAGGTTGACGAGTTCAAGAGACAAAATTGATTGGTATTCGTCATTGGGAAGTGATGATCTAGCAGAAGATAGTCCCACAAAAGCAATTATTGGCTAGAGTCAGGTTCCGCCAAATCTTAAGTCTAAATTCTTGGAGCTGGTGGTCGTAGGTGTCCTCTTCCACTATAACTGGCTTACTTTGCTTGAGAAGGGTCACTTAAAAGCCATTGATTGAATCCAGGGCGAATCGAGACAACCGGAGGCTAGAAATCCACCATAAGAAATCTTCTTCTCAACTTTATTTTTACTTTTAATTTTTGAAATTTCAATTTAACTTTTAATTTCATTTTTATTTTATTTCACTCTCAGATCAAAACTTTAAAAATCTATTTTTTTTACTTTTTTTAGGAACGCAAGTTTTCTTGGTTACGATTTTGCCTAGGATTTCGAGAAACAAGCATTCGTGCAATCCGGTCCCTGAGGATTCGACCCTACTTCCTCTTTACTGTTCTTTTTCATTATTTTGCAGGAGATAGGATATATTTGGTGCTCTCAACGACTACATCGGCTAACGACTGCCCCCGTAAACACACCAGATAAACCTAAATAAAACTCGATAGTCCGCAACAAATGCTGGAGATCGATATAATTAGGTAAACATGAATAAACATGAATTATCATCCCATCTCCAGCTAATCCAAATCTACATACACCACACCCTTTTTTTTTTGCATATCAGAGGAGCTCGATCTTATGTTTACCTGTTCAGGAGTCTTAACATCAATCAGTGTTATATCCATTCGTAAATAGGTGTAGCAACGTAAAAAAAATTATGGATTCGGGTCGCTAAATTGTGGCGATTTATTGAAAAAAAAGTTTGAAATTTGACGTTTGACTTTTAAAATAAACAGGGAGTCGCCACCGAACCTTTTTCATAGGTGTGATCGGACACCTATTAGATCTCTTTAAAAACGAGGAAAAAGGCCGAGTTGAGGTCCACGTTAAAAATCAGAGAAAAATTAGGGTTCGGGAGTCGGTTACGCGCGAGGAAGGTATTAGCACCCTCGCGACGCCTAAAAATTGGTATCTCCTAAACAAGTGTTGTCTTGATTTTCAAAATATGAGTTCAAAGTAATATTCAATTGTGATCCAATTCAAAAGACGAAAACTTTCAATTTTTTATTTTGAGAAGGATATACCGTGTTAACACGGGCCTAAAAATTCCATCCAACATAGCGATGAAACTCGCGGCCTAATGTCACATCGATATATTGCCTCGCTTATTTAAAAACAAGAATAAGATTTTCGAAATAATGCTAAGCAAATTGATGCGAAATAAAGATAATTAAAGGATCTAGAAATATATTGAGGCGAACAACGAGTGTGACAAGAACATAAGAAAACAACAATAATACATACAAGATTAAATGTAATAATAGTATAAGATACGAGAAAACAATAAATATACGTATATATAAAAAGCGATATTAAAAGTATGTACGTAACGTGCGTGAGAAATATACATATATACATAATATATTTAATATGAACATATACAATGTACATATATAATAATATACATGAAATAGTAAAGAATACATAACTAATAATATAAAAGATATATACACATACATACAAATGTATGAATAGTAAAGAAGTATACAATAAAGAACATTAAAAATATATATGTATAATATATAAATATAGAAATATACACATACATTAGAAATAATAACATGAAAGAGAAAACCATTAGCATATTTCGTAAGTACATACATGCATATATATAAATAACAGATTAGAAATATATGATATAATATAGAAACACACATAAAATAGTATATCAAAATATAACTAATAATATAAAAAATATGTATAACATATAATATAGAAAATTTATATACATAACATGTATAAAAATATATATAGTATGATACTAAGATATTTACGTAATATACATATTAGGAATAAACAACATCTAATAATATTAATAATAACACAAAAATAATAATGAAATATATAAAAACAAATACGATATAACAATAATATTAAAATAAAGTAATTGAAATAGTACCATATAAATGTATGAATATATACATATATAATATACATATATCAATATTGATAATAATGCTAAAACTAGAAACAACAACCATTAATAATAATAATACTTTAAAAAATTAATATATTAATAAAAATAATAGTAACAATATTAGTAATATGTAAAAAAAAGGGAAAATAAACGAAAAAGGATTAAATCGGAATAAGAACAGAATTTCAGGGCGAATTTAAAAAGGGATAAAGAAATAAAGGACTAAAATGGACACGCGTGAAAACAACGAGGACCAAAAATGCAATATTCTCTATTACCAAAACGCGCAAAGACGGAGGTCTAAATTGATGAACGGGCAAAAACTCTGGGGCCAAATTAAAATATTAAAAACCTGATCGTAAAATAGCAAAAATGCGGAAGGGCCGATCGCGCAATTAGCCCTTCCGCTTCAAAAACACGCGGACCCTGGCCGGACGGGTCGGGTCGACCCGACCCGCATCAAAACGGCGTCGTTCTTTTGTTTAAATCTGGGTACCAAAACGGTACCGTTTTACTGGGCTATAAATAGCCTAAAAACCTGAAAAATAAATCATTTGAAGGGGAAGAAAGAAAAAAAAAGAGAGAAAAGGAGAGGGAGAAAGGAGAGGGAGAGGGGAGAGGAGAGGGCTCGTCAGTGGGGGTTGATCACTTGGACGGCCACGGAGGTCCATTGGCGTGGCTGCCACCACGCATGATGGTAGGAAGGTAAAAGTTCTATTTTTATTCCTTTTTATTTTTTAGTTTCAATATATATGTTTTATATTTTCACTAATAGTAAAGAAATAAAAATGTAATATATGAAAATCGAAAAAAATAAAAGATAACCTTTTCGTTTGCTTTTGTTTTCCTTCCGATATTATACATTTTTCGAGCTTGTTTGAATCTCAAACTATCTTGCTTGTGAATATTAGAGGTTGTTGTTTCTTTAATCGAAAATTTTTTTTGAACTCTCTGTATTCTCAAAAACTCCAACCCTTTACAAAGTATTACCCTTTGGTTTTTATAACCATTTGTCACTATTAATCTAATATTGTTTTCTTTTAGTGTGTTTCTTGCAGGCATGGGCGAACAGTAGTGGCAGGGCGTGGTGGAGCTAGTGGTGGGAGTGTCGACGGTATGGGCAAGAGGGTTCGGGTTTCTAAATCTTGAGTCGGAGGGTAGGTTTGGTGGGTTTAGTACTGGGCTTTAGGGTTAGCTAATGGGTTAGGCTTAGTGGGCTTGGTTGTTTAGGTTAATGGGTATGGGTTTTGGGCCTAAAATTGGCCTGTACAATAGGTTCTCAATGATTCATTACATGTGCATCATGAACTCTCAACGATTTAATATATATATACATACATATATACATATATAACAAGCAATCAAGAAAAATGTATTAAACTTTAACTTAATGAACTTACTAGATTGATTTGTAGCAACAACGGAAGTGCAGGGACTAATTAGCTATTTTCTCCTTTCCTCGATTTTCAACACGTTCTTGATATAAAATAATAATTTCATTCAATTAACTAAATCAACAGAAACTCAGGCTATTTATGAAATTGGGTCCTTTTTGACAATTTACAAAATTACCCTTAACTTTTTATTTTTATTTAATTTAGTCCCTAGGCCTTAATCATGCAATTTACCCATTTTTATTAAGAACCCATACCAACAGAAAGTTAATAGCTCTCATTACGGCCCATTTCACATCAAATCCTTCAGTTTTATCACTTTAGCAATTTAATCCCTAAACATCAAAATCATCAAAATCACTTACAAAATAATCAAATTTAATAACAAAGCTTCAAAATCCTCCATAATCAATCAAGAACAACTCAAATCTTCAATGGAAAAATTTATCAAGCTTAACAGTTCTATGAATTGATCCTTGGGCTAGTTATATTAAACTAATACGAACTCAAAAACATAAAAATTACTAAAAACCGGTAGCAAAACTCTTACCAAATAATGGAGCAATGCTAATAAATTTTTCTCTTTTCTGCTCTAGGGTTTTTTGGCAAAAGGGATGATGAAGATGAAAGATGATATGTTTCATATTTAATTTCAATGTAATTAAAGTTTATTTAATAAATTACCTAATTGCCCTTTTAAAATTTCACTTAAAATTGAACTAATAAAGTCTCAAAACCGTCCATTAACCTCCTAAATGGTACCATTTAGATGCCTTACCTTACCCTTTAATTGACATTTAACCCTTTTAATTAATGGAATTCTACTTTCACATTTTTTACGATTTAGTCCATTTTACTTAATTAACTAACTAAACGTTAAAATTTTATAATCAAATTTTAATACGACATTAATGACCTCGTAAATATTATTTATTTAATATTTACGAACCGGTACGTTGGAGTTGTGGTCCTAAAATCACTGTTTTTGACACCACTAAAAAATAAACTGTTACAAATTGACTTATTATATTTGGGATTGACATTTGTAGAAATAATTCTTTCCTAAAAAGGAATTGTGCTTTATGCTAACTGGATCCTAGACATTCCCAGCTTTCAACCGAATGACCTTCTCCGCTATTCTTGTACTATAAATTGTTTCGAGTGTGGGCTCAAATAGTCACGAACCAAACACGGAACCAAAAATGATTTATTACTTTCAGTAGGAAAGTAATTCTTTCTAAATAGAAACTGACAGAATTATAATTCCCAGAAAACAAAATTTATACTTAGAAAATAAATTCTTACTATTTTCTTACAGAATAAAAATATTAAAAACTTATGTGAACTGTTGTAAATAGCTCTATTAGTACTATCTATTTACAGAGATAGATAGGAGAATCCTGGTTGAATTAGTATTACATAAAAACTATTTATTCAATAGAAAAACTAGTCTTCTAGTTGAACTAAAAGAGGTGGGGCGACAACCCCAGTAAATTTTACTAGAGTGTGTCACCCCTCACATGTATTATGAGGGAAATTCGGACATCTCCTGTATTGGATCAAATTATATGTATTTATTATACTTTTAAAGCAACACTTTATAATTTAATCTAACCTAAAATAAATATTATTTATTAATTAATTTAATTAGATGAATTAGTTTTTCAAATAAATAGTTTTCTCAATCCAGTTATAATTTTGTTAAAGTCATGCTAACTTTATCGTAAAAGAATCTCTAAGGAAATATATTTAATTTTCATATTCAATGGATCCACAATTACTAATTAGTTTAATTTCATTTTCGAACTTCAATTATTTAATTAAATAATATTCGAAAGACATAAATTAATTCTCAAATCATTTCTAATTACTCAGTGAGAAAACACATTCATTTGCGAATGTGACCCATTTCTCTAACTCTATCATTTCTATTCATTTTTTGTCATTTGATTCTACATGCAATTCGTTTCTAGTTTCAACGAGCTAGCAGAGGAACCGATTTGACATATATAATTAGGGCTCAAACAATTTATAATTAAGTTCCAGCTTTTTTCCTATTGATTGTAAACTTACTTAGTTACGAAGTCATTCCACTACAATATTGTGTTTGAGCTCTACTTTGTTACAAATTATAATAAAAGCTACTTAATTAGTGCTCGTCCAATGACCTTATAATAAGTGTGTTACCCTCATAGGATATCTTTAATATCTTTGGGATAATCCATTCTCCCAATATAATTTTATTTTATCTCATAGTAACTACTATATCATTCCTCCACTAAAAATCAATTACTATGAAATAGTAATCAAAATTAGAATTATTAGGATTTAAATATTTTAATATATGACTCAATCGATTTTGAAGTAAAAATATCAAATTTGTTATTTATATTAACTATTTAAAAATTAATTAAAATTCATATATTAATTATTTAAATATCACGTAGCATTATATTTAACATTGTAAAATACTTTATGTTTAATTATATTAAATTATTTAAATGTTTCATATTATAATACAATTGGAAACCATAGGAATTAGGAAGAATAAAATAATAAATTTAAACATTGTTGGTCTTAAAAGTGAACTTTTTAATAAAAATTGACTATACTGTTATTATTATTATATGAATAGAATGTCGAAAGTGGGAGAAATCTATTTGCAGAAAAGTCATGCCACAAGCCTAGTCTTTTTTTTTTATTATTTAAAAAATAAAATTATTATTTAATATTAGAATATGACTAACATGACACACATACTATATTAGTGCAATAATTATGTAATTTATTTGGCAAATAATTAATCCAAGTGGAAGTCAAAAGCAGGCTCTATCACCTAATTTCTTGGGGCCATAGGGAAGTAAAAAACAGGCTCTATCACCTAATTAATTAGTTTTAATTAAACGTGTTTTAAATTAATTAAATCTTAATTTAATTAAGCTAATGACATGGCTAATCCAACCGTCTACTATCACATTTTTTAAATGGTCTAATTGTTGTTTTAGACCTCAGATTAATTGTAATTTAAGTACTTAATTTATTTTCTAATTTATAATGATTGGACCTTATAGTTTAGTCTCTAAATTCTAATTAAACATAATTTTGGTTAAATTACTTATAAAAATTTAATTCATCATTATTATACTAATAGAATATTGAAAGTGGGAGGAGACGTACAATTAAAATAATCAGAAACATCAAATTAAAATTTGTGAGAATCTTTTGCAGAAAATGAAAAGGATAAATTTGAAAATTATATGTATAATATTATATATGAAATTTAATTTGATGTAATTATATATGTGAAATTTTAATTGTAACTCAATTGCATATTTAAAATTTTAATTTTGATTTAATCATATATATTTGAAGAAATAAATACATTAATTTATTTTAATATTAGATAAATATAATTATTTATGTATGCAATATATAAATATAAAATGATGTTATATTAATAATTGTGCTAATAATTTACAAGAATGGGATCAAATCAAAATTTTATTTATAAAATTGAACAAAAACAAAGTTCGTGTATATAATTTCACATTAAATCATAGTTCATATGTAGTTTTAATATTTATCCCAAAAAGAAAAACATAAAAGTTATGCCACGAGCGTAGTCTTTTTTTTTCTTTAAAATAGGAAAATACTATTTAATATTAAATTATGACACACATGTATTATATTAGTGTAATAATTATGTAATTGTTATAAATATTACTTTATTATGGTAGTGTTTTATATTATAATTAAACCTCTATTTTTTCTTTGTAATTTAAGGGATGGTATTACATTAGAAGGTCTATAAATAGATGAATCAAAACTTGTATTAATATTTTCTCTGTAGTTTGTTCTTTCTTTTGATTATTTCATAACAATAATTTAATTTATTATGAATTGATATAAAAATAAATATTATTTTGATTGAAATGATAAAATTGAGATATTATACATTTGATGTCTTGAATTCAAATCTTATTATAAATATATATATTTTTTCAATTTTTGTATAAAAAGATAAAATAACCTTAATTTATTATTTATATTTTATTAAAATAAAAATAATTTAATAATTAAATTGAGATTTATATAGCATAGATATTAACGAAATTATTTTAATTTTGTAAGTGAAATTAAAACATCATCATGTCTATTTTTAAAATTTTATAACAGTGTTTTACAAAAAAATGATAATTTTTAATCTTGTGAAATTAAAACACATATACCCCGTTAGTGTGGCAAATAATTAATCCAAGTGGAAGGAAAAAAAAATAAAAAAGGCTCATCACCTAATTTCTAGGGACCATAAGAAAGAACAAAATCCAAAGCTGGATACGTGTGTTCCACCATCGATCAATGACGCCTCATTCCATTGCTTTTGCTTTTGCTTTTGGATAAAAGGTAATTTTTTTAAATTTCTTTTCTACACATCCTTTTGGAATCTTTTTCATTCCAATTTAGATTAATGTGAAAATGTAATATTTATATTGTATCATGCTGTCACTTTAAAAAATAATAATTTTTATAAAAAAAAGTAGGTGATAACATAACGCAACTAAGAATATCACATCATCGCATATATTAAAATTGAAAAAATTTATCAAGTTCAAGCACTAATATAGATCAAAACATTTGATGAACCAAGAGGAGAAAGCTCCTTTTACTTTTCTCATTATCATTAGCGTTATACTAGAGTTTACATAATGAGGTAAAGTTGTGTAAGCCTATTCTATCTCTTAATCATTAAGGATATATTTTTTGTATCTTTCATATATATATATATATGTCTTTTGGTCTATGTTAAAGATTTGTGGTTGCCCTTACTAATAATTCCATCTTCAAGGTTCGAATTTGTTTTTACCTTAACACTTTGTATTATCATTTAAAAATAATAAGTATTATTTTTATATTAATATTTATTTACTTTCTAATTAAGTTTAAATAAAATAAGTTTTTATACTAACATCTTACCTAGAGTTTGATTGTTTGAATTAAAATGTTTGATTGTTTTACCTCTTAATCACTTGTTTCTTTAAGCTGTTGGTACTGACATTTATATTTGATAGCTTAATGCAAGTTTCTCTCCAACCAGAGGTGAATTAGGGGTAGCAGGGCCCTGTACTTAAATTTTGTAAAATTTCAATTAATTCCCCTTGGGTTTTAAAAGTTTTATTTTAATCTTATAATTAAAAAATTGGGGTTAAATCTAAAATTGTGTTAAAACAACTTATTAATTTAATTCACTTATTAATATTTGGGATGGACCAAAATGTAATTCTTTCATTAAATAAAGGGTTAAGGCTTAAAACAGTATTATACCATTTAAGGTTCTCATAGCAAGTAAATAATAATGTTTTAATTTAAGTCGAAAAAAGATTAGTAATAAAATATTAATTAAGTGGGGAAAGATTTTTATACCTATTATGTATGGACTTGATCATAAGTCGGGTCGGGTCACTCGTTCAAGCTCGAAGGTCTGTCCGAAGGCAAAAATGTAAGTTTAAAAAATAGGTTTGGACAAAAAAGTAAAGTTTGTTTGGAAAACAGGCCGAGTCTTAGGCAATACTTTTTTTGTCTGAACTTGGCCCAAATTTGACAAAAAAAATTCTGCTGCTGTTTGTTGTTGTTTATTGCTATATGTTGTTTTTTTGTTTATTGCTACTATTTTTTTATTATAGTTTGAATATTATATAACTCTTATTTTATTATTAATTTTGCTATTATTTTAGAAGTATTTTTTCGTTAAGTTGCAACTATATTAGTGTTATTTAAGTATAAATATTTTTATCTATATTTTTAATTTGTTAGAAAATATTTATTTTAATATTTTAGTCTATTTGTTTTATTATATTTTTTAAATTTATTTTTATATAAAATAATCTAAAAAATTAATCTTTGGTCGAAACTGAGTTTAGCATTTTTTATTCGGGCTAGGTTTAGATAAAATTTTAAACTCATTTTTGAGCCGGGTTGGACCTAAGCCCAAAAAACGGGATTGACTTTTTTGCACTAGCCCGACTTGACCCATGATAAACTCTAATTACGTAGGACCAAAATTGAAAATTAAAAAAACATCAAAACATAGCAAAAACACAAAATCCTTTAAGAATTAGAATTAATTGTACTAGAAATCCTCCAATTATGATTTTCATTCTAAATTAATCCTCAAACTTTCAAAATTCTATAATTATATCCCCAAACTATTGGCAGTATCCTTCTATTATTGAAACCAGTAACTTAATCATTAAATATCATGTAAAATGTTATGTAATATAATTTGAAATGAAAATTAAAAAAAAGTAAAATGTTGCTGCATAATTTCTAAAATAAAAAATAAAACTAAAAAAATGAGCGGGAATGATAGTTTATATTAAAACTTTAAAATGAAAATTTTTACAATAATTTTTTAAATTTTTATTTTACATATTTCACAAAATACGTTGATGTTCCGATTTCCAGAGGTGAGGGGTTCTTCTTTGCTATCACATTGGATGTTGTAATAATTAGTACCAGTGAAAGTGTTACCTAGGACATCTGTTACAACGAAGGTCCCATTATAAAGAGTGTCTTTTTGAGTGAACACGAAGGGAACGTCGCACGTGCCATAGGTCATCTTAAGATACACCGTCACCTTAGTCATGGGCGGCACACTAACTTGGTGCGTAACTTCCTTGTCGGTGGTCATCGTCTTGGTCTTTCCCCACTTGATTCCTGTTTCGTATTTGGAAGATATTTCGACACCTGTTTCACCGATGAATGGAACCCCGACTTGGAAGGTGGCTTTGGTTTCAAGACCTAGTGTAAAATGAGCTAGCCAAGTACTGGTATTGGTCTCACTATAGGAAAGTTTCACATCGAGTGTCTTGGCTTGGGTGGTACGGTTAGTGGCGGAATTCTGGGCCACAACAAGGACCTTTTCATTATAGACCCGAGCATTTTCTGTGTCGTATCGGAGGTTATAAATTGTCCTGGACAACACAGGCTCTAGAACACATAGGTAGGTTTCTTTAGTAATCGAAGGGACGGTTGCAGCAAGGTCACCGGACGTTTCCTTCAAGTCGCAGAACTTTTCGTTGCCGACGTTGCGGAGAGCTATGGTCTTACCGTCGACTTTGAAGGCACGAAAATGAGTGTCCTTATCCTTACATTTGTTTTCATCAGAATCCACCCGAATACGATTCGGGCTACTCCTCCAGAACCTATCGGAAGAAACCGGCTTGATCCGGATGTCACCATTGTTCCTATAGAAAACCTCCATTGTCACATGGTGATCACCAACATCCCCGCACGAGAATTTTAAACGCTGTTCCCCAGCTTCAGTAAGACCAAGGAACATATTATTTTTTCCTTTGAAAGCAACGAACTTAGGCAGAATCACCAACGACTCCCAATCAATAACTTCGAAGATATCATTCTGATTATCTGCAGCACGATTGGGGTTTGCCAACACGCCACGGTTGAGATACCCTGTAGCCAATGGCCATAAGCATAAATAGTGTCCAGATTGAACATGGACAAATCGATAATTTCCATGTAAAGAGTCTTCCAAGATAGGCTTGAACAATGTGCATGACTCCTTTTTTGTGTCTTCTTCCGGCTTATCGGCGGTTATAGTAATCCAGTACTCCTCATCTTCTCTTCTGGTGATGGAAGGGTTATGAGTTCGTTTCAAATATTTGTTTTTGGTGCAGCTCCTTATGTGCACCAGCCCATTTTTAGCGAACTCCACTTCGAATTTCGCATCTGCGCTCACAGCCATCTTTTCGGTGAACGTGGCGTAGCCCTTGTAGATGCCATTGCCGGGTCTGTAGCGGAGGTACTTTTCAGCATCGGGGGCTTTGAGAACGATGAACCTTGGCAATGTCATTTTCACAAAAGAAGTATCTCTCTCGATGGCCTTTTTCACTCTTGTGCTTATGCTTTGATTTACCCTGAACCTCAAGGGCTTTGCTATTTAAAGATAAAAACTTGGTGCTTTTCTTGCCTTAGGGAAGCATGTGTATCAAGTTCCTAAGCTTTTTCTGGTTGGATGAGAAGTTTGTGTCAAGTTGAATAAATTTTAGGGTAAATTGCACGTATAGAAGTTGTGTAATCTATACTAAAATTTTCATGTGAAATAATGATATAAAATGTCACATTAATTTTCCATTACATCTTTATGGTAATTAATGGTTCAATGACTAAAATGTAATAAATTAATAATGCTAGTGATCATCTCGTATGCCACATCTTAAAAATAATTAATGACTCAGCAACTAAAATATAACAAACTGACAATATTAGTGATCATATTGTAACTATTTGACGTTCGTAATTAAAACATTACAATCCTAAAAGATACTAAAAGTACTTTCCATCGAAAAAAATACCAAATTGTAATTAAAAGTGATTTTCTACTTAAAAATAATAATTAGGATTTAAGTATTTTTAGTATATGACTAGTCAATTTTAAAGTAAAAATATCAAAATTGTTAATTATATTAATTATTGAAAAATTATTTAAAATTCATATAATAAATATTTAAATATCACGTAGCATTATATTTAAAATTGTAAAATACTTTATGTTTAATTATATTAAATTATTTAAATGTTTGATATTATAGTACAATTGGAAACCATAGGAATTAGGAAGAATAAAGTAATAAATTTAAACATTGTTGGAAAAAGGAGTCTTAAAGTGAACTTTTAATAAAAATGACTACTGCATATTCGCCAATTTTGAATTAATTTCCTATTACTGTTATTATTATTATATGAATAGAATATCGAAAGTGGGAGAATCTTTTGCAGAAAAGTTACGCCACGAGCCTAGTCTTATTATTATTATTATTATTATTTGAAAAATAAAATTATTATTTAGTATTAAAGTATGACTTTAATGACACATACTATACAATAATTATATAATTTATTTATTATGAATAGTTATGTAGGTGTAACACCTTATACTCGACTTAATTACCGAATTTGAACTATAATATATTATATTTATTATTGAAGTAATTACAATTAAAATAGACATAATTTCAATTTATTTTAACGTTGAATATTAATATTATAAGTAATCATCATGATAAATAAAGGGGGGTCTTTCATCAGTCAATGACGTGTTGCTTTTGCTTTAGGATAAAAATCATAATGGCACAAACAGCCAATATTTGTAAAAATCATATCATATTCGTCAATTAGTTATTGGTAAATACACTTCAAAATGAACGAAATATTTAATATTCAATTTCCTTATGCATTATACCTTGAATATGTCCATGTTAAAAGTTGGTTTGTGACGATAAATCGTATTAATGTTTTAATTGTTTTACAAAATGAGAAAATGGGTTAGAGGCATTAGAGTTCGTAATTTGAGGAACCTCCTATGCTTAAATTGGTATTGGTTTAGGAAGAGTGAAATTTATAGCAAAGTGGTTTTAAATGTTATAGAGTTTAATGTTTAGAGTACTTGACTTTCTAAGGTCATTATGTGGAATTGTCTTACATATTCTCATAGTGTTTCTTTCGAATTTTGTGGTTTGGTTTTGGATGCTACTTTGCAACTCTTGAAATGGGTTATAAAATTGTGTGGGGAAGATACAACACTAGATTGAGTCAGAGACATTTCTGAGTTAATTGAATGATCTGAGATGATTCGGGTGATCGGTTGGGTCCATGGAACTATCTTATATCTCCATTGCCAACTTCACCTTAGTTAGTACAAGGATTAGCTGAATAACAAGAGATAATGAATCGTTATAGCATCGAGCTACTCGACCTCATTTCTTTTTGGTGCCTGATTATTTCATGTTAAATTATTTAAATGTTTGATATTATAATACAGTTGGAAACCATAGGAATTAGGAAGAATAAAATAATAAATTTATTTTAATAAAAATGACTTTAATATCTTATTATCGTTATTTTTATATGAATAGAATATCGAAAGTGGGAGAAACTTTTTGCAGAAAAGAAAAACATAATAGAAGTCATGCCACCAGCCTAGTCTTTTTTTTTTCTTTAAAAAATAAAATTATTATTTAACATTAAAATATGACTCACATGACACATCTACTATAAAATAGTGTTTTAATGTTTAATCTGGTGAAATTAAGACACATACCTCATTAATTTGGCAAATAATTAATCCAAGTGGAGGTCAAAAACAGGCTCTATCACCTACTTTCTTGGGGCAATAGGGAAGTAAAAAACAGGCTCCAACACTTTCGGCCCCTTTTTTTGAAGGCGTATCACCTAATTAATTAGTTTTAATTAAACATGTTTTAAATTAATTAAATCTTAATTTAATTAAGCTAATGACATGGCTAATCCAACCCTGCACTATCACATTTTTTAAATGGTCTAATTCTTGTTTTAGACCTCAGGTTAATTGCAATTTAAGTACTTAATTCATTTTCTAATCTATGGACTCGATTTACGGAAACAGGATACTAAAACTGCATTTTCTAATATCACTAAAATTCGGGTTGTTATAGTAAGCTTATGCTATTTCGTAATAACTGCGGATATATTTTTTTGTATCTTTTATATCTGTTTTATGGTTCAAGTTCAGATTATGTAATAACTTTTTTTTTTATTTTACTTATGCAATAACATTAAAACCCAAATCTCAAACAAACTCACATAAATACTTGACGCCAATTTATTTTTTATTAATTTATTTTCATAATAAAGAGTTCATGACATAGTTACTAATAAGAAAAAAGAGAGTGATTCGACAATAGGGAACATAAATTATTCACTTTAGTCCTTATGTTCAAAATTATTAGTTTTATAAAATTTTAAAAATTATTCACTGTAGTTCTTATGCTCAAAACTATCAATTAAATTTTATACTCTAATCATTTTTACAATTTAAGCTTAAAATCTATCAATTTAACACCAATTTCTTTAAGAAATTAACAATGACAACTTTTAAAACTTTAACAGTTTTACAAATTGATACATGTGTTAGCTAAATAAAGCTCCCGTGACTTTAAAAACATAAAAATTATAAAAAAAATATTTAATTACAATACCTAATGGTCGAAAATTGATAACCTTTTGGAAGCTTTTGTTTTTCTCTTCTGTGGAGGTGGACGGGTTGTAGGCGGAAGATGAAGATAATTTTCTCTTTCCTTCCACCAAAATTGGTTTTTATAACATGTTGATGTTTTAATTTATTTATTTAACTTTAATTAATTAATAATCATTTTAATAATACACATATCATCCAGTTCCACTAACACTTACTCAAAATGGTTTAATTATCATTTTGAACTTTTGACTAATTTAAATTTTAGTCTCTAAGTTTTTGGTCAATTAAAAATTTACAACGATTAAATTTTTATAATTTAGTCTTTATACCCTAGTTAGCTATCAATTTGGAAAAATTACTAGACAAAACTTTAATATATTTCTATATTAGTCTTGTAAATATTAAGACTTAATTTACAAAAATGAGATTTTAAAACTGTCTTTTTGGTGCCATTAAAAATTAGGTTGTTCTAGATTTATTGCTCCATAAAATGGATCTTTAAGTATGGGTTAACACAAGTTCAAAAAATCATCTAAGTCATGGCCCAATTGATTTGATTAAAATTATTGTCAACTCCAAATAAGACAAGTTATAATTTCTGAGTAGTGTCAAGTGTAGTTGTAATTGCTCTCATAACAGCTCCTACACAATTACTTATTTCAAGGTTGAACAGTCCTTCCATATTTAGAGTACGAACCTAAGTACACAAAGTAACCATTTATCCTATCTATACTAATCTCATCAAATCAAATACCCATAATATAAGGATACAAAGTATTGAAATAAACCTTCATAAAATTAGCTAATATATTCTTAGATTGCGTATTTCAATATATACGATAAGTAGATCATCTTACAATCCTTAAAAATTAATCTTGCTTGACCCAATCTCATCTCCAATTATAATAATGAGATTGGCTGCACAAAATCTTCAAAAAGATGCACTAAAATAGTTAAAACATTTTGGTCATGCCAACAAATAAAATAAGTTATGAAACCTGAGCAATTACCAACATAGTTGTAACAATGGAGGTAACTACTCTCAAAACTGCCTCAACACTTTATATTATCATTTAAAAATAATAAATAATAAATTTTATACTAATATTTATCTACTTTCTAATTAAGTTTAAATAAAATGAGTTTTTATATTAACATTTTACCTAAAGTTTGATTCTTTTACCTCTTAATCACTTGTTTGTTTAAAGCTGTTGGTACTAACATTTATATTTGATAGCTTAATGCATGTTTCTCTCCAACCAGAGGTGAATTAGGGGTAGCAGGGCCCTGTACTTAAATTTTGTAAAATTTCAATTAATTCCCTTTGGGTTTTAATTTTTTTTATTTTAATCTTATAATTAAAAAAGATTGGAGTTAAATCTAAAAATTGTGTTAAAACAACTAATTGACTTATTAATATTTGGGATGGACCAAAAATGTAATTCTTTCATTAAATAAAGGGTTAAGGCTTAAAAGAATATTATACCATTTAAAGGGTCAAGGTTCTTACAGCAAGCAAATAAGATTGTTTTAATTTTAAGTCAAAAAAAGATTAATTAAGCGGCGAAAGAATCTTATACCTATGACGTATAAACCTAATCATGGATCGAGTTATCCGTTCAAGCTTGAAGGTCTATCTAAAAAGTAAAAAGAATTAGGCAAAAATATAAGCCCGAAAAATGGCTTGGACAATTAGAAAATCAGCAGGGCCTCAAGCAAGACTTTTTTGGCCAGGCCTAACCCAAATTTGACAAAAGAAATTCTGTTGATGTTTGCTGTTGTTTATTGCTATTATGTTGTTTTTTTGTTACAATTATGTTGTTTTGAGAAAATTTCACTGTTATATTGCCATTATTTTATTGTTATTATTTGGATATTATATAACTCTTGTTGTATTGTTAATTTTGATATTATTCTAGAGGTATTTGTTTGTTAAGTTACAACTATGTTAATGTTATTTAAGTATAAAGATTTTTATCTGTATTTTCAATTTCTGGAAAATATTTATTTTAATGTTTTTGGTCTATTTGATTTATTATATTTTTAAAATTTATTTTTATATAAAAATAATCTAAAAAATTAATGTGGGCCGAACTTGAGTTTAGCATTTTTTATCCGGGCTGGGCTTGAATAAAATTTTAAACTCATTTTCGAGCCAGGTTGGACCTAAGCATAAAAAAGGGGTTTGATTTTTTTGCACTAGCCTGACGTGACCCATGATAAACTCTAATTACGTAGGACCAAAATTGCAAATTAAGAAAACCATCAAAACATAGCAAAAACACAAAATCCTTTAAGAATTAGAATTAATTGTACTAGAAATCCTCCGATTATGATTTTCATTCTAAATTAATCCTCAAACTTCAAAACTCTATAATTATATCTCAAACTATTGACGGTATCCTTCTATTATTGAAACCATTAACTTAATCATTAAATGTCATGTAAAATGTTATATGATGTAATTTGAAATGAAAATTTTAAAGAAAAATAAAATATTGCTTCATAATTTCTAAAATAAAAAACTAAAACTAAAAAAAAAAAGTGCGAATGATAGTTTATATTATGTTAGTAGTTCTATTAAATGAAAAACTAAGAGAAATAAAAGAGAATTTAATTGAAATAGTATTTTATATTACTAATCCGTTTGTATCACTACAAAGATGAGGTTTATATACATGAGAGACATAGGCTAACTTCTGCTAACAACCTATAACGAAATACCAGTCTTGATAACAGACTAACAGCTTGCACTTGCCTAATCACATCTACATACTCTAACATATTAAAACTTTAAAATAAATATAATAAAAATATTTTTTTAATTTTTATTTTAAATTATTTCACAAAATAAGAATTTCCAGAGGTGAGGGGTTCAGAGGTGGGGGGTTCATGAGGTGAGGGGTTCTTCTTTGCTATCATATTGGATGTTGTAATAATTAGTACCCGTGAAACTGTTACCTAGGACATCAGTTGTAACGAAGGTCCCATTATGAAGAGTGTCTTTTTGAGTGAACACGAAGGGAACATCGCACGTGCCATTGGTCATTTTTAGATACACCGTCACCTTAGTCATGGGCGGCACACGAACTTGGTGCGTAACTGTCATGTCGGTGGTCATCGTCTTGGTCTTTCCCCACTCGATTCCTGTTTCGTATTCGAGAGATATTTCGACACCCGTTTCACCGATGAATGGAACCCCGACTTGGAAGGTGGCTTTGGTTTCAAGACCTAGTGTAAAATGAGCTAGCCAAGTACTGGTATTGGTCATACTATAGGAAAGTTTCACATCGAGTGTGCTGGCTTGAGTGGTACGGTTAGTGGCGGAATTCTGGGCCACAACAAGGACCTTTTCTTTATAGATCCTAGCATTTTTTGTGTTGTATCGGAAATTATAAATCGTCCTTGACAATACA
Organism: Gossypium arboreum; assembly: GCF_025698485.1. Taxonomy (NCBI): domain Eukaryota; kingdom Viridiplantae; phylum Streptophyta; class Magnoliopsida; order Malvales; family Malvaceae; genus Gossypium; species Gossypium arboreum. Next base: position 138,389,714 of record NC_069072.1, read on the forward strand.
GGTTCTAGAACACGTAGGTAGGTTTCTTTAGTAATCGAAGGGTCGGTTGCAGCAAGGATATCGGTCGTTTCCCTGTTTATGTCGCGCTTGCAGTTGCAGAACAAACGGTTACCGACGTTGCGCAGAGCTATGGTCTTGCTGTCGACTTTGAAGGCACGAAAATGAGTGTTCTGATCGTCACCTTTAGTTTCATCAGAATCCAGCAAAACACGATTCGGGCTACTCCTCCAGACCCTATCGGAAGAAACCGTCTTGATCCGGATGTCACCATTCTTCCTATGGACAACCTTCATTGTCACAGAGTCACCACCAACATCCTTACCCGAGAATTCTAATGACGGTTGATCCCCAACTTCAGTAAGACGAAGGAACTTATTATTGTTTCCTTTGAAAGCAACGTACCGAGGCAGAATCACTAACGACTCCCAATCAATAACTTTGAAGATATCATTCTGATTATCTGCAACACGATTGTGGTTTGCCAACACGCCACGATGGAGTTCCGATGTAGCCAATGGCCATAAGCATAAATAATGTCCAGATTGAACATGGACAAATCGATAATTTCCATGTAAAGAGTCTTCCAAGATAGGCTCGAACAATGTGCAAGACTCCTTGGATTGGTCTTCTTCCGGTTGATCGGCGGTTATAGTTATCCAATACCCCTCATTTGGTCCTCCGGTGTGAGTTCGTTTCAAATATTTGTTTTTGGTGCAGCTCCTTATGTGCACCAGCCCATTTTTAGCGAACTCCACTTCGAATTTCGCATTTGCGCTCACAACCGTCGTTGCGGTGAACTCGGCGTAGCCCTTGTAGGTGCCATTGCGGGGTTTGTAGCGGAGGTAGTTTTCAGCATCGGGGGCTTTGAGAACGATGAACCTTGGCAATGTCATTTTCACAAACGAAGTATCTCTCTCGATGGCCTTTTTCACTCTTGTGCTTATGCTTTGATTTACCCTAATCCTCAAGGGCTTAGCTATTTAAAGATAAAAACTTGGTGCTTTTCTTGCCTTAGGGAAGCATGTGTATCAAGTTCCTAAGCTTTTTCTGGTTGGATGAGAAGTTTGTGTCAAGTTAGAATAAATTTTAGGGTAAATTGCACAAATAGATGGAAGTTGTGCAATCTATACTAAAACTTTCATATGAAATAATGATATAAAATGTGACATTAGCTTTCCATTACATCTTTTAATGACAATTAATGGCTCAATGATTAAGATGTAATAAATTGATAATGCTAGTGATCATATCGTATGCCACATCAGCTTGACGTTAAACCATTAAAGATAGTTAATGGTTCAGCGACTAAAATGTAACAAATAGACAACGTTAGTGATCATATTGTAACTATTTGACGTTCGGTAATCAAAACATTACAATCCCAAAAAATACTAAAGGTACTTTTCATCGAAAAAGAAATACCAAATTGTAATTAAAAGAGCTTTTCTACTCAAAAATAATAATTAAGATTTTAGTATTTTAGTATATGACTAGTCGTTTTTGAAGTGAAATTATCGAATTGTTAATTATATTAACTATTTAAAAATATTTAAAATTTAAATTAATTAAAAATTCATATATTATTATATTAAATTATTTAAATATCGCTTATAGTTATATTTAAAATTTTAAAATATTTCATGTATAAATAATTTTACAAATAATTCATGTTTAGTTATATTAAAATATTTAAATGTTTGATATTATGGTTGTAACTGTAAACCATAGGAATTAGGAAGAATAAAATAATAAATTTAAGCATGGTTGAAAGAAAAGAGTCTTAAAGTAAAACTTTTAATAAAAATGACTAGCGCATATCCATATATATTTTTTTACTACTACTTTTGCTCTTGCTTTTGCTTTTGGTTTGGGATAAAACCTAACTTTTTAAAATTTAATCTTATAAATTTATTTTGTTCACATTACTTTAAGATTAATGAAACCCTTTTCTCTTTTGCTTTTTTCCAATATCATTAGCATTATACTAGATTTTACATAACAAGATAAAGTTGTATCTTTCATATATGTTTTTTTGTCTATGTTAAAGATTCGTGGTTGTTCTTATCAACAATTCTATCTTCAAGGTTCGAATTTGTGTTCTCCCATTGGAAGTGCAATACTTTACCATCGCACCCAATACTTGTTAGTGGGTATAAATTTTCCATAATGGTATAAGAACCAATATTTGCAAAGATCATATCATATCTGCCAATTAGTCATTGATAAATACACTGCAAAATGAATGAAATATTTAATATTCGACTTCCTTATGCATTATACCTTGGACATGTCAATCTTAAGGTCAGTTTGTGACAATAGATTGTGTTAATGTTTCAATTCTTTCGTAAAAGGAGAAAATAGGTTAGAGGCATTAGAGTTTGTACTTTGAGGAACCCTTTGATGCTTAAATTGGCAACAGTTTAGGGAGAGTGAAAAATTTAACAAAAATTGAAGGGAGAAGCTCTCTAACCTTGATGGATGATACATGGCCATGGACAAATGTAATTGATAACACATAAAAATTTCTATAATAAAGAGTTCTATAGCTTTGCCCCTAGTGGCTAAGTAATCCTTCCACTCTTTGCAATTAACCTTGAAGTGCCCTTTCTTGTTGCAAAAGAAACACTTAAACTTAGATAAGTCTTTAGGTTTATTGGCTCTATTCTTTTCCACTTTTGGTGGCTTATAAGACTTAACCTTGTTTCTCTTAGCATGCTTTCCCTTCTCTTTAGAGGAAGAAGCAACCACTAAGTTTGCTTATTCTTTTCGAACTGGTTGACCCCATTCAACATCAACTCATAAGATTGTAACTCATTCATAAATTGTGTAAGCGTCAAATTCTTGTTCCCAAGTTGTATGCGACCCTAAAGTCTACAAAGCCCCTGGACAAGCTTTTCAATACCATCTTTGTTTACGTGTTCTAGTCTAGATTGGCCTCATTATTAACGATCTTGATAACTCTAGAATATAGAGTTATCTTTGGTACTTTTAGACTGATAATTCATGTAAATGATGCGTGGGTGATAGCAAATTTTGAATTTTTACTATATTTCTGTCTGTTGAGTAATACTAGGACAAATTTGTTACCTTGGTTGATTTCTATGCTAAATATGTGATTTCTTTATCTTCGAAGGTGGTTGGTGCATTAGGAAGAAATGAAGACTTGAAATTCACATATTGATGTGCAATGCCGCAATATTGCTGCAGTCTTGGACCAACGGGGTCAAGCATAGAAAAATGCACTTTAGATGCCCCAATACAGCATGATTGGACTCCATAGCTTTCTCTTGACCTAATGCTAAGTGGAATTACAAGCCTGGATGTCCAAAAGGCCCAAAGCATCCAAGAAGGCTTCAAACCATTCATGAAGACCAAGTCTACATATCAAAGATGGCCTAAACCGTGTTGGAGAAGGGAGCCCAAACTGACCATGGGACATAGTCTCTACCTACTACAACCACCAAATCAGCCATAGAGAGAATCTTGCAACCACTAACTATCCATGGAGAAAATCAAGCAACTCTTCTCCACAAATCAAGCAAAATCGTCCACCTTCTCCCTTGAATCAAGCAAATCGTCCACTCTCTCTCTTAAATCAAGAAAATTGTCTACCTAAAAGGAGAAAATCAAGGGTGAGATGCCAAAAATAGTAAAGGGAGAAGGGGTGCTCACTAGTATAAATAAGAGCAAATGCTTGAGGAGAAGGACAAACATCTCATAACACAATTGAGTTCCACACAACATAGAGTTGAGAGAGCATTTCAGAGACATTGAGAGTCTTTAATTTTGATAATCTTGGAAGCATTTGTGCCTAGTAGAAACACAAAGGATAAGAGAGGAGGAGGAGCAACATGAGCATTACCACGAAAAACCACAAAAATTGGCTTTATAGTTTTCCTTCCTTTAATATTTTATTTTGTCCAGTGTTGATAAACATGATTTCAACTTGTTCTTTTGCATTTAATTTAATTATTATGACTTAATTTTGTTGAGGTTAGATTAATTATGGTTCTTTAGTTTACTTATTAATCCTCTGTACATTTGGTTGTGTTACTCATTTAAGTATTATCACGATCATGTTTGCTTATGCATCAATAACCTGGGTAAGTTTATGAATTAATCTATTGATTTGAAAAGATGATAATTAATGGACACATTATTTGAATGATGCATGTTTGGTTTCTTAATAATCAAATTAGTAATTATATCGATAAATATTGTTACCTTGCATAACCTTTAGGTATGATGCTTGAATATGTAACCTTAAGTTAATTAGACATAGACATGTGTAAAAGGAACTAAAAGGTTAGACATTCACGATCAGCTTACTACATGTAATATTTGGTTAGTAAATCACCAATTTGCCACGGGACCACTATAATATCCTTTAACATTGTTTTTAATAATCTTAAGTTAACGGGGAAGTAATTACTTTAGCTTTTCATGCCATTGTGATTAAAATTTGAGTTAGTATTTTCTATCTTATATTCCGTGTTTATATCTTCGCAATTAGTTAATTTTAATTAAACTAGTTAGTTAACTCATTTCACTATCATTGTTTTTAATCACCAACTTGCTAATTGTTAATTTTGCAACTATTAACTTAAATATACAATTCCTGTTGAGACGATAACTCTTTTACTCACTACTTTATTACTTTTTGACGATTGAGTACACTTGCACATCATTCAATAATCTCGTGACATGCCTCCACAAAGTAACTCATAAGAGTAATCACATGGTCTTTGATTGAAGTGCTGAATTTCTGCTAAGCATTTATCAAACTAGTTATAGCCAACTATAGAACCAAGATAGCTTGACCACCAAACATGTCTTATATTTTGTATAGAATCGCTTTGGCAGTCTTACAACTTTCTAGTTGCTTATAAAAGGTGTTGATTACGCTTGCCAATATATAGTAACGAACTATTTCATCAGAGTTCTCCCAATGATTTCTGGCCTCAGCATGAGTAGCCAATGGGCATTTTTTTGATCTGGTGCCCTAAGTGTAGTATATTCATTCATATACTTGTAATTTTTTCGAATAGATTGGTTTAATAAAAATTATTCATGAATTAAATTAATACCCTTTTCATATTGTCCTCAATGGTTTTTTGTATGCAAAGCAAAATGGAAGCAAATATTAGCTTACTGGTTATCTAATGTTTAACTAATACTAAGCGATATTATGTAGCCGGCTTGTAACACCGAACGACAACTTATATTAGTAAATGAACCTAAACATGTCCTTAATCTAATTGGAAATGAGTACCCGATTACAAGACTAATATGTTATCTATCAAGTCCAATTGAGGAGGTGATTTGTCTTGAGTATTAGAGCGAATGACTCCTAGAAGATAGACACATAGTTGTGATTGACTGGACAGATAATACATCGAACATGACCTAAATAGAATAGATCCTAAACCTGTTTATGTATTGATTCAATGGTGACATTCATGGTGTGGCATACCTTAATCTTGAGTGGATGATGGACTGTGCATGCATGACTTATATACTTTGATGTAAGTAAAAGCTTAAGTTCAAATATATAAGGAACTAAAAGCTGGTGCATTGGGTATATGACTTTTACAGTATGTAGCATAATTCACAATAGTGGAATTTATAGCCCAAGAAATGGGTAAATAATTTCCTCTTAATGGCATTACATGATAGATGAAAAGTAAACACGACCATATGTTGTTCATTTTTGTGATGAATGACTTAATTACTATTTGATAGTAATTGAATTTTCATGAAGGAAGATGTAATGGTTACTATGAGATAAAATAGGATCATATTGAGGGAACAAACTTATCTCAAAGCGATTAAGGACGTCCTATGAGGGTAACACGCTTATGACAAAGTCATTGGACTAGCACTGATCGAGTAGCTTTCATAATGGTATGTCATGAGGGAGAGCTCAGTCACGATACTATAGTGGAATAACTTCGTGACTAAATGAGTTTATAATTAATAGGCAAAAAACTAGAACTTAATTATAAATCATTTAATCCCTAATTACATATGGCCAATCAGTCCTCCCGCTAGCTCTTTAAAACCATAAATAAATTGCATGTTGAATCAAATGAATAAAAATGGACAGAAATGTTAAACTTAGATAAATGGGTTACATTCAGAAATGAATGTGGTTTTTCACTAAATATAGAAATGATTTGAGAATTAATTTAAGTTTTTCAAATTATTATTTAAATTAAATAATTGAAGTTCAAAAATAGAATTAAATTAATTGGTCATTGTGAAATCCATTGAATGTAGAAAATGAAATATATTTTTCATAAATTCTTTTACAATAAAGTTGTTATGATTTCAATGAATTAAAATTGAATTTAGAGAATTATTTAATTGGAAAATCTATTTACTTAAATTAATTTAATAAATAATATATATTTTATTAAATAAAAAAAATATGTATTGGGTTGGTTTAAATTATAAATTGCTATGTTCAAAGTTTAGGAAGCACATATAATTAGACTCAATAAAGGAGAGTCCCAAATCCCCTCACAATGTGTACATGGGAACGACAACCCTTGTATTTTTAGCTGGGTTTGTCGCCCATTTTCCCTAGTAGTATAAAGGAACTTGTTTTTCTAATAAATAAATATTTTTTATGTTCTAGGATTCTTCCATCTCTCACTATAAATAGATGGCACTGGTAGGACTTTAGACACACCACAACAATAAGAGAAACTCAAGTTTCACTTAAGTTTTCAATATTGCTTTTCTGCCAGAAAGTAGTGAAAAAGTTTTACTTTCCTTTTGAAAGTAAAAAAAAAATTATAGTTTTGTATTTGATTCGTAATTGTTCGAGCCCACACTCGAAGTAGTTCGTGATACGAGAATAGCGGAGAAGACCGTTTGGTTAAAAGCCAGAAACATTTAGGATCCATCTTGCTCAAAGCATAGGTACGATTTTGGGAAAAATTGTATTGCTATAAATATCACAAACCAACTCGATTTTCAAAATTTTATTTTTTTGCTGTGCAGGAAAATCATTTTTGAATCGGATTTTTTCCAACACATTTATATCAATAACTGTTTTGAGTTTCGCATAGCTTAGGACAATCATAAGGTTCCTTTTTCATATCATGAGGTTCCTTTTTCATTCATTATAATTATTTCCATTTAGTTTGTTCTTAGTGGGTATATTTAGTAAGAGAGTAGGTGCCCTTTTCGAACTAAAAATAAAACATCCATTCATTAATATCTTTATATTAAGAAAATATTAAAACCTTTTGCAACAAACGATATGCGATAAGGTGATGTATGTGTCTTACATTAAACCATGAAAACATTTGTAAGTCGTTGCAATGATAGTTTCTACACTCATGAAATTAAGTCACCTTGGGGCAATCTAAATCAACTAGTAAGAACATAGATTTCCATCTAATTAATACATGAACCTAATCTCTTAGGTATTCACATGTACTAATAATCGTTTCTTGTTTGTCCATCTTTCTAACTTAAGCATAATGATTTTGAATATATAATCACCAACTTAACACTTATCATTCCATGTGCTGCGAATGAGTTATCTTGGGACAATCTCAATGAGTATCATATATGATTAGTTTTCTTCTATAAAAAAAGAAAAGCAAATTTCTTCAGTGAATTCCACATTACAATACCTACCTCAAGGCTTACAAATTATCATATGCTATCACAAGATAGTTATCTCTTTTAAGGAAATATTCTAAATGAAATCCACATGACAATACCTACCTTAGGGCCAACAAATTGTCATGCCATCACAAGAGACCATTAGTGGAGGCCGTAGGTCTTGTTTAGAGACCTTTTCCCACTTAAACTTATAAAAACATGCAAGATTTTTGTTTCTAGTTTTGTTCACGAATTATTAAAATGTCACGTGACATTCTTTTTCCAAACTATATGATATGCTTATCATATATATGGATGAACATACTCTTCAGTCAATTTAAATATTATCATACTATCATAGAAAAGCATAAAATTAAATGACTCTGACCAACCTAAATTTTCATGATTACATCCTAAAAAAATAGAAAATAAAAATTACAACTATTACCTTAAAATATACTTTGGGTCTTTTGAGTGAAAGCCAAATATCCTGGTTTTTAGGTTTTCCCAAAAACACAAATAACTTGAAAAGCATTGAAGGGATCTACTGTTGAATCACTATCACCACCATGAATTTCTGTCATTGCCATAGTTGACATCAATGTCGTCATCGTTGTTCTGTCGCCATTTCCACCGTCAGGCGTCATCGACCATCGTCGTCGATTACCATCGAGCTATTGCTAGCCACTATCGTTAGACCGCTACCGGTTGGTCCTTTTCTGGTCTTTTGTTTGTTGGCTGGGTTGGGTTCGTGCTGTCTCAATCAATTCTGGATGAGTCTCAGTTCTTGGGATTCACCAAAAAATTTGGTTATGTAAACCTTAAGTCCGTTTCCGATTCACATTAAATTTTCTAAAATAAATAAAATAAGATCTACATGGAGATGATAGTCTATGATATAATTAAATTTCCCAAAATTTATTAAAACTTGAAATTACATCCAATCAAAATTCTAGGAATTATAATTTTGACAAAATTTCTTTTCAAATATATATAAAAATAAAATACATTCATTCACATATATAACCCAAAACATGCATATATTTATAAGAATGCCACATATTATAAAAAATTAACCAAACATAAAAAAGAGAGAAAATTCAGTACCGATTTATACTATAAACATAACACAACTTGGCTCTGATATCAATTGTTGAAAAAATCCTACTTAAAAATCGATTTTTTGTCATAATAAAAAATTTAAAATTTTAAAAATTGAGTCGGTTTGTGATAATACTTCTTTCCTAAAAAGTATCTATGCTTTATGCGAACAGGATCTTAGACATTCCCAACTTTCAACCGAATGACCTTCTTCGCTATTCTTGTACCATAAATTGTTTCAAGTGTGGGCTCAAATAATCACGAACCAAACACAGAATAAAAAATGATTTATTACTTTCAGTAGGAAAATAATTCTCTCTAAATAGAAACTGACAGAATTATTATTCCCAGAAAATAAAATTTATACTTAGAAAATAAATTCTCACTATTTTCTTACAGAATAAAAAAAATTGAAAACTTATGTGAACTATTGTAAATAGCTCTACTAGTACTATCTATTTATAGGGAGAGATAGGAGAATCTGGTTTAATTAGTAGTGTATAAATACTATTTATTTAATAGAAAAACTAGTCTTCTAGTTGAACTAAAAGAGGTGGGGTGACAACCCCAGTAAATTTTACTAGAGTGTGTCACCCTTCATATGTATTATGAGGGGATTCAAGCCTCTTTTGTATTGGGTCCAATTATATGTGCTTTTTAGACTTTTAAAACAACACTTTATAATTTAATCTAACCCAATAAATTTTTTCTATTTTTCAAAATAAATATTATTAATTAATTAATTTAATTAGATAAATTAATTTCCAATTAAATAATTTTCTCAATCCAATTCTAATTTTGTTAAAGTCATGCCAACTTTATCGTAAAAGAATCTCCAAGGAAATATATTTAATTTCCATATTCAATAGATCCACAATGACTAATTATTTTAATTTTATTTTCAAACTTCAATTATTTAATTAAATAATAATTTGAAAAATTTAAATTAATTCTCAAATAATTTCTATACTCAGAAGAAAACACATTCATTTGCGAATGTGACCCATTTCTTTAATTTTATCAAATCTATCCATTTTTGTTCATTTGATTCTACAAGCAATTCATTTCTAGTTTCAACAAGCTAGCGGAGGAATCGATTTGACATATGTAATTAGGGCTCAAACAATTGATAATTAAGTTCAAACTTTTTACCTATTAATTATAAACTTATTTAATTACGAAGTCATTCCACTATAATATCGTGTCAGAGCTCTCCTTTATTACATAGTATTATGAAAGCTACATAACCAGTGCTCATCCAATGACCTTGTTATAAGTGTGTTATTGTCATAAGATATCTTTAATCTTTTTGGGATAAATCCGTTCTCCCAATATGATCCTATTTTATCTTATGGTAACCATTATGTATTCCTTCATGAAAAATCAATTACTATAAAATAGTAATTAGAATTAATGTTATTAGGATTTAAGTATTTTTAATATATGACTCGTCGATTTTGAGGTGAAAATATCAAAATTGTTATTTAGATTAACTATTTAAAAATTATTTAAAATTCATATATTATTATATTAAATTATTTAAATATCACGTACCATTGTATTTAAAATTTTAAAATATTTTATGTTTAATTATATTAAATTATTTAAATGTTTGGTATTATAATACAATTGGAAACCATAGGAATTAGGAAGAATAAAACAATAAATTTAAACATTGTTGGAAAAAAGAGTCTTAAAGTGAACTTTTAATAAAATTGACTACCGCATATCCGCTAATTTTGAATCAATATCCTTTTCATAATCTTATCATAATCATATATTTTATTATTACTACTACTTTTGCTTTTGGATAAAATATATTTTTGAATTTAATCTTTAAATTTTTACATAACCAAATTAAAATATATTTTTAATTTAATGTATTTTCAGCAATGTTCAAACTTGTATTCCTTCATCGGAAGTGTAATGTATCTTATTATTGCACTGAACACTTGTTCATAGATATAAATTTGTTATACTAGCATAACATTCAATATGTGCAAAGATCATATTATATCCGTCAATTAATCATTAATAAATACAATGCAAAATGAATGAACATATTTAATATTCAATTTCCTTATGTATCTGGCTCGAGAGGTTGGTGTTCTCCTCCACATGGGTGGCTATTATTTAACGTTAGTGGAACTGCTTCTGAGGGTGCTTCGGGCTGTGGAGGCGTGATGAGGCGGTAGGTAGTGTTAGAGATATATTCTCGGGCCCTTGTGACGCTTGTGATGCTGTCACATCTGAATTAGGAGCTGTCATTACAGCGTTGGACATTTTTTCTGAGTTAGATTGGAAGGGAGGCTCTTTAATTGTTGAAATGGGCTCGAGGTTGGTTTTTAACTGGGTTCTGGATAAAACAAGGAGACCTTGGTCGAAACGAGCTATATTTGCAGACTTAGAAAGGAGGATTGCCTGTGTTGGAAAGATATCATTTTCTATTGCTAATATAAACGGGAATGAAATGGCTGAATCACTAGCAACTGTTGGTATGCGTAGGCCTTGTTTGTTTAAGGCTTGGTGGTGAGCTGGGTTTAGTTTTCTTTAGAATGTTTGAGAATTGGGGAGTGTTTTGGTATGAGTCTAGAGGGTATTTCATTGTTTGGGTGGTCTATCATTGTTTGGTTGTTGTGTCTGTTGATCAGAGAGAGATTTTTTGGAGGGAATTTCATTTTTGTTTGGTGTTTTTGATAGGCTCTGTTTTATGAGTGGTTCTTTTTGGCTGATTGGGGATAGGTGGTGTTTATGAGATATTTTTGTATGTTATTTTCTGTTCTATGATAGTGTTCTACTATTATTGAGCAAAAAAAAAAAAAATTCCTTATGCATCATACATTGATAATGTCACTGTTAAGGTTGGTTTGTGACAATAGATTGTGTTAACGTTTCAATTATTTTGCAAAAGAAGAAAAATGGTTCGAGGCATTAGAATAACTATGTAATCTATTTATTAAAAAATAATTTTTAATCTTGTAAAATTAAAATACATACCCCGTTAATGTGGATTAATCCAAGTGGAAGGAAAAAAATAAAATAAAAATGCTCCATCACCTAATTTCTAAGGACCATGAGAAAGAACAAAATCCAAAGTTGGAAAAGTGCGTTCCTTCATCAGTCAATGACGTCTCATTGCTATTGCTTTTGCTTTTGGATAAAAGGTAACTTTTTTAAATTTAATCTTCAAATTTCTTTTGTTCACATTACTTTTAGAATCTATTTTCCACTCCAGTTTAAGTTAATTTGAGGATGTAGCACTTATATTGTATCATGTTATCACATACACCAAAATTGAAAAAAATTAACAAATTCAAACACAAACATAAACCAAAAATATTGATGAACCAAGTCAAGAAAACTTGAGTTCAATGACTAAATGATGCCTTCTCTCTTTTACTTTTTCCATTATCATTAGTATTATACTAGATTTTACGTAACGAGGTAAAGTTGTACAAGCCTATTCTATTTTGTAGTCACTATGAATATTTATTTTTTGTATCTTTTATATATGTTTTTCGAACCATATTAAGGATTCGTGGTTGTCCCTACCTATAATTCTATTTTTAAAGTTTTAATTTGTGTTTTCTCCTTAAGAGTGCAATGTGCTTTACTATTGCACCCAACAATTATTAGTGAGTATAAATTTGCCATGATGGCACAACAGCCAATATTTACAAAAATCGTATCATATTCGTCAATTAGTTATTGGTAAATACACTTCAAAATGAGCGAAATATTTAATATTCAATTTCCTTATGCATTATATCTTGGATATGTCCATATTAAAGTCGGTTTGTGACGATAAATCGTGTTAATGTTTTAATTGTTTTGCAAAATGAGAAAATGGGTAAAAGGAATTAGAGTTTGTACTTTGAGGAACCCTCTGATGCTAAAATTGGGGTATTGGTTTAGGGAGAGTGAAAAATAAAGCAGAGTGGTTTTAAAGGTTATAAAGTTTAAAGTTTAGAGTACTTGACTTCTAAGGTCATTAGTGGAATTGTCTTATATATTCTCATAGTGTTTCTTTCGAATTTTGTGTTTTGGACATTAAGCTTGTTGAAGTTTTGGATGCTACTTTGCAGCTCTTGAAATGGGGGGTTATAAAATTGTGTGGGGAAGATACAACACTAGATTGGGTTAGAGGCATTAATTCCAAAGTTAATGGAATGATCTGAGATGATTCGGGTGATCAGTTGGGTGCATGGAGCTATCTTATATCTCCATTGGCAACTTCACCTTAGTTAGTACAAGGATTAGCTGAATAACAAGAGAATATGGATCGTTATAGCATCGAGCCACTCGACATCATTCTTTTTTGGTTGCTTTAAACTCTTCAACATGGCTATTTGCTCAGCAGGATCGACTAATTTGAGGTGTCTAATAGTCACTAATCCTCATCGTATTTTTTGCTCACTTATTGGTTGTTATATTCTGATAACGAAGAGAAATGGCTGTGTCATGAATATAAATTATATTAGGGTTTATATTAACTTAAGAATCAATAAGTATAATATATTCCAAGTGAACTTACTCTTCAATGGTAATAAAAAATATGAATGTCCTCTTCAATGCTTCAACTTTAGAATCTCTTCTTTCTCCTTTGCTAAGCTTCCTTTATCCACTCTCTCTACTCAAAGATACAAAACACATACAAGTACATGATTAAAATACGTACTCAACATCAAATGGCCATTAAATAGCTAATCAACTAATTGAGAATCATGAACATGTAACCTATTTGTCACTTGGTCTCTAACGTTGGAAATTTATATAAATTGTTTCCGACCTTAGAAATATAATCTATTGACGTCAGAAGTTAACCAAATTCATAAAAATATTTAAATACCGCCTACAATTATATTTAAAATTTTAAAATATTTCATGTTAAATTACTTAAATGTTTGATATTATAATTCAATTGGAAACCATAGGAATTAGGAAGAATAAAATAATAAATTTAAACATTGTTGAAATAAAAGGCTCTTAAAAGTAAACTTTTTAATAAAAAAAATGACTTTCATATCCTATTATCGATATTTTTATATGAATAGAATATCGTTATTTTAAACTCATTTTCGAGCCGGGTTGGACCTAAGCCTAAAAAACGGGCTTGATTTTTTTTTGCACTGACCCGACTTGACCCATGATCAACTCTAGTTACGTGGGACCAAAATTGCAAATTAAAAAAAATCAAAACATAGCAAAAACACAAAATTCTTTAAGAGTTAGAATTAATTGTACTAGAAATCTTCCAATTATGATTTTCATTCTAAATTAGTCCACAAACTTCAAAACTTTATAATTATATCCCCAAACTATTGATGGTATCCTTCTATTATTGAAACCATTAACTTAATCATTAAATGTCATGTAAAATGTTATATGACATAATTTAAAATAAAAATTAAAAAAAATAAAACGTTGCTACATAATTTTTAAAATAAAAATAAAACTAAAAAAAATGAGTGCGAATAATAGTTTATATTAAAACTTTAAAATAAAAATTTTTACAATATATTTTTAAAATTTTCATTTTAAAATTTTCATTTTAAATTATTTCACAATTTCTAGAGTTGGGGGGTTTAGAGGTGAGGGGTTCTTCTTTGCTATCATATTGGATGTTGTAATAATTAGTACCGGTGAAAGTGTTACCTAGGACATTAGTAGTAGCGAAAGTCCCATTATAAAGAGTATCTTTTTGAGTGAACACGAAGGGAACATCGCACGTGCCATTAGTCATCTTAAGATACACCGTCACCTTAGTCATGGGCGGCACACTAACTTGGAGCGTAACTTCCATGTCGGTGGTCGTCGTCTTGGTCTTTCCCCACTCGATTCCTGTTTCGTATTTGAGAGATATTTCGACACCCGTTTCACCGATGAATGGAACCCCGACTTGGAATGTAGCTTTGGTTTCGAGATCTAGTGTAAAAGGAGCTAGCCAAGTACTGGTATTGGTCTCACTATAGGAAAGTTTCACATCGAGTGTGTTGGCTTGGGTGGTACGGTTAGTGGCGGAATTCTGGGCCACAACAAGGACCTTTTCGTTATAGACCCGAGCATTTTCTGTGTCGTATCGGACATTATAAATCGTCCTTGACAACACAGGCTCTATAACACGTAGGTAGGCTTCTTTAGTAATAGAAGTGTCGGTTGCAGCAAGGAAATCGGTCATTACCCTGGTTATGTCGCGCTCGCAGTTGCAGAACTTTTCGTTGCCGACGTTGAGCAGAGCTATGGTCTTGCTGTCGACTTTGAAGGCACGAAAATGAGTGTCCTTATCGTTACCTACACTGTCATCAGAATCTGCCTGAATATTATTCTGTCTACTCCTCCAGAACATATCGGAAGAAACCAGCTTGATCCGGATGTCACCATTCTTCATATAGAAAACCTTCATTGTCACAGAGTGACCACCAACATCCTTACTCGAGAATTCTAATGACGATTGACCCTCAACTTCTGTAAGACGAAGGAACCTATTATTGTTTCCTTTGAAAGCAACGTAGCGGGGCAGAATCACCAACGTCTCCCAATCAATAACTTTGAAGATATGATCGCGATTAGCCGCAACTTGATTGTGGTTTGCCAACACGCCACGACCGAGTTCTGATGTATCCAATGACCATAAGCATAAATAGTGTCCAGATTGAACATGGACAAATCGATAATTTTTATTTACGGAGTCTTCCATGATAGCCTTGAACAATGTGCATGACTCCTTAGATCGGTCTTCTTCCGGCTTATCGGCGGTTATAGTAATCCAATACTCCTCATTTGGTCTTTTGGTGATGGAAAGATTATGAGTTCGTTCCAAATATTTGTTGTTGGTACAGCTCCTTATATGCACCAGCCCATCTTTAGCGAACTCCACTTCGAATTTCGCATTTGCGCTCACAACCTTGAGTTCGGTGAACTCGGCATAGCCATTGAAGTTGCCATTGTCGTGTTTGTAGCCGAGGTATGTTGGGGCACGGAGGGTTTTGAGAACGATGAACCTTGGCAATGTCATTTTCACGAACAAAGTGTCTCTCTCGATGGCTTTTTTCACTCTTGTGCTTATGCTTTGATTTGCCCTAAACCACAAGGGCATAGCTATTTAAAGATAAAAACTTGGTGCTATTCTTGCCTTAGGGAAGCATGTGTATCAAGTTCCTAAGCTTTTTCTTGTTGGAAACAAACGAATCATTGAAGGATTTACAAATAAATGTTTTTTTAGCCAAAAAGAAATGTAAGTTATAAACAATAAATAAAATGAAAAAAAAAAGGTTGGATCTAAGAATTGAGTTTTGTTTTATTTGTGGACAATCTAGGTTTAAAAGTACAACTTTAATTGAGGAAAATCCATATTTAAATCTACAAAATTATAATATTTACTAATAGATGTTAAGGAAACAAAAAAGTTTGAAGTGGGGTATGCCCCTAAATTTCTTTCATTAGAGTAAATTTATAATTAAAGTTTTTATGTTGAAGATATGGTTACTAACATTTCCAATTGGTTACATTTTGGTCATTGAGATGAGAAGTTTAGGTTAAGTTGAAAATTTTTTAAGGTAAATTACACAAATAGATAGAAGTTGAGCAATTTATACTGAAGTTTTCATCTCAAATGATTATATAAAATGCAATATTAGTTTGTCATTACACTTTTATGGCAATTAAAGAATCAATGACTAAAATGCAACAAATTGATAATGCTAGTGATCATATCATATGCCACATCAAACTTGTCGTTAAACCATTAAAGGTAGTTAATGATTCAGTGACCAAAATGTAACAAATCTATAACATTAATCATTATATCGTAACTATTTAACCTTTGGTAATCAAAACATTACAATCCCAAAAGGTATTAAAGGTATTTTTCATCCCAAAAGAAATACCAAATTACAATCAAAAGTGTTTTTCTACTCAAAAATAATAATTAAGATTTAAGTATTTTTAGTATATGACTGGTAGATTTTGAAGTGAAATTATCAAAATTGTTATTTATATTAACTAATTAAAATTAAAATTAATTTAAATATCATTTATTATTATATTAAATTATTTAAGTATCGCGTATCATTATACTTAAAATTTAAAATATTTCATGTATCAATAATTTTGAAGAAAAATCATGTTTAATTATATTAAGATATTTAAATGTTTGATATTATAATACAATTGGAAACCATAGGGATTAGGAAGAATAAAATAATAAATTTAAACATTGTTGAAAGTAAAGTGAACTTTTAAATAAAAATGACTACCGCATATCATCTAATTTTGAATTAATATCCTATCATCATTATTATTATATGAATAGAATATCGAAAGTGGGAGGGAAAAAAAATAAAAAGGGCTCCATCACCTAATTTCTAGGGACCATAAGAAAGAACAAAATCCAAAGCTGGAAAAGTGTGTTCCACCATCGATCAATGACGCCTCATTGCTATTGCTTTTGCTTTTGGATAAAAGGTAACTTTTTTAAATTTCTTTTCTACACAGTACTTTTTGG
This sequence comes from Gossypium arboreum, assembly GCF_025698485.1. Lineage (NCBI taxonomy): Eukaryota > Viridiplantae > Streptophyta > Magnoliopsida > Malvales > Malvaceae > Gossypium > Gossypium arboreum. Next base: position 138,406,938 of record NC_069072.1, read on the forward strand.
AATCTTTTTCATTCCAGTTTATATTAATGTGAAGATGTGGCATTTATATTATCTCTTATTATCTAAAAATAATAATTTTTTTTTTGTAAAAAATTGGGTGATAACATGATGCAACTAAGAATATCACATCATTCCATAGACTAAAATTAAGGAAATTTGTCAAATTCAAGCACTAATATGGACCAAAAAATTTGATGAACCAAGTTGAGAAAACTCTCTTTTGCTTTTTCCATCATCTTTAGCGTTTTACTAGATTTTACATAACAATGTAAAGTTATGTAAGCCTATTCTATTTCGTAATCATTATGGATATATTTTTTTGTATCTTTCATGTATGTTTTTTGGTCCATGTAAAAGATTCGTGGTTGCCTTTATCAATAATTCCTCTTTAAGGTTCGAACTTGTGTTCTCCCATTAGGAGTGCAATGTTGTAATGCCCAACAATTCTTATCTCAGCTTTTGTGAAAATGCGATACAATTAGGAATTTGCTTCAATGGTTGGGTATTTTAAGTGTGTGTGAGAGGTCCCAAGTTCAAGCTTTATCTTTGGTAAATTTTGGGTATTTTTTTTGACTTAAGCCTTATACTTCTTCGGCGGACTTATATTAAAATATTTGTAAGACATTATTAGAATGGGCTTGCTGGTCTGGTGGTTAAGGGATGTGTTGGTATGCTGAAAGTCTACAGTTCGAATCTCACGCTCTGTGTGAGCGTGGGAGATTATTTTTGCTGTTAATGATGAGAGTTTCGGTTGAGTTGAAATTCTGTGGAAGTTGTTGAGTAGTGAGTTTTGGGAGTAAATCAGGGGATGAGTGGTTTATCCGGGATTTTTATCCTATTATGAGAAAATTTCTCAATGGTAATTCTACAATTCAAATCAATATAAAATAAATTCATGCAATGCATACATTCAAATCATAGTCCAACTGATGAAAATTTATATTCATTTCATATGTCTAAGCTCATATTCGTTTTAACATAATGATTCTTTATACTATTTTCTCATATAACATTCAATTTATTAGCATTTAATTCATAAGTTCCTATTCTCTTGAACTCTTCATAGCTCTTTCATACATATTCGGCCCCCAAGGCTCATTCTGAACTCAACCGAATAATATCACAATTCATATTGCAACAACATTTCATTTCATTATCATTTAATCAATTCTTTTATATTAACTAGACACAAACTCGATATGGTTACGCGGATCTATCACCTCAGGTTACTTGACAACGACGACACTATATCAAAATATAATATCACCCCTGATTGCTTAACAATAATAGTTTTCTCAACTCTATTAATTTGTTACCCCGTGTTGCCCGAAAACAATGACTCAATACATAATGTTTACCACCCGGATTGCCCGAAAATGGTGGCTTTACTCAATACTCTATCCTTATGGCATGCCAACTATATCCGATATAGTCTGAACAGCTAATAGGGTAACCAAATTCCAATTCATTATTCCATTCAATTTATGCTTTAACATGCTAATTTCAGAAAACAATAATCAATGTAATATGTAATTCAACATGTTCCAGCTCAATTTCATACCAATTGCATATATCAAGCAAGTCATGAAATTCTCTATTATATTCAATTTATTGCTTTTTCTTTTGGATAAAAGTTTATTATTTTTTAATTTAATCATTCATTTCTTTCTTCATATTAGTTTTGAAATTTGGTAAATTTTTTCAGTTTAGATCTATGTGATGTCGTAGCACTTTGATATTGCATCATATAATCATTTAAAATTTATTTTTTTTGTAAAAAAAAACTTTTTAGGTGATAACATGACGTGACTAAGAGTATCCATTTTTACATAATGAGATAAAGTTATGTAGGTGTAATACCCTATACCCGACCCGATCATTGAATTTTTAGCTATTGTGTATTGCATTCATTGCCGAAGCAACTACGATTAAAATAGACACAATTTCAATCCATATTAACATTCAATATGAACATTATAAGTAAACAACATAATAAATAAACATTTACGGGTATTATACAAGCTTACAAAAGCTCATAAGCTACCCAATTAAAAAAATCTCGTTCCTCTTCTATTTACTACTACGTAACAAATATTATTCTACTGTTTTGAAGATTTTTTCAAATTCTAACAATGGAATTCCAAACAAATGAACAATGATTGTTAAGCATTGACAAGGGGGAATGGCGGAGCTATGCGTATACTCCCTTTTAATGTTCCGTATCAACCTTTGTTTTGGTTTTCAGCAGTTTCATGTGAATCCTTTAGATTTCGTATGATGATTCATTCTTTAAAAAATAATAAAAAATATATAAGTTTAATGTGTCTCTAGTATTTCTTTTAAAATTGAAATTTAATCTCCAACTTATAAATAGAAGGATAATGTGTTTTAAGACACTCAAACTCACATCTTTTTACATTGATACCAATATGTCAATTGAGCTAAGAACCAATCAATCATTATTAAAATATTCAAATGGAGGTGAATCAGAAATATTCAGTACGATATTGATAAATTCCAACGTTTATACATATCAAATATAAGAGAGTAGTGGTTAAATTCACATCTTAAAAGATTAGTTTAAACCCTGTAATAGTCATCTCCTACTCCATTTATAATGTGTACCAAAATTATTGAAACGTAGGTTACATCAATAAGAACAAGTGGGCTGTAATGTTAATTGGCACGAAGTTGTAAGAAAAAATCTTAAAAAGAACTACTAAAAAAGAGCAATAAGTTTTTTCTATAAAAAGCTTAGCCCTTGAGGTTTAATGTATACCAAAGCATAAGCACAGGATTGAGAGAGTTACTTTGTTATTGAAAATGTCAGTGCCAAGATTCATCGTGCTCAAATCCCCCGGTGCAGAAACATACCTTGGCTACAAGCACGACAAAGGAAAGTACAACGGATACGCCGAGTTCACCGAACCAACGGTCGTAAGCGCAAATGCAAAATTCGAAGTGGAGTTTGCAAAAGATGGGCTGGTGCACATAAGGAGCTGTACCAACAACAAATACTTAGAGCGAACTCATAATCCTTCCATCACCAGAAAACCAGATGAGGAGTATTGGATTACTATAACCGCGGATAAACCGGAAGAAGACCGATCCAAGGAGTCATGCACATTGTTCGAGCCTATCTTGAAAGACTCTGTATATAAAAATTTTCGATTTGTCCATGTTCAATCTGGATGCTATTTATGCTTATGGCCATTGGCTAAATCGGAACTCAGTCGTGGCGTGTTGGCAAACAACAAAAATGTTGCGGATAATGGCAATGATATCTTCAAAGTTATTGACTGGGAGTCGTTGGTGATTCTGCCTCGGTACGTTGCTTTCAAAGGAAACAATGATATGTTCCTTCGTCTTACCCAGGTCGATGGTCACCCATATTTAGAATTCTCGAGTGCGGATGTTGGTGCTGGATCTGTGCCAATGGAGGTTTTTTATATGAAGAATGGAGACATCCGGTTCAAGCCAGTTTCTTCCGATAAGTTCTGGAGGCGTAGCCCGAATTGGATTTGGGTGGATTCTAATGACACTAAAGGCACCGATAAGGACACTCGGTTTCGTGCCTTCAAAGTCGACAACAAGACAATAGCTCTGCTCAACTTGGGCAATAATAAGTTCTGCAAGCGCCTCACGATCGAGGGAAAGACAAATTGCCTTAATGCAGCAGTCCCTTCTATTACCAGAGAGGCCTTCTTAATGGTTCAAGAGCCTGTGTTGTCAAGCCAGATTTATAATCTCCGATACGATATTGAAAATGCTCGAGTCTATAACAAGAAAGTCCTTGTTCTGGCCGAGAATTCTGCCACTAACCGTACCACTCAAGCCAACACACTCGATGTGAAACTTTCTTATACAGAGACCAATACCAGTACTTGGCTAGCTCATTTTACGTTAGGCCTTGAAACCAAAGCAACCTTCGAAGTAGGGGTTCCATTAATCGGTAAAGCGGGTGTCGAAATATCTGCCAAACTCGAAGCAGGAATCGAGTGGGGAGAGACAAAGACAACGACCACCGTGATGGAAGTTAACCACCAAGCTCATGTGCCACCGATGACTAAGGTGACGGTGTATCTATCGATGACGCATGGCACGTGTGATGTTCCCTTCGTATTCACTCAAAAAGACACTCTTTATAATGGGACCGTTGTCACAACTGATGTCACTGGTAACACTTTCACTGGTGCTAATTACTACAACATCCAATATGATACCAAAGAAGAACCTCTCACCACTTGAATTGAGAAAAACCCCACAACTCCATGGAAGCTTGAAGATTTGTGTATGTTGCATACTTAATTAAATTAAACTAAATAAATTGGTGTTCCCTTCATGTAAGAAGCACTAGTTGTCTGTGATCTCATTATTAACTATGTCAATTACTTTCATTATGAGAATAAGTGAATAAATATAATTTGGTAGCTTTATTATGCCAAAGCTTATTGATTCTGGTTGGGCTTAGATTTGTGTTTCAATGTTATTATATATGTAATATAAAAAATAATAATCTTTTTTTACGGAGAAATAATTTCATGATGCTAAATTAATAACAGCAATTGATAAAAGAGAGGATAAAAACTAAGTTCTAAGCCAACTGGCTTACCTTGTACTCTCGGTCCAAACATCTTCTACTTTCATGGTCTAAATTAAACATAAAATCATGGTTTAAAATAAAGGAATGATTGGAAGGATGACTTTTCCATTCAGAGTGGGTCGCATAAGATAAGACTACTCTCATAAATATATGAGCTGCCTTGCTTCCTGTCTCGTCCAACAAAAAGAAAAATTATGAAACTGAGATGCAAGAGCTGAAATAAACATACTGAAACCAGAGGCATCGTCATCAACCCGCTTCAGAGCTGAAATCGCTTGGAGGTTGTCGCTCACAATCATGATACCGAGCCTTCAATCAAGAAAGAGCTTCACAGACCGCAAAATCTTCAGCAAACTTTGGCTCCAAGCTGGCTCAGTAATGACCCGTATTACCCTTAACAAAAACGTCGTTAGAGTCCCTCACCACTGCTACAAAGCTAGTCAACTGATCCGCCCAAAACTTGCTGCATCAACGTTGCGTTTCAGTCGATTCTCAGGCGGCTTCATCTACCGTCGGCCACCACTGCTCAGGCGACGGCCAGTAACATTAGGCAGGTGACCAGCAACACATTGAGCTATATCAAACACCGATTCTGCACTCAACCAATCCTGCAGATTGGATATGTCGAAAGATAAAACAACAGCAGCCGATATAGACTCATTCTTCTAACAAAACCTGTTTCGAAAGAACCAAATACTCCACATCGTCATTAACACCTTATTCCGTATGACACTATCCGGCGAATCAAAAAGTGAAGCAATCAAATTTAAAACAGTATTATTAGAAAAATCTATTTGTTTACAAATCTACTCATTGTGTTATAATATGAAATTGGTTAAAATTAAAGACTGTGTTAATATTCGACTGTTCAGACTTTTGTACTGTAAATCGTTTTCGATTTTACTTCTCGTCTTTGACTTGCTTTTCCGGGTTAACTATTATTATATTTGTTGAAGATTGGTCAGCATGCAGCATCAAGAGGATGCCTATGCACACCAAGCCATCGAGGAGCAGTAAGACCGAGTGCAGCTACTGCCATCTAGTTCCATTTTGTTCCATTTTGTTACCTTAGTTGGTGTAATGAATTCTAGTTCATTTAGAACTATGTTAGATTCATGATTGATGTAATTAGGTGGTGATTGAGGTGATGTTTGTCTTGTTTTGATCAGTCAATGACTGATATATGTAATGGCTATATGCCAATGTTTCTTCTTAATGAAAAATATTGAATTTCATTCAATTTATGCTCCATTTTTTGCTTTCATTTCTGTTCTTGTTTTCCTTTGCAAAATTTGTTTGTTTCTTCCACAAGCTACGAGCCTTGTTGCTCAAGACTCAGCTCTTATTTCTTCATTCTTCATCCGGATATATTACATTGTTGTTTAAGTTCAGACTGAAGTTCATACTTCATCTGGATAAAGTGTGCCTAAATCCCCAACAATTGGTATCTAGAGCTTTCATCTTAGAGGACCTATTGTAGTTGAATCTTAAACTGAATGGATTCATCAGGCTTTCCTCCTACAGCACCACCAGTCTTTAATGGTGAAGGGTTCCACATATGGGTTGTCAAGATGAGGGCTTACTTACAGGCCTTCGATCTGTGGGAAGTTGTGAAATCGGATGCAGAGCCAGCTCCACTCAGAGCAAATCCCACAGTGGCTCAAATCAGGCAACACGCAGATGAGTGGACCAAAAGGCATAAGGTCATGTCTTGTATTTAGAACTGTGTGTCTGATGTTTATTTTACCAGAATCATGGCCTGTGAGACTCCAAAGTAGGCCTGGGACAAGCTTAAGGAGGAGTTTCAAGGCACAGAGGGGACAAGGCAGCAGCAATTGTTGAACTTAAGAAGAGATTTTGAAAATTTGAAGATGAAGGAGGAAGAGACAGTGAAGCATTACTCAGATAGAATCATGGCTATTGTGAACAACATAAGTTTGCTAGGAGAACAGTTTAGCGAGGCAAGGATTATGAAGAAGGCGCTCTCAACATTGCCTGAAAGATATGAGGCAAAAATCTCATCCTTGGAGGATTCGAAAGATCTTGCAAGTATCACCCTAACTGAACTCATTAATTCCCTCTATGCTCAGGAGCAAAGGAGAGCCAGCAGGATAGAAGAGCACCAGGAGGGTGCTTTCCAAGCCAAGGCCAAAGCAGCCTCGAGTGTAACATCCCGAAATAAGGCCTAAACGGAACAGTGGTTGCGAAACCACAAATTCGAGGTAAAAAAATTTATTTTATTATTATTTTGAGGTCTATGATATGTTTGCATGATTGTGTGAAAATTTCGTGAAGAAATTCTATGCATAAAGTGCTTAATTTGAAATTAGGGACTAAATTGAATAAATTGCAAAACTTGTGTTCTAGAAGTATTTTGCATAAAATTGAATTAGATTACTAATTAGAGGTCCTTAAAGAGTAATTTTACCAATTTCTAAGTCTATGGACAAAAATTGGACATGGATGGAGTTTTTGGAAAGTTTAGTAGTAAGGGCATTTTGGTCATTTAGGGGTAAAATGAATTAAAATACAAAATTAAAAGCCAATTTTGCTCATCTTCAACCCCATGGCCGAATATAGCAAGGAGAAACCATGGCTAGGGTTTTTCAAGCTTCCAAGCTCGATTGTAAGCCCGTTCTTTTCTCGTTTTTAATGATTTTTACGTTTTTGGAGTCCCGGTAGATCGATTAAGCTTATGCTAGCAATAATTCAACCTAGGGTTCATATTTGGAAAAATAGCCATAGGTGAAATTTGTGTATTTTGGTGTTTTATGATAGAATATGAGGTTTTAAATTATGTTAGACAACTTGTACTACTCGGTTTTAAGCAAAAACGAGTAAAATGACTTAATCGGTAAAAATACCTAATAGTCATAAGTGCATGTTAGAGTGTGAATTTGATGCTGCCATAGAAGGAAAAAATGATCAGCATGTCACAAAACATAAGAAAATTGGCTGAAGTTTAATTTACGAGCTTTGGGGTAAAAGTGTAAATATGTGAAAGTTTAGGGGCAAAACTGTAATTTTTCCAAAATATGATTTTGGGTCAATTTGAATAATGTGAGTCCTAATTAGAATATATTTTAAATGATAGAGCAAGGAAAACTGAAATTCGGGCTAAAATGGAGAAAATACCAAGTTGTGGACGAAATGGTAAAAGTAGCTATTTTTGCATACGAGGTAAGTTTACAGTAAATAAATGCAATATTCTTTTATTTTACATTATTATTTTCAATTTCCAGCATTTATATACTTATTTTTCTTGAGAATATTTAAAGTCGAATTAAAGGCAAAGTGACAGAGAAAAAGCATTAGGAAGCCCCGTTTGAACCTTAGGAATGTTAGGATATTGGGGTTGACAGGACAGGACAGGACAGAAATGAGCCATGTAAGTCCATATCAAATATATGGCTTTGGAGACAGGAATGAGCCATGTAAGCCTATAATATATATATATATATATATATATATATATGGCATTGGAGACAGGAATAATTCATGTAAGTCCATGTTGAAGACATGGTATTGGCAGGATATTGATAGACAGGAACGACCCTAGTATCCTTAGTATTTCGAGTGGTTCAATGGGTCATTGTACACGTTAAATTACAGTGAATTATCAGCAAAAGGGAAGGTAGATTATATTTATGAATAGTGAAAGGTCAGGTAAGAAAGAAGGTAAATGAGTAAAGAAGAAGGTAGAAAATAAGAAGTAAAGAAAGTTTATGAGGCTAGGTGACATTATGTATAATTATTCATTATGTTGAATGTTGTAATTTATTTGCTTGTAAGCTTACTAAGCCTAGTGCTTACTCTCTTCATTTTCTTTTTCTTATAGTTCTTATCAAGCCACCCGGGGATCGAAGGAAACGTCAGAGACCGATCATACTATCGAAGAAATCACATTGGTATAGTTAGACATTTCGTTTTGTGTATGGCATGTATAGGAACTTGGTTTCGTTTGATATAATATGATCAATGAATGATGTGTAAATACTTGCTAGTGATTAACTAATAGAAGGGCTAATGATATACATGTTTAATAGTATGTATGAATAAGTAGTAACTATCACATGAAAACTAAGAAAAATGTGAAAGTAACTTAAAAACAGATTCAAGTATAAGAAATAACGTGATTTTGAAAAATCACAAGGAATTGTAGAGACATGGGTTGATGGTGAATAATATATGAAATTAAATCTCATTGTGTCTATGTTCATATGGATAAGCAAAACAGGTAAAGGTTTTGTATTTTATAAGATATCTGAGTTTTAGTGAAATAGGGCCAGAGCGATTTCTGGATCCCCTGTTTCAACTTTAGAAATTCACCATAAATTTTACAAAAATAATTAGGTGGTGTAATTTATATGGCTAGAATCCTTATTGAATCTAGTTTTAATAGAAAGAAACGCTATAGTCATATGATTTTTTTACAAAGAGAAAAGTGGTTCGTAGTAAGTAGAGGCCAGTGCAGTCGAATTCTAAAACAGGGGTAACTTTAACTAATAAACTGTACTAATTGGCTAAGTCAAAAATTCTAGAAAAAAATTAGTAGATATATGAGTCTAGTTTCATGAAAAATTTATGGATCTTAATTTTGAGTTTTAAAACTCGAGAAATGAATTTTTAAGTAACCATGATGCAGAAAAATAGTTTATTCCGAAAATTAAAATAAGTGGTTTAGAGTTGTTTAAAAGGTAAGATAAGTTTAGTAACACCTCGAGCTTGACTCCGGTGACGGTTTCGGGCGTGGGGGCGTTACATTTATTGGTATCAGAGTAGGTTTAGTCGGTTCTCGGAACAGTTAGTGTGAGTAAAAGTCTAGCTATACATGCCATACCTGTATTTTGATAGTGTGACGGCTCCTGACAATTTTTTAATATTTTGTTTTATTATAATGGATCCCGAGCGAGCTGGTGATGATGATGTAGAAAGTAATGTGCTTGCTCTCGCGGAAGGGGTAGCGCCATCTGAGAATAGGCCAGTAACAGTTAATCAGGGAGGAGTGACTCGAGAAGCTCTCTTCTAAGCTTTGAATGATTTGTTTGCCGAGTTCGTTAAATGCGAATCCGCAGCTTAGACCTCCACCCCCTCATGATTCTCAGGCTACCCATGTAGCTCAAGCTCCCCCAGTCATAGGTACAGTGATAAGAGAAAAGCCACCAGTTGATAGAATCAGGAAACAAGGGGCAGAAGAGTTCCGAGCAATAAAAGATGATGATGCAGAAAGAGCAGAATTTTGGTTAGAAAATACTATCAGAGTCTTTGATGAATTATCTTGTACACCCGAGGAATGTATGAAATGTGTAGTATCACTTCTTAGAGACTCAGCCTATTACTGGTGGAAGACACTTGTATCAGTTGTACCAAATGAGAGGGTCACTTGGGATTTCTGTCAGGAGGAATTTCGTAAAAAGTACATCAATCAGAGGTTTATTGACTAGAAGAGAAAGGAATTCCTGAAATTGAAACAAGGTAATATGACAGATCGATGAGATTGTGTATAAATTATCGGCAACTTAACAAGGTAACAGTAAAGAACAAGTATCCATTGCCTAGAATCGATGATCTGTTTGATCAATTGAAGGGAGCTACTGTGTTTTTTCAAGATAGATTTGAGATCCAAATACTATCAGTTGCGAGTCAAAGAGTCAGATGTCTTGAAGACTGCTTTCCGGACTAGGTATGGTCATTATGAGTTCCTTGTGATGCCATTTGGCTTGACTAATGCTCCTGCCATTTTTATGGACTTAATGAACCAGATTTTCAGACCGTACTTGGATAAGTTTGTAGTTGTGTTCATTGATGATATCTTGATTTATTCTCATGATGAGACTGAGCATGCAGAGCATTTGAGAACAGTTTTACAGATTCTGAAAGATAATCAGTTGTATGCCAAGTTCAGCAAAAGTGAGTTCTGGTTATGAGAAGTTGGTTTTCTTGGACATATTGTTTTAGGTGAAGGTATTAAGGTTGATCCGAGCAAGATTTTAGCCATTGTTGATTTGAAGCCTCCTAGAAATGTATCAGAAGTTAGAAGTTTTCTTGGTCTTGCCGGATATTATAGGCGATTTGTAGAGGGATTTTCCATGATAGCTACCCCGCTGACAAGATTGCTGCGAAAGGATGTCAAGTTTGAATGGATGAGAAGTGTCAACGAGTTTTGACAAGTTAAAAGCATTGTTGACTAAAGCTCTGTTTAATGCAACTAGAACCGGTAAGGAGTTTGTGATTTACAATGATGCGTCCATGAATGGACTTGGTTGTGTACTTATACAGGAAGGGAAGGTAATTGCTTATGCCTCTAGACAACTAAAGCCACATGAGAAGAACTATCCGACACATAATTTAGAGCTAGCTGCCATTGTTTTTGCGCTGAAGATTTGGAGACATTATTTGTACAGTGAGAAGTGCCACATATTCACTGATCACAAAAGTTTGAAATATTTGATTACTCAAAAAGATTTGAATTTAAGGCAAAGAAGATGGTTAGAGTTGATTAAAGATTATGCGTTAGTGCTCAATTATCAACCAGGTAAGGAAAATGTTGTTGCTGATGATTTGAGTAGGAAATCTTTATTTGCATTAAGAGCTTTGAACACTAGTCTAGCCTTATCAGATGATGGTTTTATCTTAGCTGAGTTGAGAGCTAAACCGATGTTTCTTGAAGAAATTTGTGAAGCTCAAAAAAATGACAGTGAGTTGTTAGCCAAAAGAGATCGGTGTAAGTCGGATATAGAGTCAGATTTTCAGATCAGTTCTGGCAGTTGTTTGATGTTCCGAGACAGGGTATGCGTACTGAAGAATGATGAGCTTATTCGAAAGATCTTACAGGAAGCACATAGTAGTTCTTTGTCTATTCATCCAGGTGTACAAAGATGTATAATGATTTGAAGAAAATGTACTGGTGGGTAGGAGTAAAAAGGGACATTTCAGAGTTTGTTTCTAGATGTTTGATCTGTCAGTAGGTAAAGGCCGAACATCAGGTACCTTCGGGTTTATTGCAGCCTGTGCTAGTCCCTGAGTGGAAATGGGATTGAGTTACTATGAATTTTGTGATAGGATTGCCGTTTACACCGAGAAAGAAAGATGCAGTATGGGTTGTGATTGTTAAGTTAACGAAGTCGGCTCATTTTATCCCAGTTCGTATGGATTATTCACTTGACAAGTTGGCTGAGTTGTATATTTCAGAGATAGTCAGACTACACGGGGTACCATTATCGATCATTTTAGACAGAGATCCAAGATTTACTTCACGATTTTGGAAGAAATTACAGAAGGCTTTAGGCACAAAGTTGAGTTTTAGTACAACTTTCCATCCTCAAACCGACGGTCAGTCAGAGAGAGTTATTCGGTACTTGAAGATATGCTTAGATCTTTGTGTCTTTGGAATTTCAAGGCAATTGGGAAAAAATATTTACCATTAGTAGAGTTTGCCTACAATAATAGTTATCAGTCGAGTTTGAAGATGGCACCTTATGAAGCTTTGTATGGACGTAAATGTCGCACACCTTTGTATTGGATGAGCTTAAGGAAAATCGATTCTGAGGTTGATCTAGTTAAGGAAATAGAAGAGAAAGTAAAAATCATCAGAGATTGCTTGAAAACAGCCTCAGACAGACAAAAGTCGTATGCAGATTTGAAGAAAAAAGAGATTGAGTATCAAGTTGGTGACAAAGTTTTTTTTTGAAAGTATCCCTGTGGAAGAAAGTTCTCAGATTTGGCAAGAAAGGCAAACTAAGTCCACGTTTTATTGGACCGTTTGAAGTGATTGAGAGAGTCGGACCATTAGCATATCGGTTAGCTTTGCCGATTGAGTTAGAGAAGATTCATAATGCATTTCATGTGTCTATGCTACGTTGTTATCGTTCAGATCCGTCACATGTGATTTCTCAGACAGAGGTTGAGATTCAACCAGACATAACTTACGGTGAAGAACCGGTAAAGATTCTAGCTCGAGAGGTAAAGCAATTAAGGAACAAAAGTATTGCACTTGTGAAAGTACTATGGAATAGACATGGGGTAGACGAGGCTACATGGGAACTCGAAGAGGCTATGCAAAAACAGTACCCAAATCTCTTCACAGGTAAGATTTTCGGGGACGAAAATCCCTAAAGGGGGGGAGAAATGTAACATCCCGAAATAAGGCCTAAACGGAACAGTGGTTGCGAAACCACAAATCTGAGGTAGAAAAAATTGTTTTATTATTATTTTGAGGTCTATGATATGTTTGCATGATTGTGTGCAAATTTCGTAAAGAAATTCTATGCATAAAGTGCTTAATTTGAAATTAGGGACTAAATTGAATAAATTGCAAAACTTGTGTTCTAGAAGTATTTTGCATAAAATTGAATTAGATTATTAATTAGAGGTCCTTAAAGAGTAATTTTACCAATTTCTAAGTCTATGGACAAAATTGGACATGGATGGAATTTTGGAAAGTTTAGTAGTAAGGGCATTTTGGTCATTTAGGGGTAAAATGAATTAAAATACAAAATTAAAAGCCAATTTTGCTCATCTTCAACCCCATGGCCGAATATAGCAAGGATAAACCATGGCTAGGGTTTTTCAAGCTTCCAAGCTCGATTGTAAGTCCGTTCTAGCCTTGTTTTTAATGATTTTTACGTTTTTGGAGTCCCGGTAGCTCGATTAAGCTTATGCTAGCAATAATTCAACCTAGGGTTCATATTTGAAAAAATACCCATAGGTGAAATTTGTGTATTTTGGTGTTTTATGATAGAATATGAGGTTTTAAATTATGTTAGACAACTTGTACTACTCGGTTTTAAGCAAAAACGAGTAAAATGACTTAATCGGTAAAAATACCTAATAGTCATAAGTGCATGTTAGAGTGTAAATTTGATGCTGCCATAGAAGGGAAAATGATCAGCATGTCATAAAACATAAGAAAATTGGCTGAAGTTTAATTTACGAGCTTTGGGGCAAAAGTATAAATATGTAAAAGTTTAGGGGCAAAACTGTAATTTTTCCAAAATATGATTTTGGGTCAATTTGAATAATGTGAGTCCTAATTAGACTATATTTTAAATGATAAAGCAAGGAAAACTGAAATTCGGGCTAAAATGGGGAAAATACCAAGTTGTGGACGAAATGGTAAAAGTAGCTATTTTTGCATACGAGGTAAGTTTACAGTAAATAAATGCAATATTCTTTTATTTTAAATTATTATTGTCAATTTCCAGCATTTATATACTTATTTTTCTTGAGAATATTTAAAGTCGAATTAAAGGCGAAGTGACAGAGAAAAAGCATTAGGAAGCCCCGTTTGAACCTTAGGAATGTTAGGATATTGGGGTTGACAGGACAGGACAGGATAGAAATGAGCCATGTAAGCCCATATCAAATATATGGCTTTGGAGATAGGAATGAGCCATGTAAGCCCATAATATATATATATATATATATATATATATATATGGCATTGGAGACAGGAATAATTCATGTAAGTCCATGTCGAAGACATGGCATTGGCAGGATATTGATAGACAGGAACGACCCTAGTATCCTTAGTATTTCGAGTGGTTCAATGGGTCATTGTACACGTTAAATTACAATGAATTATCGGCAAAAGGGAAGGTAGATTATATTTATGAATAGTGAAAGGTCAGGTAAGAAAGAAGGTAAATGAGTAAAGAAGAAGGTAGAAAATGAGAAGTAAAGAAAGTTTATGAGGCTAGGTGACATTATGTATAATTGTTCATTATGTTGAATGTTGTAATTTATTTTCTTGTAAGCTTACTAAGCCTAGTGCTTACTCTCTTCATTTTCTTTTTCTTATAGTTCTTATCAAGCCACTCGGGGATCGAAGGAAACGTCAGAGACCGATCATACTATCGAAGAAATCACATTGGTATAGTTAGACATTTTGTTTTGTGTATGGCATGTATAGGAACTTGGTTTCTTTTGATATGATATGATCAATGAATGATGTGTAAATACTTGCTAGTGATTAACTAATAGAAGGGCTGATGATATACATGTTTAATAGTATGTATGAATAAGTAGTAACTATCACATGAAAACTAAGAAAAATGTGAAAGTAACTTAAAAACAGATTCAAGTATCAGAAATAACGTGATTTTGAAAAATCACAAGGAATTGTAGAGACATGGGTTGATGGTGAATAATATATGAAATTAAAGCTCATTGTGTCTATTTTCATATGGATAAGCAAAACAGGTAAAGGTTTTGTATTTTATAAGATATCTGAGTTTTAGTGAAATAGGGCTAGAGCGATTTCTAGATCCCCTGTTTCAACTTTATAAATTCACCATAAATTTTACAAAAATAATTAGGTGGTTTACTTTATATGGATAGAATCCTTATTGAATCTAGTTTTAATAGAAAGAAACGGTATAGTCATATGATTTTTTTACAAAGAGAAAAGTGGTTCGTAGTAAGTAGAGGCCAGTGCAGTCAAATTCTAAAATAAGGGTAACTTTAACTAATAAACTGTACTAATTGGCTAAGTCAAAAATTCTAGAAAAAAATTACTAGATAGATATATGAGTCTAGTTTCATGAAAAATTTACGGATCTTAATTTTGAGTTTTGAAACTCGAGAAATGAATTTTTAAGTAACCATGATGCAGAAAAATAGTTTATTCCAAAAATTAAAATAAGTGGTTTAGAGTTGTTTAAAAGGTAAGATAAGTTTAGTAACACCTCGAGCTTGACTCCAGTGACGGTTTCGGGCGTGAGGGCGTTACATCGAGCACCTCAGCCTATAAAGGCAAGAAGAACTGGAGAAGTAGGCCTAAGCCTGATGCTGCAAGAAGAGGAGATCAACTTTGTAGATTTTGTAAAAGGCCTGGTCATCTAGAGGCCAAATGTTGGTTTAGACCAGATGCCTTGTGTCAATATTGCAAGAAAAAGGGCCATGTTTAAAAGGTCTGCAAAGAAAAAGGCAGACCTGGGCAAAACCAAGTACAACACAAGGATGTTGAAGCTCGAATGGCTGAAGACAGCAGTGACCATGAAGAACAGGTCTTTGCTGTATCATGCTTACCTGGTCAGAGCAAGGGCCCAAACAGATGGCTGTTGGACAGTGGTTGTACTAATCACATGTCACTAGATGCAACTATTTTTAAGACTTTGGACAGAAGTTGCAAAACCAAAGTAAAAGTTGGGAATGGTCAGTTTATTAAGGCTGAAGGAAAAAGGGGATGTGCTAATATGTACTTCCACAGGTGATAAAATCATAAAAAATGTGCTGCTGGCACCTGAGATTGACAGGAACCTTTTCAGCATTGCTCAACTGCTTGAAAAGGGCTACTCAGTTGTGTTTAAGGGCCAGGAGTGCCAAATTGCTGATTCAAATGGAACAAGCCTCATGACAGTCAGTATGACTGATAAATATTTTGAAGTCAACTGGTCAGGTGACTCACACTTAGCCTGTGTTGCCTCCACAGAATATTCCAAGCTTTGGCATCAAAGACTTGGTCATGCCAACTTTAGATCGATGGCTCAAATGGTCAGTAAGGAGATGGTTGAAAACTTTACCAAGTCAGTTCAAAATGAAGATGTTTGTGAAGTCTGTCAAATGGGAAAGCAAGCCAGACTCCTATTTTCTGCAAACACAACTTGGAGAGCATCAAACAAGTTGGAACTGGTGCACACTGATGTATGTGGCCTCATGAAAATTGAATCACTCAATGGCAATAGGTATTTCATTCTTTTCATTAATGATAGTACCATATATTGTTGGATTTTCTTTTTGAAGCACAAGTCTGAGGTAGCTCAAGTATTCTTGAAGTTTAAAGCTACAGCTGAAACAGAAACAGGCTGCAAATTGAAGACCATCAGGTCAGATAATGGAGCTGAGTATACCTCAGCTCAGTTCCAAGCTCTTTGCAATGATACTAGTGTCAAACATTAGCTCACCAATGTTTATACACCTCAGCAGAATGGGATGAGTGAAAGGAAAAATAGAAGTCTGATGGATATGGCTAGATGTCTCCTATTTTAAAAGAATTTGCCCAAGACTATGTGGGCTGAAGCAGTCAACACTGTTGTGTACCTTCAAAACAGGCTTCCAACTAAAGCCTTGACTCACAAAACTCCATTTGAGGCCTAGTTTAGGTTCAAGCCATCTTTGGCTCATCTAAAAGTGTTTGGTTGCCTATGCTACAGCCTTATACCAGCTGTAAAAAGGGACAAACTGTCCAAAAATTCTCAAGCTGGCATTTTAGTGGGATACAGCATGGTCAAGAAAGGCTATAGGATCCTAGATCCTTCAACAAACAAAGTCCATGTAAGCATAGATGTGATCTTTGATGAAAAAGTATGCTGGAACTGAGAAACAAATGAACCTGAGGATATTTCTGAAGAACTCATGGCAGATAAGCTTGAATCTGATCAAAATGTTCCTGATATGGTTATTGATGATGAACCAGTCAGGGGTACAATGACCCTGGCTGAGATTTATGAGAGGGCTCATGTTGCACAAGAAGAACCAAGCTACTTTGAAGATGCTGAAGCACATGAAGGTTGGAAACAAGCAATGGTTGATGAGATGACCATGATTGAAAAGAACCAAACGTGGGAATTGGTTGAAAGACCAACCAACAGGAAGGTCATTGGAGTGAAATGGGTCTATCGAGCCAAATACAATACAGATGGCAGCTTGAACAAGTTGAAGGCTAGGCTAGTTGTGAAGGGTTTTAGCCAAAAGTATGGCCTGGACTACTTGGAAACCTTTGTACCAGTAGCCACGTTAGACACCATCAGGCTATTAGTTGCCTTAGCAGCTCAGATGGAGTGGAAAATCCACCAGCTTGATGTGAAGTCTGCTTTTCTTAATAGCTTTCTTGAAGAAGAGATCTATGTTGAGTAACCTCAAGGCTTCATAGTGATAGACAAGGAAGACATGGTCTACAGGCTCAAGAAAGCCTTGTATGGCTTAAAACAGGTACCAAATGCCTGGTATAACAGAATCGATGGCTACCTGCTCAGCTTGGGATTTCAAAGAAGCATGAGTTAGCCAACACTCTATGTTAAAAAGGAACAAGCTGAAACACAGCTCATTGTGTCCCTTTATATTGATGACCTCTTAGTGACAGGAGGAGACCAGAACATACTGGCTGATTTCAAGGCCAAAATAAAAGACATGTTTGAAATGTCAGATTTGGGGCAAATGACTTACTTTCTTGGAATGGAGGTGCAACTAACTCACAGTGGAATCTTCTTGGGACAGAAGACATTTGCTGCAAAAATTCTAAGAAAATTCTTTATGGAGAATTGCAAGCCAACAAGCACACCTATGGCTGTTGGAATGAAGCCATCGAGTCAAGGAGATCATGAACAGGTCAGTGAGCCTGCCTATAGGAGTTTAGTTGGCTGCTTATTGTATTTGACAGCAACTAGACCAGATATCATGTTTGCTGTAAGTTTACTCTCAAGGTTCATGCACTGTTGTAATGAAGAGCATTTTCGAGCAGTAAAAAGGGTGCTCAGGTACATCAAAGGCACCTTGAGCTATGGATTACAATTTAGCAGAAGTGAAGATCTGAAGCTGATAGGCTACACTGACAGTGACTGGGCTGGTTTAAAGGATGACATGAAAAGCACTTCAGGTTATGCATTTACACTTGGTTCAGCAATGTTTTGCTGGAGTTTGAAGAAGCAAAATGTGGTGCCTCAATCAACAGCAGAAGCTGAATATATGGTGTTGCTGGAGCAGTTAACCAAGCCATTTGGCTAAGGAAAATCCTTGCTGATATGAACCTACATCAAAGGGAAGCAACAGAGATCTATTGTGATAACATGCTTGCTGTTGTAATTGCAAAGAATCCTGTCTTCCATGGTAGAACCAAACATTTTAGCATCAAGCTACATGTGGTAAGGGAGATAGAACAAGCTCGAGAGGTGGAGTTGATTTATTGCAATTCAGAGGAACAAGTTGCTGATATCTCCACAAAAGCCCTTAGAGTGTCAAGGTTTATCAAACTAAGAAAGCAAATGGGAGTATGCAACATGCTAACCAAGGAGGAGTGTTGAAGATTGGTCAGCATGTAGCATCAAGAGGTTGGCTATGCACACCAAGCCATCGAGGAGCAGTAAGATCGAGTGCAGTTACTGCCATCTAGTTCCATTTTGTTTTTTTTTTTTGTTACCTTAGTTGGTGTAATGAATTCTAGTTCATTTAGAACTATGTTAGATTCATGATTGATGTAATTAAGTGGTGATTGAGCTGATAAATAAGCTTTGTTTATGTGTACAAGTTATTTTTTTCTAGTTTCCATGTAACTAGTGGTATTAGGTAAGCATTAGGTGATGTTTGTCTCGTTTTGATCAGTCAATGACTGATATATGTAATGGCTATATGCCAATGTTTCTTCTTAATGAAAAATATTGAATTTCATTCAATTTATGCTCCATTTTTTGCTTTCATTTCTGTTCTTGTTTTCCTTTGCAAAATCTGTTTGTTTCTTCCACAAGCTACGAGCCTTGTTGCTCAAGACTCAGCTCTTATTTCTTCATTCTTCATCCGGATATATTACATTGTTGTTTAAGTTCAGGTTGAAGTTCATACTTCATCTGGATAAAGTGTGCCTAAATCCCCAACAATATTTTTATATGCAAAACTATTTGTTTACAAATCAAACCACGATTTTCAAAGCTTTATAACTTAGAAAACTCCGCTGCAAAATAAAGTGTTCATTTAATCTGAAAATAAATGGTTTTAACAAAAATTTTCCCTAAAACTGGAAAAAAAAACAATTTATCAAAGATAACATTGTTTTACTACAAGAATATGATTTCAACTTTTTAATAAGTTATTGTAATTCCTCAAGATTCGACCATAACGTTTAGGCCAGGTGTAGGGTGTTACATCATGTTTAGGCCAGGTGTAGGGTATTACATCATATTTGTCTATATTACATCTAGAA
Organism: Gossypium arboreum; assembly: GCF_025698485.1. Classification (NCBI taxonomy): domain Eukaryota; kingdom Viridiplantae; phylum Streptophyta; class Magnoliopsida; order Malvales; family Malvaceae; genus Gossypium; species Gossypium arboreum. The sequence continues at coordinate 138,426,452 of NC_069072.1, forward strand.
TTGACCTCTTTCTCCGCAATGTAAACTTTTGGTTAAATTATATCATAGGTTTCTGTACTCTTTTCAAATTTGAAATTTAGTCTTTGTATGTTTATTTCTAGGAATTTAATCTATATTTTTAAATTTCAAAATTCAACTTCAATTGTTAACTCTGTTTAGATTATTTTAATTAAATACATTGCTTCTAAATGAGTATTTTTGATATTTTGAAATGTCACACAAATAAAATTAACGAAACAAAATTATTAACAATTGGACTTGAATTTCGAAATTTGAAATATTCCCTTACAACCATCCATTAACTAATATGGACTAAATTCCAAATACATGACAAATATAATAACTTATGACATATTTTAACTTAAACTTTTTTCCACGGTGTATGCCTATGTGTCATTGTAATTGCCATGTCAAATTCACAACGAGAGACTCCCTTGCAATCATCCATTGACTAATATAATGGATATGATTTTCTTCTATCATTTAATATTTCAATAAATTTCATTATTGTGTGATCCAAATTATAAAAAAGTAAATGGTACATTATTTGGTATCTCCCAAATGATTGAAATGTAGGTGAACCATGAATATTCAATGGGATATTGAACGATTCCAACGTTTATACTAGTGTTTCTGTATGTCTTATTCTTAAAGCCAATTTATTATTTATATGCCATAGTTCCATAATTTGACATATTAATATTAAGTAGACCCCATACAAGTTAATACGTATCCTATTATAAGATCAACACGTGTTTTTTTAATATAAATTCACTTGTATGGTGGTACAAACCCATGCAGATGAACTATATATCAGCAAGTTATTGAGCGGCAAAGCGTAATCGACAAGTTTTATACAAGAGGTGTACCTAACAAGCTTCATTCAAAGTCCCCATGTCACGCACATACCAGATCTCAAAAGGGTCATTTTGTAATTCTTCTTCGACCAAGTAGGAGACAAATTGTTATGGTATTCACCTCTACTTAATTATCAAATCGACCCGGTTCGTATACCAACCCACAACCCGGCTAGCAAAGTATAGCTCATTGATCTATAGTTTGCCTGCATGGCTTAGCATCACCATGCAGGAGAACTCCTGTTCAGGAAACACGTGTTGACCCTATAATAGGATATGTGTTGACCTCTATGGGTGTCTACTTAATCCTAATACATCCAATCTTTAACGATGATTCAATTATTATTTTAAAATTTTATTTAATTAAGAAATGCAATCAAACTTTATTTCAAAAAAATATAATATATGTTAAATAAATATGAATGCTTAAATGCTTTGAAATTCTATAATATATGAATTAATAAAGTATTAAAACTTATTTAAATATAAAAATATTGTAAATCGGATTATATATTATTATATTATGAAATATATGATGGAACAAGTTTTGAGAGGTATAATTTTTATTCAATTTTGTTCTATTCCTTTTCCTTGTTATTTACTCTAAATTATTCAAGTCATTAAAGATAAAAATGTATTGTTTTTCAAACAGATCAATAATTGAACTAATCAAATTATAGACTCAATCAATTCGATTTATTCATTTAATTCAAATTTAATTAAAATATTATAAAACTATAAAACATAATTTAATTAATTTTAAAAACTATTTATCAATTTGTATTGATTCACACATTATAGATAAAATAATTTTTTATCTTGTCTAATTAATACTTTTATCAATTCTCAATTTTATCGATTTAATTTTGAAAATATCGAAAAGTATCCTCTTTGATGAACATTTTATACTGATGGAATGCCATCTGCTGTAAGTTGGGTGGTTGATTGATGAGTGTTACGTGTATGTGTGAGACTAGGAAGTGTTGATTGTGTTTGTGTTTGTACAAGTGTTACTTGTATTATGAAATGTTTGCACGACTGAAAACTGAAGATATATAGAAAAAGAACAAACATATTTTATAATTTATTTTACAAAAACCATCAAACAATTCAAGAAAAATATAGCACACGGTTAAATGTGTTCATGGGTTAAATTAAGTTGAGTGTAAGTATAATATTATTATACTTCATATTTGTTTAAGTTTAGTTCAACTCGAAATATAAACTTAAAATTTTACTCAAACCCATCTATATTTGCTAAAGATTAATCCAAATCTATTTTAGACTCGTCCTATTAATTTTTAAATTTTTAAAAATATTTATACTATATTATTTTAATATTTAATATTTAATAATTAATTTACTCAATATGCATCTTTTACCAATATTTTTTATATTTATTTACTGATGATGCTGGGCGTGTGCTATGTTTTTCTTCAATTGTTTGATGGTTTTTTAAGATAAACTATAAAACATGTTTGTCTTTTTTCTGGCCATAAAAAACAAAACTTTTCAAATTTCATTCATGCAAACATTTCTTAGTTCAAGTAACACTTGTACACTGAACAAAAAAAAGAAAAAGAAAAAAGTAACACTTGTACAAACGCAAATACAAACATCATTTGTACGTAACACTCATCAATCAAAACACTCAACTTAGAAAATAGAAAAAGATGGTATAAAACAGTAACGCCATGTCATTTGTATTCTTTTTTCAATAGTCTCATGTTACATTAATATTTTTATCTTAAATTTCAGCATTTTCATCCTAAAAAAATAAAATCCAAATTAAAATTCTCAAATTTAAGATAAGAATACTGATGTAGCATAAAACTATTAGAAAGGGATAATATCTTTGTTTCATACAATTCTTTCTCCTTAGAACAGATGTCATTCCATCTGTCTAAAATGTTTACCAAAGTATTTTCAAAACCAAATCGGTAAAATAAAAAATTGATCCAAAAAGACAAAAAAAACCAGTTGATGTGTGACGTAGGTCGACCGATTAAATTAATTTTAAAAATTAGTTAAATCAATTTTATAATTCTATAATATTTTAATTAAATTTAAATTAAACAAATATAAGTCAAATTGATTAAACTTACAATTTAACTAGTTGAATCATCAATCCATTTTAAAAGCATTACATTTTTTCATTAATTACTTGAATAATTTAGAGTAGAAAAAAAACTACTAATACTAATGTTAAAAAGAAAAATATTAAAGATTATGTGATTTGAATCCCCAAAAATTGAGAAGGTGAAGGATCGAGGGTTGATCCCAGCAATATGAACCATACCATATAAATTAAATCCATATAAAATTATATTTCTTGTAATAGACTTTAATTAAAATAAGATTTTTTAACCCTTAAATGTAGTCGAAACTTTTTTTGTATTATTCAATTTCTCTAGCCGTGATTTTTCCCAAAAAAATTTTCTACGTAATAATCTCGAGGCGGTGTCGGTATCAAAAACAGAAGAATACATGAAAGAAGGTGAGATTCAACAGAGTTTGGGTAAAGCAGAAGAGAAATATGGTAGAAAAGTAGGAGAAAGCAGCAAGATGATCACTCAGGAAAAGCAAAAGCAGTTGGAAAAACGCATCATTGATCACTCGATACTCACTGTTTCCATTTTGAATTTTCTTTTCTAAAAATTGATAATGAATCGAAAATCCTACCATATCAAATGAACCGATAATTTAATTTATTTAACTATCGATCTAAAAGCATTATTTTTACACAACACGTGAAATGTAATATAGGCGTTTTAATTGAGATCTAATCCAAATCGTCACTGATCACTCTTGCGGAATACTCACTGTTTCTATTTTGATTTTTCTTTCTGCCTCCTACAAATTACCTGCCAGCAAATTAAATAATATCTCAACCTAATCTCTGATTTTTTTTTGTTGTCTACATTAATACTAGAATTTCACAAATTTGATCCGTGATTTTGTATTCTAAAATGGAGTGATGTTATTATCTAATCTTTATAGAAAAGCATATATATTTAAAGGTAAGTTTATTAATTAATAAAGGGAATCATATAATTTAAAGAAAAAAATAACAAACACTCATCGTAGATAGTGAAAGACAAGCTTAAATAACACAACAAAGACTTTAGCCTCAGTATCATGACCCGACCTGTTGACAATTGGCTTTATCACAATTCAAGCACGACATATATAGAGTGATTGCAAGCACTTAATGCGATAAAAAAATCAACGATGGATGATCCAAAGCGGCGAGTAAAAATTTAAAAAAGATTAGAGCATTTACCAAATTAGAGAGGACGACAACAAGATCATTCATAAAATCACTTGTAAAACTAAAGTTACTTGTATAAACAAGACTAAAAAAACGTGTTACAAGAACAGATAAAAATTCCTAAAACAGAAAGAAAAATATATTTTTAAGTGATAACATAGTAAAATATCATATTATAATGTCATCACATGACCTAAAATTAAAAAATTTATCAAATTCTAAAACTAAAGTAAACCAAAAAGTTAAGGACTACATTAAAAAAATATCAAATTCAAAGATTAAAAGTTAGTTTATCCCAAAGTAAAAGCAATCGCGAGTCATTGATTGATGGAGAAACCCCACGTGGAATACACTGTTTCAACTTTGAATTTTTTTCTTTCCCTGTCCTTTTCAATTTTAATTATTTACCAAATTATTATTTATTCTAAAAAAATATTTTAAAAACTAAAAAATAAATAAAAGGCATGATAATTTTTTTTAATTTCACTTGTAAAATTTAAAAAACCACTATTAAAATATTAAATAATAATTTCACTTTTTGAATGGACTACAAAAGAAAAGTATTAAAAGATTGTGTAATCTTAATCCCCAAGGGTTGTGGAAATGAAGGACCGAGGGATTCTCGCGGTATGGGCCATACCGCACAAGTTAAATCTGTATACAATTATACTTCTTCTATTTAATTTTGATTAGAACAGGGTTTTTCAACCCTTAAATATATGTAGTCGAAATTCCTTGTTTGATTTTCACCATTAGTGAATTTCTTCTTCTTTAGCCGTGGTTTTTTCCAAAAAAATTTTCTATATAAAATCAGTGTGTTCTTATTTTTCTTTTCTTATTACTTTGCAATTGTTCTGCCGCCATTATCAATGTTTATAATAACAACAAGAAGTTGAGTAAAAATTATACCTCTCAAAACTTGTTAATTTGTGTAATCCATCATATATTTCATAATATAATCCAATTTAGAATATTTTATATTTAAATAAGTTTTAATACATTATTAATTCATATATTATAAATTTCAAAGCATTTAAGCATTCATATTAATTTAACATATATTATATATATATTGAAATAAAGTTTTATTGCATTTCTAAAATTTTTAAAAAAATATGGTTCTAAATTGAATAATGGTTAATGTTTTTGGTACACATTAAAAACATGTCTTAGCAAAGAGGCATAATCACACAAATTAAAATATTAATTAATTAGTTGGGAGAGTACAAGGGGTACGCCGAGTTCACCGAAACAAAGGTCGTGAGCCCAAATGCAAAATTCGAAGTGGAGTTTGCTAAAGATGGGCTGGTGCACATAAGGAGCTGTACCACCAACAAGTACTTGAAGCGAACTCATAATCCTTCCATCACCGGAAAACCAAATGAGGAGTATTGGATTACTATAACCGCCGATAAGCCGCAAGAAGACCAATCCAAGGAGTCATGCACATTGTTCAAGCCTATCTTTGAAGACCCTGTATATGAAAATTGTCGATTTGTCCATGTTCAATCTGGATGCTATTTATACTTATGGCCATTGGCTACATCGGAACTCGGTCGTGGAGTGTTGGCAAACAAGAATCATGTTGCGGTTAATGGCGATGATATCTTCGAAGTTATTGATTGGGAGTCGTTGGTGATTCTGCCCCGGTACGTTGCTTTCAAAGGAAACAATGATATGTTCCTTCGTCTTACCCAGGTCGAGGGTCACCCATATTTAGAATTCTCGGGTGCGGATGTCGGTGCTGGATCTGTGCCAATGGAAGTTTTTTATATGAAGAATGGAGACATCCGGATCATGCCGCTTTCTTCCGATCGGTTCTGGAGGCGTAGCCCGAATTGGATTTGGGCGGATTCTAATGACACTGAAGGAACCAATAAGGACACTTTGTTTAGTGCCTTCAAAGTCGACAGCAAGACCATAGCTCTGCTCAACTTGGGCAACAATAATTTCTGCAAGCGCCTCACGACCGAGGGAAAGACGAATTGCCTTAATGCAGCCGTCCCTTCTATAACAAGAGAAGCCTTCTTAATGGTTCAAGAGCCTGTGTTGTCAAGGCAGATTTATAATCTCCGATACGATATTGAAAATGCTCGAGTCTATAACGAAATAGTCCGTGTTGTGGCGAATAATTCTGCCATTAACCGTACCACTCAAGCCAGCACACTCGATGTGAAACTTTCTTATACGGAGACCAGTACCAGTACTTGGCTAGCTTATTTTACGTTAGGCCTTGAAACCAAAGCCACCTTCCAAGTAGGGGTTCCATTAATCGGTAAAGCGGGAGTCGAAATATCTTCCAAATACGAAACAGGAATCGAGTGGGGAGAGACCAAGACGACAGTCACCATGATGGAAGTTAACCACCAAGTTCAAGTGCCACCGATGACTAAGGTGACGGTGTATCTATTGATGTCCCATGGCGTGTGTGATGTTCCCTTCGTATTCACTCAAAGAGATACTCTTTATAATGGGAACGTTGTCACAACTGATGTCATTGGTAACACTTACACTGGTGCTAATTACTACAATATCCAATATGATACCAAAGAAGAACCTCTCACCTCTTGAATTGAGAAAAACCCCACAATTCCATGGAAACTTGAAGATTTGTGTGTGGCGTACTTTATAAATTAAACTAAATAAATTGGTGTTTCCTTCATGGTAGAAGCACTATTTTTCTGTTATTTGTCTGTTTATCTTATTATTAACTATGTCATGTACTTCAATTATGAGAATAAATGAATAAATAATTTGGTATCATGCCAAAGCTTGATTCTAGTTCAGTTTAGATTTGTGTTTCAATTTTATTATATATGTATAATAATAATAAAATTCTTTTTTTATGGGGAAATAACTTCATTAGGCGAATTAAGAACATGAACTGATAAAAAGAGAGGATAAAAACTAAGTCTTAAGCCGACCGACTTACCTTCTACACTTTGATCCAAACATCTTCTATTTTCATAAGATAAGGCTACTCTCATAAACATATGAGCTGCCTTGCTTCCTGTCGCGTCCAACAAAAGAAAAAATTATGGAATTGATCAGATGCAAGAACCGAAATAAACATTGAAACCAGAGACATCGTCATCAACTCGCTTCAAAATCGCTTGGAGGTTGTCGCTCTCAATCATGATACCATCCATACAAAGAGCCTTCAACCAAGAAAGAGCTTCACAGACCGCAAAAACTTCAGCGAACTTTGGCTCCAAGCTGGATCAGTAATGACCCATAAGACCCTTAACAAAAATATCGTTAGAGTATGTTGGAATTTCGACGGTAAGGAAGAAAGAATTACAGAGAAGAAACGAAAAATTTAGTAATAAAATTGTCGGCTAAAATTTTATAAAAAAAAATATTTTATACTAATAAATGTTAAATATATTATATTAATAAATATTAAATATTCTAAAAATTCATAAAACTTGCCTGCAATTTCTTTAAATTTAGTTGCTTCGCAGCTTCAAGGTTTAGTTTTAAATAGCTTTAAATAGCAATCAGACTTAAAATAGTATATTAGAAAAATCTAATCCAGCTAATTGTCAAAGTTCAACAGCTTTCGAAGAGTGCAGCTACGCATGATTGATAAAACACGCTCGTTAAAATCTGAAATTTTGACGTTCGCATAGCATCATTTCCTTTATGTTGATTTTGTATGATTGTTCATGCATCCTTAGCAAATTCACACATAGAAATGACTTTAAGTTTATCCAAGTTAACACCACTGAAAATGTCATTTAGAGCTTGTGAATTTTCGTGAGTAGCTTTTTTTTTCTTCGATAGCGTATTTGTTTCTTTTTTAAGACGTGTGGTGCCACTAGCAATTGCCACAAAGGGTCGAGTACATCAATCTCCAATAACTTCCTAAGTTGCTTCATTAATGAATGTGATGAAAGTCCTCATACGAACCTTTCAATATGAATCATTTTTTGTACCAAGAAGTAAGGGGGATTGAGTAAACTGAACTACATTCGTATCCATGGTTGCAAATTAAACATAGGATCACTTTCAAACATCTCTTGAAATTTATTCCGGTACCAATTGAAAAAGTTTTGATTTTTTCCTTTTTTCCTTATCTCAATTCGATGTCCCAACTGATGTTTAAACAAAAGTTGAAACAAGATAGTTTAACAAACAAATTATAAAAGAGAGTAAGGCAAGGAAAGAAATCAACAAATTATATTTGTTAATACAATTCAGATTTATCAATTTTACTTTCTAGAGACTCATTTAATGAATGATTTTATTTAACAATCGTTTAAATCATCTATTTAACAATCATTTTTTGTCTCATTCACTTTTATAAATTTTTTTCCCTTTTCAGGAATGGAGAGAATTTATTAATATAAAGCCAATTACAAACAATGCCAGCTACTGCCATGCCTTTAAGAACAAAAAATATTAAATCCAAAATTAGTTGACACAATAAAACCAATAACATTCAGCAAATAAATTTTTAATCTATATATTTTTCATTTATATTTTATGATTTTCAGAAAGATTGATTCAAAATTCTAATATTTCTAAAGGCCAACCTATAATTTTATAATATATTAACTTAAGATCTTATAAATTTTAGAGCTGAAGTTCAAACTATGAATATTAAAGCAAGTCAAATAATATATAATGACCAATCTTGAGTTAATATTCGATGGCGAAGATTTGTTGCCTTGATTACAATAGTTTGGTCAATTTCGCTAAGATTTAATTGGAACAATGATTAAAGTTTTTGTTTGATACTTGATGGCACGAGTTTAAATTTTATCACTTCCTCTCAATGGCAAAGATAGAGGATGATTGGGGCCCCGACTGTGGTGGAGTTAGAAAAATTTTTTTGGTTGAAATTAAATTGTTTTTAAAGAATTAAATCAAATTTTTATCATTTTGGAGAGGCCAATGTGTAATTTTATTATTACTAATTTAAAATTTTATAAATTATAAATGGCCTAACCTTAGTTCTGCCATTGGCCTCGGTTCTTCCTAAAATGATTTTTTTTTTCATTTAGGCTCTTTTATAATTTATAAAATTTTAAATTAGTAATGATAAAATTACATTTTGACCCCTCAAATTGATAAAAATTAGATTTAATCCTATAAAATTATAAATATATAGACTATTAAAATAGTGAAATTATAACTTTTTATTATCGTAAAAATATACAATTTAATTCCATCCTTAGGTAATTTTTGGTTTTGCCCCTATACCCTCCCCTATTATATAGAGGGTAAGAGGTGGCTTAGTAAAATCAACCAAACACAAAAAATCTCCATCTTTGGCGAGTTATATATTTCACTAAACTTTCAGTGTCTTCCCTTCCTCATCTCTGATGAAGTCATCTTTAATAGTGCCTCTAAATGTACTCTTGAGAGGTGATTCATCCGTAAGTGTTTAAACATGCAGGATATTAATCAAGTTTAAGCAGTGATTATTGTTACCACTTTGGTAATCATATTTGCAAGAGTTTCAGTTGTTGCAATCTTTTGAAGTAAAATATTTCCTTTTTCAAAGATTTCTTGCACAAAGCGATATGTCAATGTGTTTAGTTCTTGAATGGCAAACACAATTTTCGTCAAGTGAATAGCACACTGACTGTCACGATAAAGATTTATGTGACTTTGAATTACTCCCAAATCTTTTGACAATCCAATAAGCCAAACAGCCTCTTTAACAACCCTTGAAAGTGCCATATATTCTGGCTCTGTAGTTTTTAAAATTACAAGTGGACTTTCAACTTACTGGAGCTCTAGGAAGAGTAAATGAGTATTTGAATTAAAAATATTAAAATTAAATCAAATAATTTTAATGAATTAAAAAATATTAATTTTCTTACATGACTAATATACAATTTCCATGTCTTCTACTATATTCTTAACCAGTACCTATCAATTTAGGTTTTTTATATATTAAATAATTTTTTTAAAATGAACATCATACAAAAATTGAGTTTTAAATATTAATGGGTTTAGGCTTTTAAAAATATTAAGTTTTAATGAGTATTTGGATCAATTTAAATTTGAATTTAGGTACGTAAATGGGTTATGGACTTTTGGTCTTATGGGTTATGGCCTTAATCGGTTTAAAAAATGTCAAAATAAAAACCAACCAAATAAATCAATTAAACCGAACATGAAAACTGAATAAATCGAAAAAGTTCGCTTTTCTCAATTCAGTTCACTTCAATTTTTTTGGTTTAGAAATTTTTTTGCACACCGTACTTTAGATATGTTTTACTTAATTACTTTAATTTAGAGATTATTTGAGAACTTGTTGAAAATCAAATCAACAAAAAATTAATATTTTGATTGATTTTATTTTTATACATGTATGATAAACCATAATAAAAAACAGATTTAATTTTTCAATGAAAAAGCATGAAAAATTATAAATAGATAAAGAGCTATTTATCATGTAGAATATTTTTAAATTATTTTATTTCTTTTCAATATTATTTTTAAATACTTTTAACTTCAAAATTTTAAAAATTACATTTATAAAAAATATAATTATATTTCGTACTTAATTTTAAATAATACACCAAACTGATTTTATAATCTAATATTCAATACTAATTTTTCAACATTTAATTTTGAATACTTAATTTTCATTTATCCAACCAATTTTCCTTGAGAAATTACTTTTGTTATGTCATGTGAATCACTTAAACTTAGTTTACAAGTAAGAATATGTCATTTTTACTTTAAAAAAGATGTAATGTCTTGGAATTACATTTTTCTTTAGTGAATAAATTTTGTTATCTGCCCCTTTTGTCCTTTGCTTAATCATGCCCAAAGAAATGGATAAACTAAAGAAAGAAAATGTTGGATTCCATAAATTCCTTCCTATTAACAATTTATTAATATTATAAACAATTATTTTGAAGATTCGATAGATTTTTACAAGAATAATATCAGCAATTATAACTTGTATATGTTGCTATCCTATTTGGTTAAAATGTAAAATTACACTGGAATTACTATACTGCAGTTGTGACTACGATTGTGAAAATAAAAATTCAAAGAACACGAAGGTTTATTTATGTAGTTCGGTTTCTCTACGTCTGCGGAGCTTAACTTAGTGAGTAATTTCACTATCTTTAATGCTCAATACAACAAGTGATTCACACTCTATCACTTCTTAAATATAGAGATCTCAGATTTGTACCTAAAGATGATAACACTCAACTCCAAATCCCCCCTGAGAACTTGGATACGAAACACTTCAACAATGTTTACAATAATAGTTTGCACTCTATCACAAGAACAATTCATCAATGAACAAATTAGAATGTACTTAATAAGCTCTTTTACAAAACCCAGACAAACCACAAAGCATATATTAATTTCAGCTTACTAACATAGCATTTAAGTGCATACAAAATAACTCCTTGAAAATGACTATTACATCAATAACAATCAAAGAACAATCACTCGGAGATATGCTCTCCAAAATCAGCAACACTCTCTCAATCAAAGCACAATAACATAGAATTCACATTTAGTGTTTTAATGACAGGATCAATGGTTGAACAGGTCAAATCAATGATTCCTGATTCAATAGTTCGATCGATTCAATTGCTGGACCAATAATAATTATTTATTTATTTAAAAATTTATAAACTTTTTAAAAATAAAAAAAAGTATTAAATTAGTTCAACTTGTTCAATTGTTGCTTTTTGTCTCGATTTTTTATTTTAATCAATTTTAAGTAGTTTTCGAGTTAATTCGTCTAATCCCTTTTTTTCAGACCATTATTTCAATCAGTTCTCAAATAGACTTGTTTCAATAACACAAATCACATCATCCAATCTTGATAAAATCCAAATTTAAAAACAAAGTAGACCTAGTTACCAGTTTAGGGAACAAAAATTATTTTATTAATTTGTTTTTACTTGACTACTTTGCTATGCCAGAATTCACTTTTACTTTATAGTTTTTACTTTGAAAAGATGTTGTGTTTATGGATTGCATTTTCTTATTGGTCTCTCCTTTGGTACTTTGCTTGAACATGCGGGAAAGAATGTGATAAATTATAGAAACAAAATTTTAGTTATAAATTGTGAAAATTATAAATAGATAAAGAGCTACTTATCATTTAATGTAGAATATTTTTTATTATTTTTATTTTATTTTATTTCTTTTCAATATTATTTTTAAATACTTTTACCTTTAAATGATTTAAAATTATATTTATAAAAAAATCTTTATACTTAATTTTAAACAATCTAATTGAATACGAATTCTTCAACATTTAAATTTTTAATGCTTCAATTTACCCGACCAATTTTCCTTGCGGAATTACTTTAGTTATGTCATGGGAGTCACTTAAACTTAGTTTACAAGTGAGAATATGTAATTTTTACTTTAAAAAAGATGTAATGTCTTGTAATTACATTTTTCTTTAGTGAATAAATTATGTTGTCTGCCCCTTTTGTCCTTTGCTTAATCATGCCCAAAGAAATGGATAAATTAAAGAAAGAAAATGTTGGATTCCATAAATTCCTTCCTATTAACATTTTATTAATGTTATAAATATAGCATTTTATTAGTTCAAAGAAAATATTTCAATACTTGATTTACTTTGCTTTAATTGTTATTATTTTAGTTTATTTTTACCGATTTAATAGAGAAGAATATGAGTAATTATAACTCGTATGTTGCTATCTTAAGTATCTATTTGCTCAAAATGAAAATTACAATGGAAGTATTATATTGCAGCGGTCACTATGATTGTGAAAATAAAAACTTAAATAATACAAAGGTTTATTTATCCAGTTCGGTTTCTTTACGTTTATAGAGCTTAATTTAGCAAGTGATTTCATTATCTTTAATGCTCAATACAACAAGGGGTTCACACTCTATCACTCCCCAAGTATAGAGATCTCACATTTGTACTTAAAGAATTTGTGTAATAAACACTTCAACAATGTTTACAATAATAGTCTGCACTCTCTCACAAAAAATAATTCATCAATGAACAAATTAGAATGTACTCAATAAGCTCTCTTACAAAACCTAGATAAGCCACAAAACATATATCAATTTCAGCTTGCTAATATAGCGTGAAAGTGCATACAAACTAACTCCTTGAAAATGGCTATTACATCAATAACAATCAAAGCGTAATCACTCGGATATATGCTCTCCCAAATCAGCAACACTATCTCAATTAAAGCACAGTAACATAGATGTAATATTATGTTTATGGATTGCATTCTACATCGTTATGTCATAGAATTCACATTTAATGTTTTAATAACGAGATTGATGGTTGAATAGGTCAAATCAATGATTCTTGATTCAGTCAGTTCAATCGATTCAATTGCTGGACCAACAATAATTAATTAATTATTTAAAAATTCATAAACTTTTAAAAAATAAAAAAAGTATTAAATCAATTCAACTTGTTCAATTGTTGCTTTTTGTCTCGGTTTTTTATTTTAATCAATTTTAAGTAGTTTTCGAGTTAATTCGTCCAATCCCTTTTTTCGGACCATTATTTCAATGGTTCTCAATCTGTCTAACCTAAACTTGTTCCAATAACACAAGTCACATCATCAAATCTTGACAAATCCAAATTTAAGAACCAAAACAACCTAGTTGTCAAGTTTAGGAACAAAAATTATTTTATTTGTTTTTACTTGACTACTTTGCTATGCCAGAATTCACTTTTACTTTATAGTTTTTACTTTGAAAAGATGTTATTGGTCTCTCCTTTGGTACTTTGCTTGAACATGCGGGAAAGAATGTGATAAATTATAGCAACAAAATTTTAGTTATAAATTGTGAGGTCTAGAAGGTTGTGGTAAGCATAAGCAAGAAAGAAACAAAATAGAAGCTAATTGGTAGGGACTCATCTATCAGCTCAAGTTTAGATTAAAAAAGAGAGAAAGAGAGAGGTGTAGTGAAAATGGCAATTGCATGGCCAAGGTTTATGGTGCTCAAATGTGAGGCGAGGAACAAATATTTGAGCTATATGCATGAGAGTTACGATTGTCATGGGTATCTCAGATTTTCGGAAACTTTGGCTTGCAGTCCATACACAAAATTTGAGGTGGAGAGGGCCAAATGCAGTGGGGAAGATGGGTTGGTGCACATAAAGAGCTGCCAGAACAACAAATACTGCAAACGAGTCAAAAATGTTTCCATCACTGGAAACTCAAAAGAGCAGTATTGGATTTCTGCAGCAGCAGACAAACCGGAGGAAGGCCGATCCGAGGAGTCGTGCACGTTGTTCAAGCTTATCCCAGTGGACACTGCAACAAATAAGATCCGAATTATGCATGTGCAATCAGGTTGCTATTTATGCTTATGGTGGGTAGATTCTCCAACGTTTAATAACTGTGTGTTGGCAAACTACAAAGTTTTCGATGGTAATTCCTGTGATCTCTTCACAGTCATCGACTGGTCGCTTGCGAATAAGCCATTTGCGTCGCCAAGGTTTATGGTGCTCAAATGTGAGGCGAGGAACAAATATTTGAGCTATATGCATGAGAGTTACGATTGTAATGGGTATCTCAAATTTTCGGAAACTTTGGCTTTCAGTCCATACACAAAATTTGAGGTGGAAAGGGCCAAATGCGGTGGGGAAGATGGGTTGGTGCACATAAAGAGCTGCCACAACAAAAAATACTGCAAACGAGTCAAAAATGTTTCCATCACTGGAAACTCAACAGAGCAGTATTGGATTTCTGCAGCAGCCGACAAGCCGGTGGAAGGCCGATCCGAGGAGTCGTGCACGTTGTTCAAACTTATCCCGGTGGACACTGCAACAAATAAGATCCGAATTATGCATGTGCAGTCAGGTTGCTATTTATGCTTATGGTGGGTAGATTCTCCAACGTTTAATAACTGTGTGTTGGCAAACTACAAAGTTTTCGATGGTAATTCCTGTGATCTCTTCACTGTCATTGACTGGGAGTTGCTTGCGAATAAGCCATTTGCGTCGCCAAGGTTTATCGTGATCAAATCCCATCAGAATAACAAATACTTGGGCTTTGACCATGAAAAGGGAGATTATAAAGATGGGTATCTCAAATTTTCTGAAACTCGGGTTGCGAGCCCATATGCAAAATTTGAGGTTGAGATTGCTCAACGCGGTGGCATAGATGGCTTAGTGCACATAAGGAGCAGTCACAACAACAAATATTTGGTTTCCGATGAAACCAGAATCACCGCGACCGCCAAGAAGCCGGAGGAAGACCGATCCAAGAAGTCATGCACATTGTTCAAGCTTATCTCTGTAGATGATGCAGCAAATGAAGTCCAAATTGTGCATGTGCAATCGAGAAAATATTTATGGGTAATACGTGAAACTCCCAACCTCTTCACGTCCGAACACCTCGATGAGTATTCCCGTGATATGTTCACAATCATTGATTGGGAAACGCTCGTCTTTTTGCCAAGGCATGTGGCATTCAAAGGAAACAATGGCCAGTATCTTTGTCTTCGTCAGATCGAGGGTCATCCGTATTTGCAATTTTCATCTGGTGATATTGGTGATGCGGGTGTGACCATGGAGGTTTTCATGAATAATGATGGAAGCATTCGCATCAAGCCTGCTGGTTCCAATAAGTTTTGGCGGCGGAGTCCGAATTGGATTTGGGCGGATTCTGATGACACTACCAGCAACAACAAGGACACCTTGTTTCGACCCTTCAAAGTTAACGACCAGACAATAGCTCTTCGCAATATGGGCAACAATAACTACTGCAAGAGCCTTAGTAAGGAGGGAAAGACTAATTGCCTTAACGCAGATGTCTCCTCTATTACAAAGGAAGTCCAGCTTCTAGTGGAAGTGCCTGTTTTGGAAAGGAAAATTTATAATATCAAGTATGATCTTGATAATTGCAGGATCTACGACGAAAGCAAACTTGTGATTGCGATGAATTCTGCTAGTAACTATACCCGGAAATCCGAATCTTTAGACCTGAAACTTTCTTACACAGACACCCACACTCGTACTTGGAAGGCTAATGTATCACTAAAGGTAGGGACAAAAGCTACCATGAAATTCGGCCTTCCCAAAATTTTTGAGGGGAGCATTGAGTTATCTGGCGAAATTCAGACAGGATTTGAATGGCAAGATACCAAGACAGTGACTTCTGTGATGGATGTTGTACACAAAGTTGTTGTGCCTCCGATGACTAAGGTGACAGTGAATCTGACTGCAATAAATGGTACATGTGATGTTCCGTTCACGTACATGCAAAAGGACACTCTTTATAATGGCAACGTTGTCATATCTGAAGTGCAAGGCGGCACTTACACCGGTTCTAATTACTACAGTCTCAACTTTCAAACCAAAGAAGAATCACTCAGCTCTTCCGTTTAAGCAACTACTGCTACGGGGAAGGCACGACAGGATCTGAGTCAGGCAGGGTGTGTGTATGTACGAAACTAAATAAAACTGTGCTTCTTTCATGGAAGCCAATGTGTGTTGTGCACTTTTATTTTTATCATGTAAATATCATGTACTTTTGATATGTGAATAAATAAAGAGATTTGTGTGTGGTGTGCTCAAATACTCTAAATATAGTGTCCAGAGTGTGTTGTTTTGAAACTCAATCAGCAAAATATGAACTTCGAGGCAATCCAGTTAAAAGAAATTTACTTCCATGGAAGCAATGAGTTTTCAAGCAATAAAGCCACACTAACACATGATGGAGCTCTCTCATATGCAGAGCTCTCAAATATGGAGAAGGGTCCTTCTTTTTACACATACGTATGTATTAATAATAGCTCGAAATATAGTGGAGTTCACTGCTTGGCAAGAGACCAACCCACACTAACACAGTGGGTATGTTGAATAGTAGAGACTAACCTGTTTTAGATCAAATTTTATCATGTGAACGCAAGTAATTTTGATCAATTGTTGGAAGAGTCGCATTTTATTTACTAGATCTAAATAGTGAGTTGATGCTCAACACATCAATTATTGATGTAAAATTTCAACAAAATAGAGAAGATGGTGGAGGTTTGGAGCGGTTCACTCGTGTAGGGTGGAGAGCTAATGACAAGGTAATGCCTGAACAACAAACGCGACTAGCACGACTTGAACCCAGGCCATCACATGGGGTTCAACTGATAATAAGATGTTGTAACTATGCTCTATTCATTGAATGATACATTTAAGTTGGAAGATTTGTATACGTCATATTCCAAAAGCTCATAATATAGTTGCCGACCATATGGTTAAAGTTACGGCTACAAGTTTCACACAGGTCCAACTGTTTGAAGAACCATCTTATTCGGTACGGGATTTAGTTCAAGCAAATTATATTGGTTGTAAAAGGAACTGATGCGTTTTCTTAACAATGTCGCTTAAAGCTATTTTAATTTACAAAAAAAAAAATACATTTCACTATAACAACCAACTTTCTAGTAAAATCGATTTTTAATATTTTATTTTAACCATTTATAATAATTTTCCACTTATAAAAGCAACAACCATAGTTATGAAGTATATTCTTTATTAAATTAGTTCTCTAAAAGAGCATATTGTCAAAATTTCAAGTAAAATTATAATTATTTTATACAAGCAAACATATTAATTATAATTTATTAAATAAAATTATCTTATTAAAATATTATTTCAATAAGATAATTAAATTCCACATCAATTTTTTTTATGTTTTAATAAATGAAAATAATCTTCAATTACTAGGATTAAATATATCAATTCAATAAACCCTAATTAAACATTCTACTATGAATTCGAACCTCACAAACTTATAAATTGATTACTTGAATTTAATAACTCATGATAAAATAATTAATTTAATTTAATAACTCATATTGATTAATTAAATTTGTTATATTTACTGAACTTCATAATTAGTTCTATAAAGAAATGTACAATAAAAGATACAAGCTATTAAAACGATAAAAATTATAATCTAATTTCGCCCGCTCAAAAACTTTTCTGATTTCGTCCTGACTATCCATGTCAGCACAAATCCCACTAAATTTCTACTTAAAAATATAAAATTTTAACATTTTCAAATTACATGAGGACATATATAGTCGAACTGATGTACTTTAGTTCCACAAGTTAAAAGCTCAAGCCAATACCAACCTATCATTATTAAGAGTTTTCATCCTCTGAATTACTTTTTTTTTTCTCAATCATTAACAAATACAGAAAAAGGCCATGGAGGATCCAAGCCATTCCAGTCTCAAAAACTTGTAGCATATAATAAACTGTAGTACCAAAGCTAATAAAAGCAACTTTGCAAAATTTCCTTAACTGAATACATAGTAGCAGAAATAGAACAACTAATCAAACAAAGACCAATACTCACATTCTCTTCAACACTCTCACCACCATGCTTTAAAGGCATCCGAATGCTTAACCCCTACTATTGCCAGTGCAAAAGCCTCTAAAATACTTATTGGTCTAGACGTCCTTTAATTCAATTTAAGAGCTGCTAAACTCTTTTGTTAATCAAACAATTTTTGTAATACCTTGAAAATCTTTACAGTAATATATTATCCTTGATATAATAAAATAAGGAAATAAAGTGATAAAAAGGGAAGTTTTGAGTTATGGCAACATTGGGAAGTAAATTATGATATCTTGATTCAGGAAAGGACTAAATTGTAAAAGTTAGAAAAGTTTTGTTGCCTAAGAGTAAATACTCAAGACTTAAAGGGTTAAAGTGTAAATATGAAAAAGTTGAAGGACCAATAGTGTAAATATTTTAAGGGTAGAATGATCTAGAAACTAAGGAAAATGGATGAATTGGGACCAAATTGAATAAGTGAAGAACTATGAGGGACTAAATTGCAATTTTACCAAATTAAATGATGACTCAAGGATGAAATTCTAAAAGATCATGAAGGGCAAAATGGTCAATTAGTAAGAGAGAGAATTCTAGGATGTAATGATTATGTTAATGATATTTTAAATTAATTAATTAGATAAATATTATTTTATTAATATTTTATGAGATATTTAATATTATTTTATTATTATTTATTTAGTATATAAGGAAAGAAAGATGAAGAATTTTCATCATCTTTCCTTTCCATGCAAACTAACGTGAGAGAAAGAGAGGAAGAAAGAAAGTTTTACTTTCTTTACAATTTGGTCTTTTACCAAAAATTCACCATTTTCACCCAAAAATCAAATGAATTTCCATAGCTACCAAGAGAGAAAATGTTAAGGAGAACATGGGGAGTTAGAATATCAAGTTGGATTCAAGAAATAGAAGCTGGAGGAGAGAGAGAATCAAGTTAAAGATTGGTATCAAGAGAATAAGGTAAGTACATCAAGATTTCAATATGTTTTTAAGTTTGTTATTGTTGATAAATCATGGAAATAATGTTATAGTAGAGTTTTATTACATAAGGTCCTATGTTCTTGATATGTTAGTGAAGAGAAAATAAGAGAAAGTGATGAGAAATGGTGTAGAAAAAGAAAATAAGGGTGTTATAACATGGTAATTAATATCTTGCACTAAAACAGTTATGGACAGCAGCAGTAGTCTAACTTTGAAAAATCACCATAAATTTTATAAATTGAATTAGAAGATGAAAAAAATATTGAATTAAATCTTAATGAGTCTAGTTTCTCATAGAAGAAACAGTGTAAGAAATGAATTTGTAAATTTTGATATATAATGAATTTTGTGAGACAAGGTCAGAATGAATTCAGGTTCCCTGTTCAGACTTTGAAAAATAATAAAAAATGAAGAAAAATAATTAGAGGCTTAAATTTATATTTATAGAATCCTGAATGAGTCTAGTTTTATTAGAAACAAACTAGAACATCATTTGAATTCTGTAAAAGGAGATAACTAATTTTAGTGAAGAAGGGTCAGAATTGTCAGACAGCAGAACAGGGGTGAATTTAATGAATAAAATGTACTAATTGGCTAAACCAAAATTCTGAAAATTTTATGATAAGAATAAATGTGAGTCTAGTTTCAGGAAAAATTAACGGATCTTAATTTCGAGTTCTGTATCTTAATATATAAATAATTTAGTGACTATGACGCAAATGGACAGTTTTGAATGTACATATAAGTAAATAGTGAAATTATTGATAATGTTACTTGTTGTATGTTATATAAATTAAGGATGTGGAATGGAGAGGAGGAGGAGGAAAATATGTATGAATATTCATCTAGCATGGCTAATTTGCATGTTTTAGGCTCAGGGA
The DNA here is from genome assembly GCF_025698485.1 of Gossypium arboreum. NCBI lineage: Eukaryota > Viridiplantae > Streptophyta > Magnoliopsida > Malvales > Malvaceae > Gossypium > Gossypium arboreum. The sequence goes on from NC_069072.1 coordinate 138,446,745, forward strand.
CTAAATTGAATAAAAGTAAAATTTTATGGGCAATTTTGTAAAAATGTCGAAATGACTAAATTGCATGAAATAGATTATTTTATTATTTAAATTACAAAAATTTAACGAAATTATCAATTTAGTTCAAGATCGGGGAAAACATGTTTTAGGATTAAATTGAAAAGTGTTGAAATTATGGAAAATTTTGATATTTTATAGAATTCATGGACTGTTATCAATATATATGAGAATAATAGTTAGAAATAAGGATTAAATTGCAAGAATTTTACTTTCCTGTCCCTAAGGATGAAATCGTCATTAATTAAAGTTTAGGGGCAAATGGTAATTTTGCCTAGAGCATTAATTAAATGTATTAGAATATGAAATGAATGAAAATGATGATCAAATTTATTTATAAAGATCCGGACGACACAAATACGAGACTTGATCATGGAAAAGAAAATATATCGAATAATGAAATAATAAACACGAGCAATCAATGAGGTAAGTTCGTGTAACTTGAATTATATTCTGAAATGCTTGAGGTTGTATGTTATTGATGTGAATATGATTTGAATGTTCATTGTATAAAAATTTATAAAACATTGATATATTTGATAAAATGGGAAGAAATCCGGTTGAATGAAAGGAAAATTCGATGGATCTCTAAAAGGAATTGACGGTAAAAGGATCTAGCTTGACGGGAGATCCTATCCTGATATAGCCCTCCCGAAGAATATGTGTAAAATGGATTTAGCCCGGACGGGTAATCCGAATTAGGGTCTGAATTTAGCCTGGACTGGTAATTCAGATCCAAGCTCATTAGAGTAATTGTCGTTGTAGGGGATTTAGCCTGGACTGGTAATCCCGACAATACTCTATGAGTTTATGTTGCAGGGGATTTAGCCCGACCGGTAATCCCGCTGCAAGGATGAGGTTCATGGAGTGTGCTCCCGATATAAAATGTGTAAGACCATGGTTGAAAGATACCATGGCAACCTGATATGAAATGTGTAAGACCATGGTTGAAAGATACCATGGCAACATGATATGAAATGAACAAGACCATGGTTGAAAGATACCATGGCAACATGACAGAAAATGAGTAAGACCATAGTTGAAAGACACTATGGCATCATGTCAAAGATAAATAAGACCGTGGATGGGAGACGCCTAGCATCTGTTGAACAATTGATATTCGTGTAATATGTATCGATGACTAATGGTTATATGAAATAATTATGAAGATAGATAAACGAAATAAGTATAAGTACATGAAATATAATTTATGTTAAGTTTGATATAAACTATTACCGAATAAATATACATAAAATATATGGAAATGATGGAGCATGAAATATTGATATAATGAAATGAATGATATATGCTTATGAAGAAACGGTAAGAGCATGATATGTTTCATGACATGTACATATATGATTATCTTTGATATGTTGATACAAGGAAATTATGTAATTGAGACTATTATTAAACTCAAGTGCGATATGTCGAGAAAATAGGTATATCAGTGTTGAATTTATATGAGATATGTGCAAGTATACTAACAATGTTGCTGTTTGATGCTTATACAACTGTCAAACTGTTGATTGAATGGTAATATATAAATTTATATGATGCATTGAATCGGTAAGTATTTAAATTTTTTTTTTTAGTGATCTGTAAATGGTAGTAATGCTCCGAAACCCTGTTCTGGCAGCGGATACGGGTTAGGGGTGTTACAATTTTCCTTGCTTTGGTTTTTTAAGTTTGTGGGTTCTATATTATTTTTAATTTTTTTAATATTCTTTGATATTTGTACTATAAATATTCAGATTTGTTGAATATAGAACTCATATTAGATAGCTTGATATATATGTCTTATCAATTAGAATTTAATTGTTCAATTGATTCTAATACTTGTGGCAAATAGTATGGTTGTGTATGTCTGTTCGAATTTGATACAAATTTATATTTTTTGGGAATTAGTTGGAATGTGTTCTTATCTATTAATAGGATTTTGGATTATATGATACGCTACGGTAAACGCTTGTGAAAAAGCATTTGTAACTAATCGGATAGGCAATTTTGGTTTATTATTAGGAATTTTATGTTTTTATTGGATAACGGGAAGTTTCGAATTTTAAGATTTATTCGAAATATTTAATTATTTGATTTATAATAATGAGGTCCATTTTTTATTTGTTACTCTATGTGCCTCTTTATTATTTATCGGCACAGTTGCTAGATCTGTGCAATTTCCTCTTCATGTATGGTTACTTGATGTCATGGAGGGGTCTACTCCAATTTCGGCTCTTATACATGCTGCCACTATGGTAGCTATGGAAATTTTTCTTCTAGCCCGCATTCTTCCTCTTTTTATAGTTATACTTTACATAATGAATCTAAAATCTTTAATAAGTATAATAACGGAATTGTTAGGGGCTACTTTGGCCCTTGCTCAAAAAGATATTGAGAGGAGTTTAGCTTATTCTACAATGTCCCAACTGGGTTATATAATGTAATTAGCTCTAGGTATGGGGTATTATCGAGCCGTTTTATTTCATTTGATTACCCATGATTATTCGAAAGCATTGTTGTTTTTAGTATTCGGACCGATTATTCATTTCATGGAAGTTATTGATGGATATTCTCCATTGAAAAGCAGAATATGATTTTTATGGGCGGTTTAAGAAAGCACGTGCCCATTACACAAATTATTTTTTTTGTAGGTACACTTTCTCTTTGTGGTATTCCACTCTTTGCTTGTTTTTGGTCCAAAGATGAAATTAATATGAAATTAATTATTATGTGGATATATGATTTTGTCTCAATGAATCTTGTTTGTGTATTTGCTGACAAGAATTGAGTCTCATGCTATTGGCAAATTGAATTTTAGTAATTTCTTGTACGATTATTTATCGATAAAGTAATCAATGGTATTCATCTTGATTATCGAAAATATTAAAAGAGTTTAATTATTGGCGGTTCGTTAACAATTATAACTAATTTATCGTAGAATATCATGCAACTATAATTAATTTATCATAGGATTGAATGTATAATTGAAAGAAACTACAATACGCATTCATTTAATTTAGTAGATGAACACACACCTGCCTGTACGAAGGAAATACAAACATTATTTAATTTCGTAGATGCACACACTCATACATAGACTTTCACAAAGGAAACACATTATTTTTAAAGGTGCCTCATTAAAAAACCACTCTTTATATGTATACATACAAAAAGTGGAAAAAGAGTACACCTATTTGACCAAACTCAGAATTCTACACACACAGTCTTATTTAATTTAGTACACACACGGATAACAAACAAACAAGCACTATCATCTATAGTAAATATTGTATAGTTGCTCTGAAATTCAAGAGCTGAGCGGCACTTCTTTGATTTCGAGTCTGGTGTTGTAGAAATTAGAACCGGTGTAAGTGCCGTCTTGCGCATCATATTTGACAGTTTTCCCATTATAAAGAGTGTCCTTTTGCATGTAGGTGAAGGGAATATCGTACTTACCAAGTGTTGAAACCAGATTTGCGGTCATCTTACTCATGGGAGACACCTCAGCTTTGTGGGTGAATTCCATTTTAGAGGTATTGGTATAGGTCTTTCCAAACTCGTATCCTGCATGAAGTTCCGTTGATAGTTTAGTCTTCCCATCAACCAATAATGGAAGTTGGACATCAAAGGTGGCTTTCAGTCCTGGCTTGAGTGAAAGATTATCCTTCCAAGTGCGAGTGGCAGTATTTTGAAGAGAAAATTTCACTTCATAAAACTGTGAATGGGAGGTATTGTTTTTGTGAGTATTCGCGCACATAACCATGACAGTCTCCTCAAGCACCCTCCGATTATCAAGGTCATATTTGATACCCTGAATATGCCTTTCCATGACTGGCTCTTCCACCAAAAGTCGGGCTTCTTGGGTAATGGTGGGGATGCATGCATCAAGGCAATCATCCTTTCCATCGGCTGTGAGGCGCTTACAAAAGTCATTGTTGCGAAGGGTGCTGAGAGCTATCGTGTTGTCGTTAACTTTAAAGTGGCGGAACCAAGTGTTTCGATCACTGGTGTTGGTGGAATCTACCCAAATCCAACCCATGCTGTCCCTCCAATATTTATCGGAAGAAACGGGCTTGATCAGGAGCATTCCGTCATTTTTAACGGAAAGCTCCATTGCCACATTTGGGTCGCTAATATCACTAGATGAAAACTGCAAATATGGGTGACCGTTCATGTGACGAAGACGAAGATATTGAGCATTATCTCCTTTGAATGCCAGATACCTTGGCAAATCCAGCGTCTCCCTGTTGATGATTGTGAAGGTATCATCCGAACTACCGTCGGAAAAGTGGTTGCTCGCCAACACGTAGCGGTTAGTACCTAGGAATAAAGGGCATTTTGACTGGACATGCATAATTCGGACAGTATTTGCTGCAGTGTCCACAGGGATAAACTTGAACAATGTGCAGGAGCCCTTGGATTGGTCTTCCTCCCGCGTTTTGGCAGTTGCAGCAATCCAGTATAGGCAGTCTGAATTTCCACCCGTCGGATTCTTTTGGACTCGTTCCCAGTATTTGTTGTTTCGGCAGCTCCTTATGTGCACCAAGCCATGTCCGGAAGCCGCCTCCTCCACCTCAAATTTTGCATACGCGCTTTTTGCTTGTGTTGCCGATGAAAATTTGAGATACCCATCGTCCGCTCCATTTCCATCGACAATGCCCAAATATTCCTCCTTGGATTTCAGCACTATAAACCTTGGCGCAGCGAAAGACATTTTGTTTTTATTTTTAGGCAGCAGCAATTTCTAACTATCGATTAATTTGATCTCTCTCTCTCTTTCTATGTGCTTATTCTTTACATGAGCTTCACTATTTATAGACAGAACTTAATAGCTAGCCTGTGTTTGAACACAAAACCAAAAAAGCGGTGGCAAGTTTAGTGGAAAGAGACAATAAACCTGATTTTAGAATTTCTATATAATCAAACTTATTATGTATTCGCTAAATTTATACTAAGAGAAACAATAAAACGAAGTTGTTTATTTAATTTGGTTTCCTACATTTACAAAGTTTAGCCCAATGAAAAATATCAACTTCTTCAACAATTATAATAAGTAATCCTAATGTATATCATACATATAATATCTTTAATACCCCAAATGAGAATAGTATCATTTCGGATTGTGCAAGTGTTAGAACTTTTGAAGTAGATAAAATAAGATTTTTATTATTAATGGAGAAGGTAGTTGGATGTCATAAGAAATTAAAAGGATTTTTAAATAAAGAGAAATTAATTTAAGGTATGAACTAAATTGTAAAAGTGTGAGAAGTATTGGGTAATAGTGTAAAAATTAGAAATAAGAAATAACTAGATTAATTAGATGAAAAAATAGGAAGGACTTGAAGAGCAATTTAACCCAAATGGGTACATGAGTTTGTGGATGAAAATAAATTGCAATGTGGTTCACTTGTTTGGACGATGATGACTTGATTTTTTTTATTAGTAATTTAAAATATAAAAATTTAGTCGATATTTTTTGGATAGATCTACAAAACTCATTTCACCATCATTTGGCATTATCCTCCATCATTGTTTTTCTTTCTTTCTCATTCACACCACCTTCATCCCTTTCTATAGCAAGTTTCATTTTTCTTTCATTTTAGTCCCTTTCCTTCATTTCCTATCCTTTCAAGCTTTAAACTTCAAATTTCTTCCATAGATTCTAAGTGAAATCAATAGAACAACTTCATGGCAAGTGATGTATCACGAAATTAACTAAAATTTTGACTAAGACAAGTGCACCTATTAATTAATAGTGTAACTATGGTGAGTAAAGATATTGTTCCTAGGAGAACTACAAGTACTAGTAATTATTGTTTTCTATTATTTAACTGAATAATTTAAGTGATTGATTAAAACTAGAGTTAACTAATTTAACTACTAACAAACGCGACAAAGAATAAATCACGAAAATAATTGAGTAACAACCAAGAAGCAAAACAATATTCAGGAAAGAATCTGTCTAGATTTCATCTGTCACTATCAATTGAAATTATGCAATTTCTTTACTTAGCACCTTAATCCGTAGAAATCTCTAAATTATGTAAATATCTTTTTTGAGCATAATAACAATTGAATTTAGGTTGATTAATTTAAAAAAATTCTAATTAAAACCCCTATTATCTCATTAATTCTTACTACAGATTCTCCAATTAGATTTGACTCTAATTCAATAGATTTATGTCATCCTATTTCTAGGATTGCATGCAACTCCACTCAATTAAGCAATATCTACTTTTAAATAGAGTCTACTCAACGATCGATTTAAGCACATCGAACATAGATTAATGATTTAGAAATATCAAACCAAGAATTAAGTACACATAATTGAGAATAAGACACTAAGTATTTATTACGTAAAAAAAAATCAAACAACAGAATCCATCATATAGTTCATCTCCCCTAGGTATTTAGAAAATTAGTTCATGCTTGAAAATAAAAACATCCAAATAATAGCTATGTCCTTAGTTTATTATGATTATTATGTATTTGAACACAAAACCAAAAAAGTGGTGGCCAAGTTTAGTAGAAAGAGACAATAAACCTTAAAACATGATACTAGAATTTCTATATAATCAAACTTATGATGTATTCGCTATGCTTGTAAACTTATGCTCACACAAACAATTCATTATTTTTAGTCTGTAAAAGTTGTTAAGAATCAAGCCAAGTGTGTGAAAGAGTGATAAAAGGGTGGGTACTCCTACACCACTCAATAAGAATTGTAAACAAACATAATATAAAAGAGTTATTTACCCAACTCAGTTTCGCTATATATGTAGAGTCTAACTTAGTGAGAAATATTAATCTCAGTACAATAACTTAAAAAAATCTCTCAATAATAAAGATTATTTCGAGACTTGCTAACATTAGAAGATCTATATCAATCCCTATTAAACAACAATAGAATAAGACGAATACATTATAGTAATAAAGTACCATGATACTTGCTAATATGATATGCCACGAAAATTACAAAATTGAAAAAGAAAAATCGTTTTTGGAAAGTAATGTAATCAAGATACTCATTGTTGGCACTTTATTTAATATCGGAGTGAGTTTAATAACTAATTAATCTTATGCATTTTGTAGGTCCATTAAGGGGTAGATATTGGTCATGAGTTTTAAACCTGCTCCATACCTAGGATGAGGATCGAACCCTCAAGCACTGGTTAAGGTAGGAGAGATCCTTATTATCTCATCTAACTCCCGTGATTAGTACTTTATTTAATATTAAAATATAGAGAATTACTTTAAATTTGAAATATGTTTAGGGTTTGTGATATATATTTTTTATGGAAGACACAACTAAAGGTTAGGTATAACTATTTTATGATTTCATTCTGAACGTGGTTTTTTGTGTCTCATACCTAAAAGCAAACACATACCGTATAATACGAAAATAATAATGCGAATGTGACAGGATTGGCTCTTGAATTCATTAGGGGTACTTTTTTATATGCATGCTTTAAAAGTTTAGAATCACAAATAGCCAAGTTTAATATTATTTTGTTTTTTATGTTTGTTTTTTCATGGGTTGTTAAACTCTTTTTTTAATCAAACAATTTTCGATATTTTGATTTTTTTAAATTCGTGGGATCTAATTTATTTTTAATTTTTCTATATTATTTGTTATTTATATATTTTTGCTTTAATTATAAATATCCAAGTTTGTTGATGATAAGTGCTAAAAATAACATGTTTTAATCACATTTTAACGTATTTTTAGGTGATTATTTAATGTTAATTGTGTATTTTATACTCTGAATCCTTTAAATTCATGTTTTTATACTTAATAAAGCACTTTGGAGCAAAAAGAGCGAAAACCGGAGCATCGGAGTAAGCTACGGGAGCTACATCGGCTGAACCATTTCACACAGCCAGACCACACGAGCGTGTAGTAGGCCATGTCGATTTCACAGGATTGTGCACCGAACAATAAAAATCGTGATTTTTAGGTTTTTCAGGCATTTTAAGACATATATATATATATGAAAGAAAAACAAAAAGATAGGAGGGGAGTTGTCAGAGAATATTCAAGAAAACAACTCGAAAAATATCATTGAACTCGATTTAGAAGCAGATTTCCGTGAAGATTGAAGATTCCAAGTTAATTTCTTAGAAAGTTATTATGAGTTTCTTTATTTCTTTTGGTTATAGTACTGTATCTTGTATGTTTCTATTTTCGAGGATGAACTAATTTCTAAATACCCAGGGGAGATGAACCTTATGATGGATTCTGTCGTTTGATTTTTATTTTACATAATAAATAATTAGTTTCTTATTCTCAATTATGTGTACTAAATGCTTGGTTTAATATTTCTAAAGTATTGATCCATGTTCAATGTACTTAAATCGGTAGTTGAATAGACCTTGTTTAAGATTAGATCTTGGGTAATTGAGTGAAGTTGCATGCAATCCTAGAAATAGGACGACATAAATCTACCGGATTAGAGTCAAATCTAATAGGGGAATCCACAGCACGACTTAATGTGATAATAGGGGTTTTAATTAGAAAGAAATTTCAATTAAACAACCTAGAGTCTGATGCTCTTATGCTCGAAAGAGACATTTGCATAATTTAGGCATTTCCACGGATCAAGCTACTAAGTAAAGAAATTGTGTAATTTGATTTGATAGTGGCAAATAAAATATAGGCTGATTCTTACCTGAGTATTGTTTCATTTCTTTGTTGTTATTCAATTATTTTCGTAATTTTTTGTGGCATTCATTAGTTAATTACATTAGTTAATTTTATTTTTCAATTGATCATTCGAATTATTCGGTTAAATAATAGAAAGACAGTAACTACTAGTATTTGTAACTCTCTTGGGAACGATATATTTACCCACCATAGTTATACTATTAATTGATAGGTGCACTTGCCTTAGTCAACTTTTTAGTTAGTTTCATGATCATCAAGTTTTTAGCATCGTTGTTGGGGACTAGAATTTTAGGAAAACTTTATTTCTATCAATATAGAACTCATGTTAGATAGCTTGACATATTTGTCTTATCAATTAGAATTTAGTTGTTCAGTTGATTCTAGTACTTATGACGAATAGCATGATTGTGCATGTCGAAGTATGAAATTAATTATTATGTGGACATGTGATTTGGTTTGAATGAACCCTGTTTGTGTGTTTGTTTACTAGAATTGAGTCTCTTTATATTTTAATGCTATTGGTAAATTGAATCTTATTCGTTTGTTATAGGACTATTTATCGACACAGGAAGTAATCAATGGTATTCATCTTGGTTATCGAGAAGGTAAGAAGAGATTAATTGTTAGGAGTTCGTCAACAACTATAACCAATTTATCATAGGATATCATGCATCGATGATCAAACCCCATAAATCAAAACTGAGAATTTACCTTTAACTAAGTTGAGGTAAGTTTTTTGAAGTGGCTGATGGAAGTACATGCTTTGGTCAATCGCTACCACAAACAACTTACTTGCCCTTATTTAAAGTTGGCAATTTTTAAAACTAAAATTTTGAGATATAATCAATACTGTCGAAACCATTTTTAAAAGTTTAGAAAAAACAGGGATCGACTTTAAAAAAACGAAAATGGAGTCGCCACCAATCCTTTTTTGTTTAGGTGTGATTGGATCACCAAGGAGTTTGGTCATTTTAATAAAACATTTTGGTTTACTAAAACAACGATTTTGGTCTACGAAATTTGAGAAAACGGGTTCGGGAGTCGGTTACATATGAGGAAGGATTAGCACCCTCATTACTCCCAAAATTGGTACAAAATGATTAAATATTGCCCTTATGTCTGAGATCTAAAAGAGTTTTTGAGATGTGGTTCCTTTTGAAGCATTTGAATGGTTCAAGTTGCTTGTCAAAATTTTCTCGTTTCAAAGGCATGCAGCATCACATCCAGCACGATAAGACACGATCCTTTATACCCTCGAAAACACAATAAATTTCGACTTCCAAAAGTTTATACGTCGAAATCACAAAAGGATGCCCAATTATTTAGTCCAACGAAAAAATCGAAACCCAACACAGTAGGGTACAATTCCTCGAATTTCTAAACATCGAACATTGCCTTATTTTAGAATTTAGGGAACATGAGTGAAATTCTAAAGGGATATTCGATTATTTTGAACAAACGAGAAATTGCAACCCAGCACGATAGGGCACGATTCCCTGAATTGCCAAACATCGAACATTGCCTTCTTTTTAAAGAATTTTTGAATGAATAGTTATAAAACTAGATTAAAACGCACTAATTCGACTTGAAATAAAACGGAATACTTAGTTTGGATTAATAAGTTTAAAATCTCAACGAGTCAATTGCGAGTGAAAGTCGAAGTTATAAACATGAAATAATATGCATGGGTAGCAAACTTTATTAATGAACAAAAATAGTATAAAAATGAGTAAACAAATAAAAGCAAAATTAACATGCGTAAAATAATATTAAGCTCACATCCACACATTAACAATCAAGATTGTGAATGCTAGAGGTATAACTAAAGAAACGAATCAAAGTAAAAGCTCTAACAAGTTCTTAAACCGAGATGAATAAAAGAAGATTAAGATAGCAACACCAAGCACCAATCGAAAATATAATGTAATAACTTATAAAACAATAAAAACAACAAAACACACATGATACGCAAAAAAATATGGACAAAACTACAAACATATAAATAATTATTAAAATAAAGATTATGGAAGAGGAAATTTGAGTCAAAAATGGGCATAAACATTTTGAAGATGATGTATCCATTTAATGTTGACAAATATATATACATATAAAAATAGTATTTAAATATGAGACTTTAAATCAAAACAATATGTAATAAAATATGTTCTAAAAAAATGACTCATATACATAAAAAATATATATAGATAAATTTAAAAGAATTTGTAAAATAAATTAGCATGGGACTAAATATGTATATAGGATTAAATTATTTATTATACATAAACAAATATACATGAAACATTTGAACAAGTGTTATATAAATATTTTAAATAATATGGTATAAAAATGAACTACAAAATGGTGATTAAAAATATATAAATAGCTCAACACATATATATAATATTAAGCACTTTAAAATAATAAACATTATAGATTACAAACTTTAATTAAAAATGTACATGTACAAATATATCTAGAATATTTAAAGAAATATCATATAAATATTGAAATAACATGATTAAAAAACCTCAAACTCATTGTACAAAGAAGACTATAGGTATAAAATCGTGAATCTAATAATGTGTATAGATTAAATATAGTTATCAATAAATATATATACTTACATAATAATAATTTAAAAGATATATTATGTAGGATTATGTAATAAAATATAAGAATAAATTTAAAAGGAATTATATGTATAAAATAATATGAGATTAATAGTATGCATGAAATGAAATAAAATTAACTTTATTATAAAGTATGTATATATATATCAATATAATAGTGTATATATATAAAAAACATTTATATAAAATAGTATACAAAATGTGAAAATACGATTACCAAAATTACAATAAATAAGTAAGCAAAGGATACAAATAATACGATTAATACAAATAAATAAACACGAATGAAATAAAAAAACATGAAATGAATCTAAAAAAACCTAATGGAAATCACATTAAAATAAAAAGGATAAATTACAAATGAAATAAACTGCTGATAATAAAATGAGGACCAATGCGCGATGCGTGAAAGTGTACAGGGACTAGAACAAAAAATAACCCAAGTCCCAAGACACAACACTGAGACACGGACCAGAGTGCAAACATACCCAAATTAAAAGGCTAGATTCCTAAAATTAAGTAAAACTAGCAATGCGCAATTGAATGGCCGTGCAAAAAAAGAGGGCTTATCACGCAATTATCCCCTCTCCGCCAGAAGCGCACGGATCCCAAGGCCAAGAGCCGGATCGGGTTGAATAGGCTGAAACGGTGTTGTTTCAAGGCTACCAATGCATGCTATAAACTACACCATTTCATGTTGTCAATTAATAAGAAAAAAAACCCTAAGTCCTAAATATTTCATCAGATTGAAAAAGGGAAAAAGAAAGGGAGAAGAGAGAGAGAGAGAGACGATGGCCACTGCGTCTCGGTCTTAGCCGATTTCGGCATTCATCGGCATTTGACGCCTCCGCCTCCGCCATGGCACCAGTCTGAAACCCCCAAAACGTAGGTAAATTTTCTCCTCTTTTGTATTTTACTAAAAATTTTATCTACAAAAGCAAAAAATGATAATAAAACCCCAAAAAAAGAGTATGAATCGAAGAACCACCTTGAAATATCTACTTCTTCTCTTTGATTACTTTGTATGTGTATTCAACAATCGTTTTTTCTCTCCTCTTTTACAAAAATGAAAGGAATGGCTTTATAGCCGAACAATAATCCAAAATAAAAAATACAAGCCCTCTTTTTTACTATTCCGTTGTTTTTTGTTTCTATTTGCTGTTGTTTTCTTGTGCCTTGCAGTGCATGCGTGGCAAGATGTCTGTGGGTCTGTCTGGCGGTTGAAGGTCATGCGCCAAGTCGCTAGGTTTTTTTTTTGTTTTGTTTCTGATTTAGGCTTTGTAGTGGGCAAGGGTTTAGTTTTGGGCCTGTTTAGGGTTTGGGCTTTAATTAGGGATTTGGTTTCGTTTTGTTTTTTATTTGGGCTTGTTGGGTCTGGGCCGGGCAAATTTGGGCCTGTACAAATACTAATATTTTGAAAGTATTAAAGTCCATCAATGAAGATCAATCCATTTGGAGAAACACATCTTAAGAATTGGATCAAATTGGATCTTACATATCAAATCTCTTGAATTCTGCAAATTGGATCGAGAACATTGAAGACATATCTCCAAACAATTCAATTTATATTGGCCCTTATTAGTATATTGCATCTTGCTATTTTCATTATTGTTTAACAAGAGATTGGATTGTGATTGATCTCAAGTATGTTATCCAAGTCTCGAAACTCTTATATAGAATTATATAGGTTTTATATAGAGTATTGAGAGCAATTAATTGTTCATTAAAGGGTCTATTTGGACAGAGTAGAGTAATTGAGTGAATGTGTCATTAATACCGTAGTAATTACAAAGAATTGTAATTCTCTCGACGTGTTTGACTGATAGAGTGTAATTACATTGTAATTCACTATGTCATGTTTTGATAGCACAATTTGTAATTACATGAATATATAATTTATATTTTTAAAAAATTTTAATTATTATAAAAAATGACTAGTATAATAAAAATAATTTCTAAAAGATTAACAAAAATAAAAACATCTTAGAGACAGTATAACCAAAAGAACTAAAGAAGCTCATGATGACTTCCTAAGAAATTAATTAGGAATCTTCAATCTTAACGGAAATCTGCTTCAGAGTCGGCTTCAACAGTGTTTTTCAAGTTGTCTTCTTCAATATTTTATGACTGCTCCCCTCTATCTTTTTATTTTTGTCATATATACGTTTTAGAATGCCTAAAAACCTAAATCACATTTTTTCAAAGTTCGGTGTGAAATATTATGAAATCGACACAGCCTACCACATGGCCGTGTGGATCACATGATTGTGTGGAATGGTCCAACCTGTGTGGCTCCTGTATCTTGCTCTGGTTTTCTAATTGTCGCTCGTTTTTCGCTCTTTTTGCTCCCAAGTGCTCTATTAAGCATCAAAATATGAATTTAAAGGATTATGAGCATAAAATTCACAATTAACATAAACTAATCACCCAAAAATGCATTAAGAATGAAGTTAAAATATGTTACTTTTAGCACTAATCAAACTCTTTGTCTATTAATTACAACATTATTTAGTTATGGAGTCATTCCATTAAAGTACTATGACTGAGTTCTCCCTTATTATATACCATTATGACAACTTATAAAATGTTCATCTAGTGACCTATCAGTAACATACAATGCTTTTAAGTGACTGTTGAAGTGCCAAAGGAAGTAGCCACTTTCTCTAGCACATCGACAGGAGGTATAATAGGTAATGTAATTTGTCTTATTTGGAGCTGTAAATCTTTTCAAACAAAATAATTGGGCAATGTCTTAAATGATTTTGTGGACGTGTTTTGGCCCATAACTGGCTTATTCTATCATGAGAAGGACTACCTAAAGCCTAGGATTGAACCTAAGGAGGATCGAGATAATTGAAGGCTGGAACCCCTCAAATCGAAGAATCCCTTCTCTCAATCCTGTTTATTTTTACAATTTCAATTTCAACTTATACAATCTCAATTTGTCCATATTTTTAATTCTGTTTTTTATTTTTATTTTCTTTAGGTATGCCGTTTTTCTTGGGCATGACTGTGCTTGGGATCTTGAGGAACAAAAAGTTGTGCAAATTCAGTCCCTGAGGATTTAACTCTACTTCCCTTATACTATTCTTTTCGTTATTTTATAGGGATAGGTTATTTTTGGTGCTTCCAACGATACACTATCTTTTAACTAACAATATAAGATTAAAGGTTACACTATATTAACTAAATTAACCATTAATGCTTAGTGCTGAATGTGCATCAATAATCAATTAACAATAATTATAACGAAGAAAGCTAAAGAAACAAGATAATGCAATAACAGTAATCACCCATTAAAAAAATTTCTTCATCAATAGTAGCATCAAGATCAAGCAGCATTTAAAGATTTATAGTCATCCAAAATAAATCTAAAAAAAAAAATCAACATACTATCATCGGAAAAACTCCCCCTCAAGAGCATCCTCATCTCTCCTCCTCAGCAATAGATATCTCCGAGACAGCCAGGAAATCGGCATGCAGAACCTTCTGCCTGTCAATAACTTTCTTTACCATTTTGGCCTTTGCTTAGAGTCTATCAACATGCCTCTGATTTGATTCAATGTAGGAGTTGAGTTTAGCAATCATACGATGTCTAATGCCCAATGGAATGGTCTTGAGACTTAATGTAACGCCCCATTTTTTACCCAAATATGCATCATGGTCAATTTTTGAGTCTCATAAGAACTTACGAAAGTTCTAAAATTAAATCATGCATTAAGACCAAATTAATTTTATATTTCTTATAAGTTCTAAGTTAATATCTAATTGTAAATACAACATTTTAATTAATATTCACGTACAACTAAAAAGAAATATATTAAAATAGAGAAAGTTGGTATTAAGATTTAATTTTTAAGGTAAGTTTAAAGTTTGATTTATATTTTTATTTAAATATATAATTTTATGCATTAATATAATATAAAAATTATTTTAATTATATCTTAAGAAAATTTATTGAATTAAATTATGATGATGCGTGTTGAAATTAATTTAAATAAATATAATAGTATTTATTTACAAGTTTTTTTACCCATTGATGAAGCAGTTTGATGTGATTCATTCAACTTATCCTACACAAATTTTAATATAATATTGTGAATGACTATTGTCTCTTCCCACTGCCACCACCTTTTTCGTTTTGCGTTCAAACGCATAAGAATCATAGTAATTAACTCAGGGCTATCTATTAAGTTCTGTTTATAAGTAGCGAAGCTCATGTAAAGAATAAGCATAAGCATAAGAGTGAAAAAAACAGAGAGAGAACAAAATGTCATTTGCTGCGCCAAGGTTTATAGTGCTGAAATCCAACAAGGAATATTTGGGCATTATCGATGGAAATGGAGCGGGTGATGGGTATCTCAAATTTTCATCAGAAACTCAAGCAACAAGTTCATATGCAAAATCTGAGGTGGAGGAGGCGGCTGCTGGACATGGCTTGGTGCACATAAGGAGCTGTCGTAACAACAAATACTGGGAAGGAGTCCGAAATAATCCGACGGAGGACGCCAATACTGGATTGCTGCAACTGCTAAAAAGCCGGAGGAAGACCAATCCAGGGACTCCTGCACATTGTTCAAGCTTATACTGATGGGCACTGCAACTACAGATACTGTCCGCATTATGCATGTCCACTCAAAATGCCGTTTATGCCTAAGTACCAGTGGTTGCGTGTTGGCCAACAACAACACTAGTTCCGATGACATCTTCACAATCATCAACAGGGAGTCGCTGTTGGATTTGCCAAGGTATGTGGCATTCAAAGGATATAACACTCACTATCTTCGTCTTCATCACATGGAGCGTCACCCCTTTTTGCAGTTTTCATCAAGTAATATTAGCGACCCAAATATGACAATGGAGCTTTTCGTCAACAATGACGGCGTGCTTCGAATCAAGCCTGTTTCTTTGAATATAGAACCCATATTAGATGACATACATTTCTTATCAATTAGAATTAGAATTTAATTGTTCAATTGATTCTAATTCTTGTGGCGAATAGCACGGTTGTGTATGTCATTCGAATTTTATACAAATTTATATTTTTTGGGAATTAGTTCGAATGTGTTCTTTATCTCTTAATAGGATTTTGGATTATATGACCCGCTACGGCAAACGCTTTTGTGAAAAAGCGTTTGTAACTAATAAGATAGGTAATTTTGGTTTATTATTAGGAATTTTATGTTTTTATTGGATAATGAAAAGTTTCGAATTTCATGATATGTTCAAAATATTTAATAATTTGATTTATAATAATGAGGTCTATTTTTTATTTGTTACTCTATATGTCTCTTTATTATTTGCCGGCACAGTTGCTAAATCTGCGCAATTTCCTCTTCATGTATGGTTACTTGATGCCATGGAGGGGTCTACTCCTATTTTGGCTCTTATACATGCTGCCACTATGGTAGCTGTGGAAATTTTTCTTGTAGCCCGTATTCTTCCTCTTTTTATAATTGTACCTTACTTAATGAATCTAAAATCTTTTATAAGTATAATAACGGTATTGTTAGGGGTTACTTTAGCCCTTACTCAAAAATATATTGAGAGGGGTTTAGCCTATTCTACAATATCACAACTGGGTTATATGATGTTAGCTCTAGGTATACGGGGTCTTATCAAGCCGCTTTATTTCATTTGATTACCCATGCTTATTCAAAAGCATTGTTGTTTTTAGTATTCGGACCAATTATTCATTCTATGGAAGTTATTGGTGGATATTCTCTATAGAAAAGCCAGAATATAATTTTTATGGGTAGTTTAAGAAAGCACGTGCCCATTACACAAATTAGTTTTTTTTTTTGTAGGTACGCTTTCTCTTTGTGGTATTCTATTATTTGCTTGTTTTTGGGCCAAAGATGAAATTAGTATGAAATTAATTATTATGTGGATATATGATTTTGTCTCAACGAATCTTGTTTGTGTATTTGCCGACAAGAATTGAGTCTCATGCTATTGGTAAATTGAATCTTAGCCATTTCTTGTAGGATTATTTATCGATAAAGGAAGTAATCAATGGTGTTTATCTTAATTATCGAGAATGTTGAAAGAGTTTAATTATTGAAGGTTCGTCAATAATTATAACTAATTTATCATAGAATATCATGCAATTATGATCAATTTATCATAGGATTGAATGTATAATTAAAAGAAACTACGCATTCATTTAATTTAGTAGATGCACACACTCATACATAGACTTTCACAAAGGAAACACATTTATTTTAGTTCTTGCGATAATTGACGGATTCAAGTCAATAACTAATCCCTGTAAAGCTAATCTTACTCATTGTTATCTATAAATATTTATATTATTAAATAAGAAATTTATTTTTATTGATTTCAACTCCTATCGCTAAACGTGCAACAAACAGGTGTTTTTCCATGTGTCGACGTATTTTTTAATTTGTGATTTACGATGGACTGCAAAGGAGTCCATGTGATTTTAGGTACGAGACATATAAACCACGTTCACAATGAAATCATAAAAAATTACATTTCCACTCGAATACATATAAAGAGTGGTTTTTTAACGAGGCACCTGTTTCTCCTCACCACCTACATATAATGTGAAAGTTGCATTAATTTGTGTGAAAAAAATAAAATAAAAAATAAAAAAATAAAAATAAAGAACACACAAATTTTACGTGAAAACCTTTACGGGAAAAAAAACCACGGGTAGAGGAGAAGAAAATTCACTATGTCGAAAAATTGAATCAATACAAGAGGAATAAACTATGTCTATTTATAGGCTTGTAAAGCCATATTCTAGTATGATTGAAACACCTTATCCTAATCAATATAAAATAGATGGAGTTTAATAAGGTTTAAAAAACCTTATTCTAAAATAAAATAAAAGAAGTCTAGTTCTATATGGATTTTATTTTTATTTTATTTTCCATCGTATTTTATTTAAATAAGAATTTGGGTCACTTAATTCTAACAATCTCCACCTTGACACAAATTCTCAATAAACAAGTTCTTCATCGCGAACTTTCAATAAACAAGTTCTCCACCTCTTCCATAAAACCCCTTAAGGGTTTAACTTCAACAATGAGCACCAACCAAGTCTAAGCAATGCTCAAACTTGGTTATAGGAAGTGACTTAGTCATCATATCTGCAGGATTTTCATGAGTACTAATTTGCTCACAACAATATCACCACGAGCAATAATATCACGAACAAAATGATATCGAACATCAATGTGTTTTGTTCTCTCATGAAACATTTGATCTTTTGTAAGAAAGATGGCACTCTGACTGTCACAAAATACTGTGCTGATTTGAAGGTCTTCATTGAGTTCACTAAAGAGTCCCTTCAACCAAATAGCTTCTTTACAAGCCTTAGTAATCACCATGTACTCAACTTGGTGGTAGACAATGATCAGAGATCGCAAAGTGGCTTTCCAACTGATTGCACAACCTCCGATTGTAAAGACATAACCTGTGAGAGATCTTCTTTTATCAAGGTCTCCAGCGAAATCAGCATTAACATACATTATGACTCCATCTTTAGTTCTTCCAAACTGTAAGCAAACATCAGTAGTACCTCGTAAGTATCTTAGAATCCACTAAACTGCTTTTCAGTGTTCTTTACCAAGATTCGCCATGTACCTGCTAACTACACTGAGTGCATATGATAAATCTGGACGTGAACAAACCATAGCATACATGAGAGATCCCACTGCACTAGAGTATGGAACATGTGACATGTACTCAATCTCATCATCTGATTGTAGAGACAAAACTGACGAAAGTCTGAAATGGGCCGCTAAAGGAGTACTAACAGGCTTAGCACTCTGCATATTGAACCTGCAAAGAACTTTCTCAATGTACCCCTTCTGACTTAGGTACAATTTACTTGTTTTTCTATCTTTGAGAATCTCCATTCCAAGTATCTTCTTTACTGGTCCTAAATCTTTCATCTCAAATTCTTTACTTAGTTGGGTTTTGACATTTATTATCTCTCATTTATCTTTTGCTGCTATCAACATGCCATCAACATAAAGAAGTAGATACACAAAAGAACCATCACTGTTTTTCTTAAAGTAAACACAACTGTCAAAACTACTTCTTTTGAAATCATGAGAAGTCATAAAGGAATCAAACCTCTTGTACCACTGTCTTAGTGACTGTTTCAAACCGTAAAGGGACTTTTCAGCAAGCAAACATAGTCCTCTTTTTCTGAGACTATAAAACCCTCTGGTTGTTGCATGTAAATATCCTTCTCAAGTTCTCCATGCAGAAATGCAGTTTTTACATCTATCTGCTCAAGCTCCAAATCATGCATGGCCACAATACCAAGCAAAGCTCGAGTTGAACTATGCTTAACAACTGGAGAGAACACATCTGTGAAGTCCACTCCTGGAATTTGACTGTAACCCTTTGTAACAAGCCTTGCTTTATATCTGGGTTCTTCAACTCCTAGAGTCCCTTCTTTCCTTTTAAACACCCATTTACAACGAACAGCCTTTTTACCTTTAGGAAGTTTCACAAGGTCCCATGTTCTATTTTTGTAGAGTGATTCCATCTCTTCTTGCATAGCAAACATCCACTTTTCTGAGTCTTCACAGCTAACTGCCTTAGAATAATTAGATGGCTCTTGATTCGCATCTATATCTTCAGCCACATTTAAAGCATAAGTAACCAGATTAGCCTCGACATACGTCGTTGGAGGTTTAATTTCTCTTCTAGTTCTGCTTTTGGCGATAGAGTATTGTGGTGAAGAAGCAACTCTATTCTCAATTTTTGTTCTGGCTTGAGGAGTTGACTCTGTATTAATCTGATACTCCACCTGCTTTTGATTTTCTTTATTGGAAGAGTCTTTAAGAGATAAGTTAGGTAGCATAGCAGTTTCATCAAAAACAACATCTCTATTAATCACAACTTTTCTATTTTCAGGACACCATAACTTATACCTTTTTACACCAGCTTTATAACCAAGAAAATTGCATTTAATGGATCTCGGTTCCAATTTTCCATTATCAACATGAGCATACGCAGGACACCCAAAAATCTTTAAATTAGAATAATTAGCAGGATTACCAGACCATACCTCTTGTGGAGTCTTTTTTTCAATGGCAACGAATGGAGATCGGTTGATTAAAAAACATGTAGTGTAACATTCCGAAATAGGGCCTAAACGGAACAGTGGTTACGAAACCACAAATTCAGGGTAAAAAAAATAAATAAAATAAAAAATATTTTATTATTATTTTGAGGTTCATGGTATGATTACATGATTGTGTGAAAATTTCGGGATAAAATTCTATGCATAAAGTGCTTAAATTGAGGTTAGGGACTAAATCGAATAATTTGCAAAACTTGCATTCTAGAAGTTTTTAGTATGAAATTATTTTGGAATATTAATTAGGAGATCTTAAATGGTAATTTGACCAATTTTAAGTTCATGGACAAAATTAGGACATGGAAGGAATTTTTGAAAGTTTAGTAAGGAGGGGCATTTTGGTCATTTGGTTATTAACATTAATAAAAAGGTAAAAAAGATGATAAAATTGTATCATCTTCTTCAAGTTACCAGCAGAACCTTACCTCTCTCCATAGCTGGGGTTTCTTCAACTTTCAAGCTTCATAGTAAGTGATTCCAAGCCCGCTTTTAATAATCTTTACGTTTTGAAGTCCCTAGCTCGATAAAGCTTATGCTAGCAATAATTTAAGTTAGGAATCAAATTTGGAAAAATACCCATAGGTGAAATTTGTGTATTTTGATGTTTTATGATGGAATATGAGGTTTTAAATTATGTTAGACAACTTGTCCTACTTGGTTTTAAGTGAAAACGAGTAAAAAGGCTTAATCGGTAAAAATACCTAATAGTCATAAGTACATGTTAGTGTGTGAATTTGATGTTGCCATAGAAGGGAAAAATGATCAGCATGTCATAAAACATAAGAAAATAGGATGAATTTTAATTTACGAGCCTTGGGGCAAAAGTGCAAATATGTGAAAGTTTAGGGGCAAAAATGTAATTTTGCCAAAGTTTGAGTAAAGGGTTGTTTTGATAAATTTTGATATTAAATAAGCTAAATTTGCTATTATAGATCAAGAAGAGTGAAATTCGAGAGTAGATCGGGGAAAAGAAAAAGTAAAGGACTAAATTGTAAAGTTTAGTCACATTTTGTATCGAGGTAAGTTTACAGTAAATAAATGCAATATTCTTTTATTTTACATTATTATGTCAATTTCCAGCATTTATATATTTATGTTATGAAAATATTTAAAGTCGAATTTAAGGTGAAGTGACAGAGGAAAAGTGTTAGAAAGCCGGTTGAACCCTAGGAATGTTAGGATATTAGGGTTGACAGACGAACTAAATGAGCCATGTAAGTCCATATGAGAAATATGGCTTTGGAGACAGGATTGAGCCATGTAAGTCCATATTATATATGGCATTGGAGACAGAATAATTCATGTAAGTCCATGTCAAAGACATGGCATTGGCGAGATATTGATAGCAGAACGACCCTAGTATCCTTAGTATTCCGAGTGGTTCAACGGGTCAGGATACGAGTTAAATTATAGTGAATTAACAGCAAAGGAAAAGTAGATTATACTTATGAAAAGGAAAGGTCGTAAGAAAGAAGGTAAGGGAATAAAGAAGAAGATAGAAATTGAGAAGTAAAGAAATTTATGATGTTAGATGATATTATGCATAATTATCCATTATGTTGAATGTTGTGATTTATTTGCTTGTAAGCTTACTAAGCCTAGTGCTTAATCTCTTTATTTTCTTCTTCTTATAGTACTTATCTAGCCACTCGGGATCGAAGGAAACGTCGGAGGCCGATCACACTATCAAAGAAATAACTCGGTATAATTAGACGTTTTGTTTTGTGTATGGCATGTATAGAAACTTAGCCACTTTTGGTATAATATGAACAATGAATGATGTGTAAATACTTGCTGGTGATTAGCTAATAAAAATGGCCGATGATATGCATGTTTATTAATATGTATGATTGAATGGTGATTATCACATGAAAATTATGAAAATGTGAAAGTAACCTAAAACAGATTCAAGTAACAGCAATGACGTAACTTTGAAAAATCACTAAAATTGTATAAACATAGTTTGAAGATGAATAATATATGAAATTAAATTTTATTATGTCTATTTTCTTATGGAATAAGAAAAATAGGTAAAGGTATTATATTTCATGATATATCTGAGTTTTAGTGAAACAAGGTCAGAGCGATTTCTGGAACCCTGTTTCAACTTTGGAAATTCACCATAAATTGTAAAAACTAATTAGAAGGTATAATTTATATGGTTATAATCCTTGTTGAGTCTAGTTTTAAAAGAAACAAACGGCTTAGTGATATGAATTTTTACAGGAAGAAACATGGTTCGTAGTAACAAGAGGTTAGTGCAGTCGAGTTTTGAAACAGGGGAAACTTTAACTAATAAACTGTACTAATTGGCCAAGTCAAAAATCTATGAAAAAGATTAGTAGATAGATATATGAGTCTAGTTTCAGGAAAAATTTACGGATCTTAATTTCGAGTTTGAACTCAAGATATGAATTTTAGGCGACTCACGACGCAGAATGGCAGCACATTCCGAAATGCTTAAATAAACAATTTAAACCTATTTAAGGGATAGAATAAGTTTAGTAATGCCTCGTGCTCGATTCTGGCAACAGTCTCGGGTAAGGAGTGTTACATGTAGTAGACGCTGCTTCTGCCCAAAATGACTTCGATAAGTTGGCATTTGACAACATACATCGAACCTTCTCCATGATCGTTCTGTTCATTCGTTCTGCAACGCCGTTTTGCTGTGGAGTATGACGAAATGTCAAGTGTCTCATGATCCCATCTGACTTGTACAATCTATTAAACTCATCAGAACAGAACTCTAAGCCATTATCTGTGCGGAGGTATTTTATATGTTTTCCCGTCTGTTTTTCAATCATAATTTTCCAAGACTTAAATGCAGAAAACACATCGGTTTTCTGTTTTAGGAAGAACGCCCAAACTTTTCTGAAAAAATCATCAATAAAGGTTAGCATATAATTAGCTCCACCTCTCGAAGGCACTCTGGATGGCCCCCACAGATCAGAATGAATATACTCCAATATTCCCTTCGTGTTATGGATTCCTCTAGTGAATCGAACTCTCTTTTGCTTCCCAAAAACACAGTGTTCACAGAAATTTAGTTTGCAAATTCCTTGCCCATCAAGAAGTCCTCTTTTGCTCAATTCTACCATGCTATTCTCACTCATATGCCCGAGGCGCATATGCCAAAGTTTAGTAATATCATCATCTGACAAGGAAGAGGAAGCGACAGCTGCATCACCAGTAAGAGTAGAACCCTGCAAAACATATAACTTGGAAGTTTTTCTTTGCCCTTTCATCACAACAAGGGAACCTTTGGAAATCTTTAAAATCCCACTTTTAGTTGTATATCTGTACCCTTTTGAATCAAGACTACTCAACGAAATTAAATTTCTCTTCAATTCTGGAACATGTCGTACCTCACTAAATGTTCTGACAACTCCATCAAACATCTTAACTTTAACTGTTCCAACACCTGCGATTTTACACGAAGCATTATTTCCCATCAAAACAACACCTTCAGATACTATTTCGTAAGTTGTAAACCAATCCTGATTGTGACTCATGTGGAAGGTGCAGCCTGAATCAAGTATCCATTCCTCGCTTACTTTAGAATCATTAATAGAAGCAACTAGAAGTTCACCATCGCTGTAATCTTCTACAACATCAGCTTCACCGGAATTTTCTGGTTGTTTTCGCTTTTGATTCGCAGCCTCCCTTTTAATCTTATTTTATAGCTTATAGCACTCAGATTTAATGTGCCCTTTCTTCTTGCAGAAGTTACAAGTTTTACCTCTGTTTGAAGACTTCGATCTACCTTTAGATTTACCACGAGGATTCTGTTCCTGTGTCCTACCACGATCATCATCAGCATTCTAATCTTGTCTCCCACGAACAATGAGACCCTCTCCCTGAGAGTTGGGTTTAACCACAAGATGCTTCATCTTATCATACGAGGTTAAAGAATCATAAACCTCATCAACTGTGAGAGACTCACGGCTATATAAAATCGTGTCTCTAAAGGTTGAATAAGACGGGGGCAACGAACAAAGTAGAATCAACCCTAGATCTTCCTTATCATACTGAACCTCCATGGCCTCCAAGTTTAGAGAATTTCTTTAAACACTGTTAAGTTTTCGACATACATGTTTGTTCTAGCCTCTTCTATAATGCAGCGATAGTCTTCTCTTTTATCACATCCTACAAAATTTCGTTGGACAAATGCAAATGTAATTGTGTTAACGCCTTTCGATCCTTACGCTTCTTCTCTTCATCTGTTAATGTCGAAGGTATCTTATCTATCCCTAGCAGGGCATCCTCTAGATCCATCTGTGCAAGAACTGCTTGCATCTTAATTTGCCACAACACAAATCTGGTGTTGCGATCCAACAGCGAAATTTCATACTTCAAAGACGCCATTACCGTGATCGAAATGAATAACCCGGAAGCTCTGATACCAATTTGTGAAAAAAATAAAATAAAAAATAAAAAAATAAAAATAAAGAATACACAAATTTTACGTGGAAACCCTTACGGGAAAAAAACCACGGGCAGAGGAGAAGAAAATTCACTATGTCGAAAAATTGAATCAATACAAGAGGAATAGACTATGTCTATTTATAGGCTTGTAAAGCCATATTCTAGTAGGATTGAAACACCTTATCCTAATCAATATAAAATAGATGGAGTTTAATAAGGTTTAAAAAACCTTATTCTAAAATAAAATAAAAGAAGTCTAGTTCTATATGGATTTTACTTTTATTTTATTTTCCATCGTATTTTATTTAAATAAGAATTTGGGTCACTTAATTCTAACAATTTGATAGCCTTAATTTATCTTGAATGAAAAATTAGAGTTGAGATTTAAACTAAATAAGTTAAGATTAACTTTTTAAAGTTGAAAAATGAGTTAATTTATGACTAACATGGAAATATAACTAATGGGAAAGAAGATTAACTTAGACATTAAAAGAGTCAAGTTAGTACTATTAAATCTTGGGTTAATAATTTAATTTTTTAAAAAGCAATTGAATTTATTATTCTAGCAAATGGAATTCATATTGTAAATTTTCATCAAATAAATAGAGTAAAATTATGTTAAAAAAGTGTCAACCAAATCGAAAAGAAAATTTAACTCAATCTTTTGTTTCTTATAATGTTTAATATTTCATCATTGGGTGATCCAAATGATAATTGCAATAAGATTTCATTATAATGTGATCCAAATGATAAAAAGAAAAACAAACATTGAACATATCTTAGTCTATGTTTTCTAAAAAAAAAAAAACAAACAAACATTGAGATAAGGGAGGTGCCTATGTTTTTATGCTTTAAAAATCACTGCTTCGATTGCTTGTGTTCTCTAGTGTCATTTTGATTGAATTTTCAATGCATGATTATCTATGGGTTGTCCTAAAATCTAAAACATTATTGGTAAAAACAATAAATTGTGGGAGGTTAACTTGATTGTGGGTTGAGGATTTTGCTTGAGGACAAGCGAATGCTTAAATGTTGGGATATTTGATAAGTGTTAAAATTACCATGTTTTAATTCCTTTCTTAATGCGATTTTGGATGCTTATTCGATTTAAATGGTGAGTTTTATGCTCCTAATCCTTTAAATTCATATTTTTATATTTAGGAGAGCATTTGGGAGCAAAAGGAGCGAGAACTGAGCGAAAACCCCAAAATCGGAGCAAGTTACAGGAGTCACACGGGCTGACCCCTTCCACACGGCCATATGACCCACACAGTGTAACACCCCTTACCCATGTTTTAAGCCGGAACATGGTACGAAATATTACAGATCACGAAAACATGAATTTACCCATTTACCTGATCTTACGTAATTAATTCCTCTAGCTTGAACATAAATAGATAACATTAACAGATATACATAAGTACAAGTAAATTATCAAATTTTGAAAAGTAATATTTTAAAAAAAATTAATTATGACACATAACAAAATGATTCAACCCTCTATACATGCCATAATTCCAAAATAGTGTTTACAAAATACCAAAAAGTATTGATAGCGTGGATGGGTCTCCAACGATCTCCAAATCTCGAGCTGACTTAGTAATTATATAAGACAAGAAAAAGAAAAGAAGGTAAGCATATAGTTTAGTAAGTAAGTACGAAATTAATATTCAATTTATCAAAGTAAAACAATCATACTAGTATATAATCACATATTCAGGACAGGCTATTTTCTGGAGTCCCGGTTTAAAAAAATCATATCTCGAGCTAAAAAACTCGAAATCTAATTCCATAAATTTTCCCTGAAACTAGATTCATATATCTACTTACTAATTTTTTTTCTAAAATTTTTGGTCGGGTCAATTAGTACAGTTTATTAGTTAAAGTCTCCCCTGTTTCAGGGTACAACTACTCTGACCCCTGTGCACTACGAACCAAATTTCTCCATGTACAGAATTCCAACGACCATACCATTTATTTCCCTTTAAAATAGACTCAATAAGGAATCCATGCATGTAAATTATGACTCTTAATAATTTTTTTACAATTTATGGTGAATTCCTAAAGTCAGAACATGGGATCTCAAATTCATTCAGACCCTGTTTCACAAGAATTCAAATATCACACAATATAGAATTCTTTTGCTCCCCGTTTCTTTTATGTGAAAATAGACTCATTAAGCTTTATTTTCATATATCATTCTCATTTTTATTCAACTTCCACGATTTTTGGTAAATTTTTAAAATCATGTAACTACTGCTGTCCAACACTGTTTTATTTCTAACATTCACTCTTGCATAATTTCACCTAGTCCTTTTTGTTATACCAGAATTCACTCAATTATCGAGCACATAGCTCCTAACTTTTCATAAACATAAATTTGCACATATCCACCTTATAATAACTTTCACATATTACCACTTTATCGATTTTCCCCGTTGAACTCAACGGAAAAATAACAAATATACCATTGTTTACACATATTTCCCCTTTCCACACTTATAGTCGAAGATATCTGAGATGCATAGTAGCCTGCACTTAGTTACACACGTGACCTCACCATCTGATACACATAGTAGCCTACACTTAGTACTACACACGTGATCGAAGTCATTGAGTACGCATAGTAGCCTGCACTTAGTACTACACATGCGACTTAACAGTATGGTACACGTAGTAGCCTGCACTTAGTACTACACACGTGTATTCACAATGGGTCATTCGTATTGTTCCTGTTCCGAAGGTTCAACCGAAAAATCTTTCCTTTTTCACCGTTAACACTTATTCATAATCTAATTAAATTTGCAAGTTTCCATCTTTTAATCATTCTATGGACAGTCACCAATTCATATGATAACAACATAAAATAACATAAAAAAATCGATAAATTATTCATGTACGAACTTACCTAGGTGAAAACTTTAGAAATGTTATGATTTAGTTCGAAAGCTTTTCTTTTCCCCGATCACGATCGATTCCACGTCTTTCTTGATCTATAACAACACATTTAGCTCATTTAACACTCATACTATTTATTTCAATCCAAAAATCACATTATGGAAAAATTACGTTTTTGCCCCCTAACTTTTACAAAATTATGATTTTACCCCTAGGCTCGGAAATTTAATTTCAGCCCTTATTCTTATGTTTTATGACATGCTAAACATTTTTCTCTTCTATAAAAACATCAAATTCTCACTCTAACATGTACTTATGAACATTAGGTATTTTTACCGATTAAGCCCTTTTACTCGTTTTCACTCAAAACCGAGTAGCACAAGTTGTCTAACATAATTTAAAACCTCATATTCTAACATAAAACACCAAAATACACAAATTTCACCTATGGGTATTTTTCCAAATATGAACCCTAGGTTGAATTATTGCTAACATAAGCTAAATTGAGCTACCGGGATTTCAAAAACATAAAAATCATTAAAAACAGGGCTTGAAATCACTTACTATGAATCTTGAAAATTGAAGAAACCCTAGCTATGGAGGAGAGCAAAATTCGGCAGCAACTAATTGAGAAGATGACCAATTTTGTGTTATTTTTCCCATTTTATTTCAATACAAATGACCAAAATGCCCTTACTACTAAACTTTCCCAAAATTCCATCCATGTCCAATTTTTGTCCATAAACTTAGAAATTGGTCAAATTTCTATTTAAGACCTCCCAATTAATATTCCAAAGCAAATTCATACTAAAAACTTCTAGAACACAAGTTTTGCAAATTATTCGATTTAGTCCCTAATCTCAACTTAAGCACTTAATGCATAGAATTTCATCACGAAATTTTCACTCAATCATGAAATCATATCATAAACCTCAAAATAATTATAAAAAAATTATTTCTATATCAGATTTGTGGTCACGAAACCACTATTCCGATTAGGCCCTAATTCGGGTTGTCACACATAGGCTGTTACACAACCATGTGGCAGGTCATGTCGTTTACATGGGATTGCACCCTAAATAGTGGAAAAACACGATTTTTTAGGTTTTTTGGGCATTCTAAAACATATATAAGATAAAAATAAGAAGATAGGAGTGAGCTTCATAAAATACTCAAGAAAACAACTCAAAAACCACCATTGAAGCCAATTCTGAAATAGATTTTCGTCAAGATTGAAGGTTCCTATTTGATTTCTTTGGAGATTATCATGAGTTTCTTTATTTCTTTTGTTTATAATGTCTTTGAGATATTTTTATTTGCAAGCATGAACTAATTTTCTAAATACCTAGGGATGATGAATCCTATGATAAATTCTGTCTTTTGATTTTTTATTTTACACAATAAATACTTAGATCTTATTCTCAATTATGTGTGCTTAATTCTTGGTTTAATATTTCTAGACTGTTGATCCATATTTGATGTGCTTAAATCAGAGGAGGAATAGATCCTGTTTAAGAGTAGATCTAGTATAATTAAGTAGAGTTGCATACAATCCTATAAATAGGACAACATAAATCTACTGAATTAGAGTCAAATCTAATATGGGGATCCATAGGTCGAGTTAATGCGACAATAGAAGTTTTAATTAGAAAGAAATTTCAATTAATCAACTTAGAGTCAGTTGCTCTTACTCTCAAAAGAGATATTAGCATAATTTAAGAATTTCTACGAATCAAGATACTAATTGAAGAAATTGCGTAATTTAGATTGATAATGACAGATGAAATCTAGGTGAATTCTTTCCTGGGTATTGTTTTTCTTCTTGGTTGTTTACTCAATTATTTTTCTCATTTATTATTTATTGCATTCTTTAGTTTATTTAATTAGTTAATCTTAGTTTTTAATCAATCACTCCAATTTATCGATTAAATAATAGAAAGACAGTAATTACTAGTACTTTTAGGCCTTATAGAATGATATATTTACTCACCATAGTTATACTATTAATTGATAGATGCACTTGCCTTAGTCAAATTTTTAGTTAGTTTACGACACATCACATGTCACAATTCTATTCTATCTGCCATATGAGTGGTTTACAACTGTAAGGAAATGTGTTCCGCAATCTACCATTATGAGTATAAATGAACATTCCCAGGTCAAGTCCATCGTTCGTTCCTAACAATCTTGTTAGAACATAACCAACACCATTTCTAGCCAAACTCGATCACACAATGCCTTTTGACATTATCCCTATTACTCAAATATTCCTTAACACTTTAATAAGTTCCTCTCTTAGAAATTTCTCACTTTCGGAGACGTCTTCACTCAATGCTCCAATGTTAATTGTTCGCCCAATCTTTCCGACAAAAGCATCGTTTGGGCGAATTGAACCGCACTACTCTACTTCCTTTTGACTTGTTCGCCTAACAAGGGCTTCACCCAGGGGCATACCCATAAACTCCAACTTCTAAAGTAAATCCAACACCTAACTTACTCTGAACCTATTCGAAACTCTACCTTCCGAAATTCTTACTTCCAAAATAACACTCGAGTACTAGGGCTTCATCGGGCGAGATGTTATACAATAAGTCTCTACTCTTTTCAAATTTAAAATTTAATCTCTATATTTTTAATTCTAGGAATTTAGTCCCTATTTTAGAATTTTTTTTATTTACTTTTAGAAATGCAATAAAACTTCAATTAGTCTTCCTTGCTGAATTGATTGGACATTTTAATGCATAAAGATTCGATTATTTTTAATTAAATTAAATTATTTTTACTAAACATTTATCATATGCAAAATTATTACTTAAAATGTGAATTTAATAAAAACATGTCTTAGAAAAGACAAAAATTAAAATAATAATTAATGAGTTGTAATGGACTTAAAAAAAGGTGGTCAGTGGGGAATAGATTTGGATGCATTATTACCAAAATGAAAGACCAACAAGTTTTATCTATAAAAAGCAAAGCCCTTGACGTTTAATGTAAACCAAAGCATACGCACTAGATTGAGAGAGTTAACTTTGTTATTCAAAATGTCATTGCCAAGGTTCATCGTACTCAAATCCCCCGATGCCGAAACATACCTTGGCTACAAGCACGACAACGGAAACTACAACGGGTACGCCGAGTTCACCGAACCAACGGTCGTGAGCGCAAATGCAAAATTCGAAGTGGAGATTGCTAAAGATGGGCTGGTGCACATAAGGAGCTGTACCAACAACAAATACTTGGAGCGAACTCGTAATCCTTCCATCACCGGAAACCCAATGGAAGAGTATTGGATTACTATAACCGCCAAGAAACCGGAAGAAGACCAGTCCAAGAAGTCGTGCACATTGTTCAAGCCTATCTTGGAAGACTCCGTATACAAAAATTATCGATTTGTCCATGTTCAATCTGGTTGCTATTTATGCTTATGGCCGTTGGCTACATCGGAACTCAGTCGTGGCGTGTTGGCAAACAACAGTCATGTTGCAGCTAATCAGTATGATATCTTCGAAGTTATTGATTGGGAGTGATTGGTGATTCTGCCTCGGTACGTTGCTTTCGAAGGAAGCAATGATATGTTCCTTTGTCTTACCGAGATCGAGGGTCACCCATATTTAGAATTCTCGAGTGGGGATGTTGGTGCTGGATCTGTGCCAATGGAGGTTTTTTATATGAAGAATGGAGACATCCGGTTCAAGCCGGTTTCTTCCGATTAGTTCTGGAGACGTAGCCCGAATTGGATTTGGGCGGATTCTGATGACACTGAAGGCACCGATAAGGACACTCTGTTTCGTGCATTCAAAGTCGATAACAAGACCATAGCTCTGCTCAACTTAGGCAACAAAATGTTCTGCAAGCGCCTCACAGACGAGGGAAAGACCAGTTGCCTTAATGCAGCCGTCCCTTCTACTACTGGAGAAGCCTACCTACGTGTTCAAGAGCCTGTGTTGTCAAGGACGATTTATAATTTCCGATACGACACCGAAAATGCTCGGGTCTATAACGAACAGGTCGTTCTTGTGGCCAAGAATTCCGCCACCAACAGGACCAATCAAGCCAACACATTCGATGTGAAACTTTCTTATACAGAGACCAGCACCAGTACTTGGCTAGCTCATTTTACTCTTGGTCTTGAAGCCAAAGTCTCCTTCCAAGTCAGGGTTCCATTCATCAGCGAAACGGGTGTCGAAATATCTTCCGAATACGAAACAGGAATCGAGTGGGGAGAGACCACTACGACGGCCACCATGATGGAAGTTAACCACCAAGTTTATGTGAAACCGATGACTAAGGTGACGGTGTATCTAATGATGAGCCATGGCATGTGTGATGTTCCCTTCGTATTCACTCAAAAAGACACTCTTTATAATGGGACCGTTGTCACAACTGATGTTATTGGTAACACTTTCACCGGTACTAATTACTACAACATCCAATATGAGACCAAAGAAGAACCTCTCAGCTCTTGAATTCAGAAAAACCCCACAACTCCATGGAAGCTTCAAGATTTGTGGGTGTTGCGAATAAATGAATAAATGAATCGGTGTTTCCTTCATGGAAGAAGCACTATTTGTCTGATGTCTTATTATTAACTATGTCATGCACTTCCATTATGAGAATAAATGAATAAATAATTTGGTAGCTTTATTATGCCGAAGCTTGATTCTAGTTCAGTTGAGATTTGTGTTTCAATGTTATTATATATGTAATATAAAAAAATTGTGATTCATTCTTTGTACTTTAATATGATCAAATTTAATCTTTTTATTTCAAAATTGAAATTATACTTGTGGTCCAATGGTAGCATTAAATAGGATTCGTTAAATTATGATATTAGTCTTGTACTGTGCATAAAATTATAGATTTAATCTATGTTTTCCAATAGGATGATTCTTAATTGCTATATTTTTTGAATTTTAAAATTTTAGTCTTAATGTAAACAACAGTCATTAAATATATCCATTAACTACTTTTTTTTTTTATAAGTGGTATTTGCAAATAGAAAGTTGACAAGACATGACATATGTGTTTGTTATATCAAATTTTGGAAAGAGTTGATATGTCGTAAACCTATTAGTACAAATCTCCGGTGAGAAAAATCTTGAACACACGAACGGAACTCGAACAGAAGAAGAAATAGGATAAGGCTCCAAGGCATGTATCAAGCCACTATCTTTAAGGTTATATTCGCCCCCACCTATCTTCGGTGTGCAAACGAGTTTCAAGCAAATTAACCTCGAGGATGCAATGAAGCCAATGGCTATTTGCGTTTTGCACTGACGAGAATAACCCACTACATACTAAGCAATGTATGACAAGGAACTCAATTTCTATAAAGGATTTCTGCAGTAATACTTTATAAAATAATCTAATAATATTAGAAAATGAAGGAAGAAAAGAAAGAATATTAGAATTTGTTGGTATGATTTTCAAATGAAATCTCATTCCTATTTATAGGAATTTTCATGTCTCTTCATAGAGACATCTTTCATCAATAGGTGTCTTTCTAACGTCTTTAAAATAAATACATAATTATTTATTTAATCAAAAAATATAACTATTCAAATAATATTATTTAAATAGTTATAATTCTTTTCAAAAAATAAAATAATATAATCTTTTTATTAATTACACCCATTCATTTATAGTTATTGAAACACTATAAATATTTGAAAATGTTCCAACAAAACCAACTAAAAATCTTACTAAGGCAATTACACCTATCAATTAATAGTATAGCTACGGTGAGTAAAGATATCATTCCTACGAGGACTAAAAGTACTAGAAATTACCATTTTTTCTATTATTTAACCAACAAATTGAATTGATTGATTAAAACTAAAATTATCTAAATTAATTAACTAAAGAACACAGCAAAGAACAAATCAAGAAAATAAACGATTAACAATCAAAAAGCGAGATAAAACCCAGGAAAGAATCCACCTAAACTTCATTTATCATTATCAATCTATATTACGCAATTTCTTCACTTAGTATCTTGATCCGTAGAAATCCCTAAAATTATGTTAATATCTCTCTTCAAGACTAAGAGCAACTGACTCTAGATTAATTCATTGAAATTTCTTTCTAATTAAAACCCTTATTGTCGCATTAAATCGATTTATGAATCCCCCTGTTAGATTTGACTCTAATCTGATATATTTATGTTGTCCTATTTCTAAGATTGCATGCATCTCCACTCAATTATGTTAGATCTGCTCTCAAACAGGATCCATTCCTCCTTTGATTTAAGCACAGCAAACATGGATTAATAGCCTAGAAATATTAAATCAAGAATTAAGCACACATAATTGAGAACAAGATCCAAGTATTTATTGCGTAAAAATAGAAATCAAATAACAGAATTCATCCTAAGGTTCATCCCCCTAGGTATTTAGAAAATTAGTTTATGATAGTAAATAAAAACAACTCAAAGGCAGTATAACCACAAGAAACAGAAGAGTTTTTAGAAGAAAAAGAAAGGGTGAGGGATATACCTCATTATTTGAGAGATCATCGATCAAAGTAACCAAACGTGGCGTCAACATGGCTTCTGAAGGTTTCCAGGTAACCGTGTTTGTGTCCAATATTTCGGCGTCCATGCATTGGAAAGGGTTGTGAGCTCTGTTTAGCTACCATGGAAAGGTGGTAGATGCTTTCATCCCGGAGAAAAAAAGCAAAGGGGGTATGAGATTTGGTTTTGTGCGATATGACAACTATTCGGATGCTAGTAGGGCGATTTCGAGATTGAATGGCTTTGTGTTCCTTGGGAATAGAATATGGGTGAAGTTTGCGAGGTTCAAAGGCAGGAGGACGATTTGGAGAAGGGTTTCCAAGCAGCATAACCCTTTGAATTCTGAAGGTATTATTCAGGAAAGGGTGGAGTATATAGGAAGAGGGAAGGTAGGCAAAGAAAAATTAGAAGATACGAGGAGACGGAATTTGCTCGATAGTTGTTTAGGTGATAGCTCGGGCGCGGCGGGTTTGAAAATGGCAGAAGTAGTTCAAGGTCATGTAGAGGATGAGCTGCTATGGAAGTTTCAAAAATGCTTGGTGGGGGAAGTGGCATCGTTTTGTGAACTGAAGAGCTTAGCTAATAGAGTTGCACGAATGGGCCTTGGTGAGATTTGTGTGAAGAGAATTCAAGGGAATTATTTTCTCTTAGAGATTCAAGATGAAGAATTGTGGGAAATATTGAAGCAGAGAGAGTGGTCGTACTTGAAAGAGTTCTTTATAAATATCGAACCTTAGTCCGAAAGATTGGTGTTTTCAGAAAGAATTACATGGATTGAGGTTTCTGGGGTCCCGATGCACTGCTGGAACTATGAGATACTCAAAAGGATAGCTGGAAAGTGGGGTAATTTGGTATCGATGGGAGAAAACTTGTTAGGATCAAATAACTTTGAGAAAATGGAAATGCTTATTTCTATTTCGCGGCAAAGAAGATTGATGAGATGGTTTTATTGGAGATGGGTGATGTTAGGTTTCCAGTAAGTGTTAGGGAGTTAGGCTGGTTGGATGATATAAAAAATTATGTTTTGAAGAAGGATGGGAATCAGATGGTGGTTGAGGAGAGTGTATCGGAGTTGGAACCAAAGTTTGGCTCGGTGCTGGAGAAGGGACGGGATGGAACCCGAATCGTTTCGTCGGTATCATTAATAGATAACATCATTGAAAATGTAAGTGTGGAAAATACATGTCAGGGGCTGTGGGGGAATTAAATATTGAAGAAGCCAGCATGACATTAGAAGCTGAAGTTGAATTGGGTGTTAGCAGGCTACACAATGGTATGGATCGGGCTTGCGACGATATTGCCAATATGGGCTTGGCGTCGGATTTAGGTCTAAGTGAGGGTCAAGATGGTTAGCAATTGTTGAGCAAAGGGTGGACTTACCTAGGTCAGATGGGCATCCTTTGGGTGGGGAAATTTTACCTGTTGTAGATCAGAGTCCCCAAGGTGAAAATTTTAATTCAGTAATTCCTGAAATAGAGGACTGAGGCTTTTGTCAGGAGTTAGAAAAGGAATTTTATAACACAATTAGAAGCAGGAGGAAAAAGAAACAGTTTAAAAAAAGAATCAGGTCTATGCGCTCTATTCAAGACGGGGTGCTGTCCTCCAAAAAAATTCAAAGAAGAGATCGAAGTAGGAGAAAGGATAAGAGCAGTATTGCGTTTGTGAGCGAAGATAAAGTGGTGAATCTTTCTTTGTCTGATTCGAATTTGAGCAATAGGAAAAAGGTTATCCTTAGAGAGGCAAAGCAAACCTGGGAAGTAGGGAACAAATTGGGGCTCAAGGTGTAAGGACATGAATGAGATGTTATTGATGAGACTTGAGGGGCAACAGTAAAGGAGATCTAGGTTAGAGGCATTCACTTACAATTCAGGTGAGTATTTGTGTTGTTCTGAAGAATAGTGTGGTTGAATTTATATTGGTTTTATGAAAATTGTATCGTGGAATATTAGGGGTTTGGGTACTAATGGAAAAGTTGAGGCGATTAACAGATTAGTCAAAATACAAGGGGTGAATGTGTATTTTTTACAAGAAACTAAGCTTGTAGACGTGTCAGAGGTTTTTGTTAGAAGAATTTGGGGAGATGATAATTTTAATTTTCGTTTTGTTGCTGCAGTGGGTCGTTCGAGAAGTCTTATTACAATATGGGATAAATCGAGTTTTATAATGAAAAAGGAATATCGCTCTAATCGATTTATTGTGTTAGAAGGGAAATGGTGTGTGGAGGGGTGGGAAGGGGTTTTGATTAATGTGTATGCTCCTAATCTGTTGAGTGAGTAGAAAATTTTTTGGGAAGAAATATTAGAGGTTAAAGAGAGGTCCATAAAATTTTGGGTTGTGGGGGAGATTTTAATGCAATTAGGAACAAAAGTGAAAGAAGCAATTGTGTGGGTTTATTAAGAGGGTCGAAAGATTTTCTGAACTTCATTGATAAATGTAATCTGGTAGATTTGCCTCTGTTGGGAAGAAAATTCACTTGGCATGGTCCGGATAATAAGAAGAGTCGACTGGATAGATTTTTGGTGGACGAAGTTTGGTTAGAAAAGATTAAAGATTTTCAGCAGCAGGGTTTAAATCATTCTGTTTCGGATCACATCCCAATTTTATTATCGCATGGCTCTACCGATTGGGGTCCAAGACCATTTAAGTTTTTTAATGCGTGGGTTCAAAATAAGAAATGTATGAGTATTATCAGAAATAAATGGGGTTCGATGGGTTATTTGAATGGTAAGGTGTCTGGAAAATTGAAGAAACTCAAAGGTGTCCTTAGAAAATGGAATGGGGAAGAAAGATATACCTTAGATAGAAGGTTTAATGAAATCAAAGCTAGAATTAGGTGCTTGGATGAGTGTAGCGATGTTAGAGATCTTTCTAAGTTGGAATTGGAAGAGTTGAAGAGTTTGAATCTTGAATTGGGAGTGTTTAGTAGATTCAAGGAGTCTATTTAGAGGCAAAAATCGAGAATGACATGGCTGAAGGTGGGAGATTCAAACATAGCTTTTTTTCATAGAGCAGTTAAGTTTAAAGCTAAAAGAAAGACTGTCATGGTATGAAAATTGGAAACGAGTGGCTTAGTGATCCAAAGGCTTTGAAGGCAAAAATGTTTAACTTTTTTAGAAATCATTTTAGCTGTCACTCGAGGAAGTGGAGTATGGATTTGGATTTTAATTTTAAAAGGCTGAGGGATATTGATGTCACGAGCTTGGAGAAACCCTTCTCAATGGAGGAGATTAAGGAGGCGGTGTGGAGCTACGATGAAAACAAAGCACCGGGTCCGGACGGATTCAATTTATGTTTTTTTAGAAAATGTTGGGAGGTTGTTAAGGAGGATTTATTTGAGATGATGGTTAAGTTTTTTAATTCCGGTAAATTGGAAAAGAGTATTAATTCGTCTTTTATTGTGTTGATACCTAAAAATGATAATCCGCAGGATATTTCAGAATTTAGACCGATTTGTTTGGTGAGTTCACTGTATAAAATTGTCGCTAAGGTACTAGCTAGAAGAGTATGTGTTGTCATTGGGGAGGTGGTCAGTGACTCGCAGTGTGCCTTTATTCGGGGTAGGTAAATTTTTTATGGCATTTTGATTGCTAATGAGTTGATTCACTCGATTAGGCGTAAAGGTGGAGCGAAGGAATACTTGTTGTTTAAGCTGGATTTTGCTAAAGCTTACGATTGCGTGAGGTGGGATTTTCTGGAACTAATCTTGTTGAAGATGGGTTTCGGTGAGAGTTGGACGGGCTGGATGGTGGAGTGTGTGTCTTTGACGAGGGCTGTGATGCTAGTTAATGGAACGGTTACTAATGAGTTCAGATTGCATAGAGGTCTTCGACAAGGGGATCATTTGTCCCCGTTTTTATTTATTCTGGTTAAGGAAGTTTTGCACTTGTTGTTCAAGAAGGTGGAGGAATTGGGGATGATTGAGGGGGTTAAGGACATTCTTCCTGGTCGATTTTCCATCTTCAGTTGCAGATGATACTATTTTATTCCTCAAGGCGGAGGAGGCAGTGGTTCGAAATTCGAAGTATATTCTTCGATGTTTTGAGTTATTTTCTGGTTTAAGCATTAATTTTGGGAAGTCTTATTTGGTTGGTTTTGGTGTGGATGAGGAATTTTTGAGTCGAATGGCTGCCGTTTGTAAATGTAAGATTAGAGTTTTTCCATTCAATTATCTGGGCATTCCTTTAGGTGCGGATCCTAAAAATATCTCATCTTGGAACGGTATTGTGGATAGAGTGGAGAGGAAGTTATCGGGATGGAATAGTAGGTCGCTTTCTTGGGCTGGTAGAGTGGTGCTCATTAATTCTGTGCTTTCGTATTTGTCTATTTATTTTATGTCGTTATTTCAAGCACCGGTCACAGTGATTAATAAAATTGATAAAATTAGACGAATTTTTTTGTGGGGTAGTGCTGGGGGTCGGCGGAAGTTGGCAAAGGTTAAGTGGAAACAGATTTGTATGCCTAAGGTTAAGAGGGTGCAGGTGTGGTGGATTTAAGGGTTAAAAACAAGTCTCTTATGGCCAAATGAATCTGGAGATTCGCGATGGACAAAGAAGTGTTATGGAGAAGGATCATTGTAGCAAAGTATGGTACTACTGTTCAAAATTGGCGATTTAGAACGAACAATTTTAATGACATGTCAGTGGTATGGAGGGGCATTATAGAGAATGCGAAAGACTCGAAAGTGGCTAAGTGGGTGGGGAATGAGTCTTTTCGCTGGTTTGTAGGAAACAAGAATTCAATAATTTTTTGGGAGGATATATGGTGTGGTGATAAGCCGCTGAGAGTGGAATTTCCAAG
Source organism: Gossypium arboreum (assembly GCF_025698485.1). Classification (NCBI taxonomy): domain Eukaryota; kingdom Viridiplantae; phylum Streptophyta; class Magnoliopsida; order Malvales; family Malvaceae; genus Gossypium; species Gossypium arboreum. Next base: position 138,485,855 of record NC_069072.1, read on the forward strand.
GTTGTTTTGATTATCTTTGAATAAGAGTGGTTTTGCTTTGTTAAGGATTTTTCAAAGTCCAATGGGTTTAAAGAGTCGATTGGGCTATTTTCTTTTTCCGTCGTCTTTTGGATAGGGAGGTTATCATGGTTTCTCAATTAATGGAAGCAGTCAGTTGTATAGTGTTGATCCCCGAGGTGGAGGATCGGTTAATTTGGGTTCACGATAAGCAAGGGGAGTTCTTAGTGAGGAAATTATCAGAGTTGTTGATATGTGCAGAAACGGCAATTTTTCGGTTTGCTTTCGACAGGATTTGGAATTTAAAAGTGCCGCCTAAAGTAAAAAGTTTCTTATGGATGGTATCAATTGATCATATTCCCACAAAATAGTTTCTTGGCAAAAGTGAGGTGAAGTTTGGTCAATTGGGGAATAGGTGCCCGTGGTGCGAGAGAGAAATAGAGTCTTTGGAACATCTTCTGTTCAATTGTAATTTCATTGCGGGGTTTTGAAGAAACATTTTGGAATTGTGGGAGGTGAAGTGGAGACCATTTGTCGATTTCTCGGACTTTTTCTTTTTTTGTAATAATGTCTCGTATAAAGAAGTTGTCAAGAGTTTATGGCTTATTTCGGTGTTTGCAGCATGCTGGTCGGTGTGGCTTGCAAGGAATGAGCTGGTGTTTGAAAAAAGATGGCCTAAAATGTCCAATTTGGTATTTCTTATGAAAATCCGGGCTTTGATGTGGATTAGAGCGGTGTATGATGAATTGAAAGTGGATGAGAAAATTTAGTGGGTCTGTCCTGTTAGAAGTTGGAGTGGTGGTAAGAAATTCGGGTCTGGTGGTAGCTTTTGGTGTCCTCCGTGCTTTGGAGGGGTTAAATTTAACGTGAGTGGTGTGGAAAGTGAGGGGGATGTCGGGTGCGGTGGGGTGTTGAGAAACTCGAAAGGGGTGGTTAGGGCTGTGTTTTCTGGTCCATGTGCAGCGAGAGAGTCAAGTGCAGCGGAGGTGGGGGCGGTTTGTTTAGAATTGGAAGTCTTTATAGAGATGGGGTGGAAGGGCTCGTGTTCTTTATCCATTGAAGTTGGCTCTTCGAACTTGTTCTGCTGGTTCGAGAACAAATGTTCGAGACCATGGTCGATGGTCTCTATTTTCAAGGATATCGAGTCAAGGGTGTCTATTATTGGTAATGTTTCTTTTTCTAGAGTGGATAAGCATGGTAATGCGATGGCTTTTGCATTGGCGGCCGCTGGTCTGAAAAGGCAGAAAATGTTCAAGGCTTGGTGGTAATTTGTGCGTTTTTCTTTCCTGGCTGTTTTGTAGGTGAATTGTTTGTGTTTTATTTTGTTGTTTGTTTTGTGGGTGTGGAGGGGTGTTTTTGAGCAGTTTCTTAACAGTCTGGTAGCATGTTATTGGATGAGTCTGTTGAGTTTAGGGGGGTCTTGTGTGCAGTGTTGTTTTCGTGTCCTGGTTTCTGTTCACAGACTGGTCTGGCATCATTTTGCGCTATTGGTTTTTATTTCTCTTCAGCTTTGTTTGTTGTTGATTTTGATCTAGCGAAAAAAATAACCACAAGAAACAAAGAAAATGCTAATAATCTTCAAAGAAATCAAAAGGGAGTCTTTAATCTTGATGGAAATATATTTCAGAATCGGATTCAATGATATTTTTCGAGTTATTTTCTTGAGTATTCTATGACATCTTCTTATTTGTGTTATATATAGGTCCTAGAATACTTGAAAAACCTAAAAATTGCGTTTTTCAGCTGTTTGGAGCGCGATTCGTTATTTCCACAGCCAGTGTGGCTCTTGAAACTTACTCCGATTTTCCGATTTTCACTCATTTTGCTCATAAATGCTTTCCTAAGTATAGAAATATGAATTTAAAGAATTAGGAGCATAAAATTCACCATTTATCTCTATTTTTTTTAAAAACTTTGAAGCTTTACTCTAACTTTTTGTTTTTAACATTATTTTGAAATATGATAAATCAATATTTTTTAAAAAGTGAAATAGTTTAAAATTACCTATTTTTCTCCAAAATTAAATATACAAAAAGTAAAATATACTTCTAAATTATATAATTGTAATGTAATATAATAATTTTTTAATATTTTTCAATGCATCTAAATCTATATTCTCTTACATTAATAATAATACTCATACTAATTAAATTAAAACTCAATCCACAGAAATACAATAAATTTAAATCATACACGTATATATAAAATCAATAATGTTATCACTTTCATATTTTCTTCAATTTGTCAGTATTGCAATAAATTTCATTTATGGTCGGTCCAATGAATGAAAAACCTTTCAACATCCCGTAGCATCCACAACTATTGAAATTTATTTGTATTTTAAATTTATGTATGATTTTGAATTAATCCAATACTATTTTCATTATATCAATTTAGATATTATCTTTATTAAATATATTTAATAATCGTAAATTTTTATAATAAATAAAAATACATATTTTAAAAAGAGTTAAATTATTCTTTTTAATAATACTAATTAAAACATTAAATTTTTAAACATGACGATTCACGTGTATTTCATGTTAACTTTTAAAATTTTATATTTTTGAAATTTGAATTTTTGTTTATTTTTTGAATATTTTAATTTAAATTATTTGATGTGCATATAAAATAAAATAGTGTCATGTCAGCACGAAGTACACGTGGACTATCAGGTGGATTGTCATGCCAACATTGTTAAAAGAAATTAATGTTTTAGTCGCCATTTTCGTTAAAAATAGCGATTTTAAGTCTTTTTTAAAAGTTAATGGTCAAATTTAACTCAAAAAATAAAGACAAATGAACAAAATATGTAAGCATTAAAGTCTAAATTTATCATTATGCCTAAAATAGAGTGAATAAAAATTATTTATTATTTATTATTTATTTATTAGGTAAACTACACAAATGGTCACCCAATTTATAAGTTTTCATTTTAGACACTCAATTTACTTTTTTTTATCATTTTAGACACTCCTCTTACTATTTGTTTTCATTTTAGTCACTAGGATAGTCTCGGCTTCTGTTAACATAAATATCATAAAGTGACTAAAATGAAAACAAATAGTAATGAGAGTGCCTCAAATGATAGAAAATTTTCCGAATGGCCAAAATAAAAACTTATGAAAATTGGTCATCATTTATCCTTATTTATTTGGGTTTTAGCTAGGGAACGAAATGTATATTTTCTGATTAAGCGAAATATATATTTTCTGATTAAGTGGTGTATGGTCCATACTTGTTGAATATTGTAGATAGCTATTAAAAAAATGAGTGAACTATAATTTTCTATGTTCCATAAATATCATTTCTAAAAAAGGTCTCCCTTGAATCAATTTCACTTCTTCTTCTTCTTCTTCTTCTTCTTCTTCTTCTTCTTCCCTTGTGTGGCTAAGCAAATTGTTTATTTGGTGTTTCTAAAATCTGAAAATGGAGAAAAACCAAGCTTACAAAGCTATGCAAAGACCAAAGCATGGCTCTTCTGCTGAACCTGAAGACATGGAAGATGCCATGGTTTGTACCTTTTCCATATTTTCAAACAATTTCTCTTCCTTTTATGTATTTTCAAGGTTAAAATATTTCATAATTCCCTGTATTTTTTAAATATTTGCAATTTAGCTCTTTATACTTTTATTTCCAAAATTTATTTTCTCTATTTTTAAATTTCAAAATTCAAATCTAGTTTGTAACACTACAAAACTTTTGAGTTAAATTTGCATTTTGATTATTTTTTAAAACCCTCAATTGGTAGCCATATAATTAAAAAATATCGTAATTAACTAGAATTTAACAAAAGAAAGTTTAGCAATGTGAACAATTAAACCTAATTTTTAAAATCTGGAAAGTAGAGAAATTTAATTCCTGAAAATAAAAATCTAAGAACTAAATTTCAAATTGTTGAAAAGTATAGAAACTTATAACATTTTTAAGCTTATTTAATTTTTATTACGGTTATTCTCACTTGTTTACCTTTTTGGGTTTTGATTGATTTATTTTATTGATAGACATGTAAAAGCTCTGATTTTGTAATGAGTGTTGGATATGGCATATATTTGTGTATGTTATTTTTTCTTTAAAGAGGATTGTATCCTCGTGTCTCGAATATGGATATTATGCTAGTTTTAGACATTAATACTTCAAGAAAAATGAAAATTCGGAGTAAACGTGCATAAAATATTCGGTCGTGTGTCCATATTTAAATATTAGCATCAAAGTATTACCAATGTTTTAATAATTAAATCGATTGTCAAACCAATTAAACCATTAGTTTTCAGTTCAATTTGTATAATTTCTGATTCAATTATTTACAAAATAAAAATTACAAAAAATTTAAAATTTAATATACACAAATAAATAATAATGAAAAAAAACATTCATTTTGTAGTTGAAAAACATAATTAAATATTTAAGTTAATTTAAATCCAGTTCAAATAGTTTTTTAACCAATTTTTACCAGATTCGACTAGTTTTTTTAATCCGCTCCACGCTTCTCTATTTTTATGGTATCAATTAAACCATTCATTTTTCAGTTTAACCGATTAAGCCTCAGGTTATGCAGCGGTCAAAAGTGAAGTCTTGGGACTGTAGCTCAAGTTCCTCCTCCTCTTCTGACTCTGATTCATCATCGTCCTCAGAATCTTCGAGTAGCGATGATGAAGAGAAAGGATCAAGAATATTGAAGTCAAAATCTAGAAGAAAGAAGAAAAAGAAGAGCAAATCAACAAAAAATAAGAGCTCAACAAGCTGATGAGGTCTTGTCTGAAGACTTAATGGTATGTATGTATGTATGTATGTATGTGTATTGAGTGTTCGTAAGTCTGAGTTTATATTGTCTTATGATAAGAAAAAGAAGAGCTCAACAAGCTGATGAGGTCCTGTCTGAAGACTTAATGGTATGCATGTATGTGTGTATGTGTATTGAGTGTTCGTATGTCCGAGTTTATATTGTCTTATGGTTGACGTTTGTCGTTAAATGATTAATTATTGAGAAGTATGGGATTGGATATTATCCCTTTGTTATTAATAAAAGGGTAATTGTATTTAAGAGGTCTCTCAATTATAAGAATTTGATGAAATTAGTATCTCTATTATTAAATGAATCAATTTAGTCCTTGAATTATTAAAAAATCAAATAATATTAAATTAGAATAGAGTTAATATTTATTGTTTAACATCATTAATATTTTTGAGGTTTTTATAGTTCTGTAGATAAAATATTTTGTTTTGAATTGAACTGTAATTGAAAAATATTTTTGAAAATATTTTTATATAGTAAATGTTAATTTTATTACAATTTAAATTTATTCTATTTTTTTAATAGTATAGAGGTTAAATTGATCTATTCAATAATAAATTGATTAATTTAATTTAGTCCTTACAATATTTTTAAAAAAATCTTTCAAATAAACCTAAAAAGAAAAGCTCGGAAAATGTGAGGTGAAGGGTAGCATGGGCCCATCGAACAGGATGTTTTGAGTTGAATTTAGTTTTTTTTTTTTTTAACATTTATCTTATTAGGCATTTATTATATTTGTTTTTTATATAATAATTTTATTTAAAATTTGATGATCAAATTTAACTATAAAAAAAGAATAAGGGTCAAATTAATAAAAGTTGCAAATATAAAGGGTTAAATTTGAAATTACGTCTATTTTCTTTTCTCTAAAATACTCATGTGACCCTACTTAGCAACTTATATGTTTTTAAGATAGTTTCATACTAGTTGGAGGATAAAAAGAGTTTACCTCCAAAAGCAATCGCAGCTGATGCACATCATCTCCTCCAGGAAATAATGGCTTCCGATCCATCAGTTCCATAAAAATGCAACCCACTGACCATACATCAACCGCTGCACTATAATTGAAGAGTTCAGCAACAGTTTCAGGTGCACGATGCCATCTTGTACCAACATGTTCTGTCATAAAACAACTTTCGGAGGTGACACGAGCCATTCCATAATCACATATTTTCAGGTCACAATTAGCATTCAAGAGAAGGTTGCTAGGCTTCAAGTCCCTGTGAAGAACATTTGCAGAGTGTATATACTTCAGCCCACGTAAAATTTGATAGAGGAAATACGGAAGAAACACAAAATATCCAGCATAAACTAAGGTCACTGTTCCTCAGAACCAGGCAGAGTATACACAACTTCATAAAAAGCAACCAAATGTCTACATTCGAACCTGACAATGCTCTTCTGATAAAGCTTGGCTAGAATGGATTACCTGATGCAGGTCAATGTCCATCAGCTCATAAGCAATATAAACATCATTAAAGCATTCTATCCTGGGTGGTGGGATTATATCCCTGATCGCAATTACCTGTAATGAAAGATGCAAATGAGACTAACTCAGAATGATAACAAAAGAGATATTGCTCTCTCTACATGTGTCTCTCTCAAGGTTTTTGTGTATCCATCACTAGAGAAAAAAGAATCAGGACAAAGAAAGGACAAGTTATAATCAAATACTGATCCTAACAGCGCTTTAGTAGTGGAGGAGAGGAAGAAGATGATACTAGGAGGGCTTAGAGAGGGAGAGTGTTGGTGTGTGTTTATCCACACGTTTTCATGGTCCATTTGAAGAAGCATCTTGATCTCACGAAGAATTCTCTTTGCATAAATTAGGTTATCAAATGCATTCGCTAGCTTCTTCAATGCCACTTCTTCATTTGTCTCGGAATTCAACACAGAACCAGAAGAAGAGTTTACCATACAATGCCATAGCCCTCCATACCAATGGGTTCAAGAGGAGGTTTATACTTAGCAGTGACCTCAAATATGTTACCGTATATATCAAACCCAAGAAACCTATTACCGTGTCTAAGAATTACCGCAGAATTCTCCAACCCAACAGCTATTTGCTGTGGCGGTTGCTGGTGATGTTGTCGGTTGAGTTTGAGGCTTTTATTTTTGGGTAAAGAATATCCAAAGTCACTAAAACTATTAACAAATTTACGTTTTTATCACTTGACTTCTGAAAGTTACAAAATTATCGCTGAACTATTCGAAAGTTTTTGTATAATTCACCATGGCATTCCCTGTTTACACTGCTTGCACCATTCGAAGGTTTTCATTCCCTTCTCTTTTCTAACCTAATTTTTTTTATGAAATAATTTTGAATATCACCAAGCTGCAAATTAAAATTCAAACAATTTTTTCCTCTAATTTTTAACATTAATTGTTAGATCAACTTAGATCTAAAGTATATTTTTCCATTCGTTGATGGATACTAATCCACCATATCGGTCTTTGATTCGTCACTTGAAACTTATTAATCGAACTTTTAAGGAAAAAAAAACTTAACAAGTGATTTAAATAAAACTTTCAAATAGTTCAATGACTTGAATAAAACTTTCAAATAACTTAATGATTATTTCGTAATTTTATAAAATTAAATGACCAAAATATAAACTTATTAATAGTTTAATATCTTTAAATATAATTTACATTTATTTTTCTAATTTGATCCAAATGTTCAACCATAAAACTTACTCAGATTCAAACGTCCATAGAGCAAATAGAAACAAATTTCATATTAAAAATAATTAAATTAAATTATTAATTTTCGACAAGGGTAAAAGGTATAATTTTCCAAAGATCCTTCAAGTAAACAAAAAGCCTTTAAAAGAATTAAATATATTCATATTAAATACATATCCAGCGCTCGGATTAAACAACAAAAGAAATCAAGAGAGCCATTACAAAACACCAACAGAACTGTTTTAGTTTCCCGCATTCTGCCAATAATTAAAGTTATCCTCCCTTCAAGATTTCATCCCGTCATGGATGGAACATATATACAGGAAGGAGCCAATCATAAAGCATTTTTAACCACACCGATTGAAGAATAGATGGCATGTAAATCATCACGGTTGCACATATTCCGGGTTGAATGCAAGCGCTTCCCGATATATTAGCTCCTTCATCTGTTCCTCGGTTAATGCATGTTGCTCGAAGTCGAAGTTAAATGGGGTCATGCAGACAGGCTCATCGCTTAGGTCATGCAGCGATGATAGGTAAGGATGAGCTAATGCATCCTCAACTGCAACATATACAGAAGCATGGTACATGAGTTCCAAGGTAAAATTACTATGGAGGCCCCTATAGTAGGACCCAGATTGCATTTTTCTTCCTCTACTCAAAAAATGAGCAAATTAGCCCTTATACATTAGATCAAAGAGCAAACTAGTCTTTTTATTAAAAATTTCATCTATTTCTACAGTTAAAAACTGGTTCATGTACGCCAACATAAGGTACATGTGGCACACCACATGTCTATATCTGATTATTCCGTCAAGTCACATCTGGTTATTCCGTCAGTCAACTTAGTTTTTAACAGTACAAAAGATGCAATTTTTAATAGAAATGACCAATTTACTCTTTGATCTAACATACAGTGACTAATTTACCCCTTTTTTGAATAGAAGAGCCTCATGGTACTTTTACCTGATTCCCAACTCAAGAGTGAAAAGAATTGCAAGATGGAATAAGCTAGAGGCAAGAAAAAATTAACTTAAAAAAAGGTGACTATTTTGCATGCATTGGCGAACTTTCATAAGAGAATTGAAAAAGAAGTATAAGAACTCACCGGTAATCCTTAGTCTAGGATCAAATGTCAACATCTTTTCAACAAGATCAATAGCTAAAGGGTGGACGGTTGGAAACTTTTCGGTGAAAGATTGTCGGTGATAAAGAGGAAGTTGCTGGATGTATCTCCTGGCATTTGCATTCAAAAACCCCAACTCAGCCTCTGATGGGGTGCCAATCAGCTGCACGCAAAGAGTCAATCATTCATGGTGAAACGTTACAAGCATTTTATTAGTTTATCGTGTGAACCTACTTAGCAACTTATTTGCTTGAATTTCAGAAAATTTTATACTGGTTGGAGGATAAAAAGAATTTACCTCAATAAGCAATCGCAGCTGATGCACATGATCTCGTCCAGGAAATAATGGCTTCCGATCCATCAATTCCATAAAAATGCAACCTACTGACCATACATCAATAGCTGCAGTATAATCTGAAGAGTTTAGCAACAGTTCCGGTGCACGATACCATCTTGTGACAACATATTCTGTCATAAAATCACTTTCGGAGGTGACACGAGCCAGTCCAAAATCACATATTTTCAAGTCACAATTAGCATTCAAGAGAAGGTTGCTAGGTTTCAAGTCCCTGTGCAGAACATTTGCAGAATGTATATACTTCAGCCCGCGTAAGATTTGATAAAGAAAATACTGCAGAACACAAAAAAGAGGCCATTAGTTAGAGACAGTTATGTTAGAAATGGTGTTGCTTTTAGCCATTTGTTCATTATTCAAGTTCAAATTTTGATAAGATTAAAATTACTAGAACTTCGTATTACAAATAAATAAAATTATCATTTAATAGAAAGAAGGTTGCTTTACTTTTTGCAATGCTTTCCTTCGAAATTGTTTGAATCAACCGTAATCCTATGTACAAAGCCTTTGGTGCCTTAAACTAGAGACCTAAGAAAATAAAGGGGTCGAAAACTACATGTCTTCGTTTTTGTTTTTTGTTATCATTTCAATTTCAGTAATCATTCCGATCTAAAACCAAGGTCATTGTTCCTCAGAACAAGGCAGAATCTACACAACTTCATAACACTTCAAACTTCTCATATGCAATATAGACATCACATACAATATAAACTAGTGATTTAAGGAATATAATTCTTAACATAAAAAGCAACTGAATGATTACATTCGAACCTGACAATGCTCTTCTGATAAAGCTTGATTAGAACGGATTATCTGATGCAAGTCAGTATCCATCAGCTCATATGCAATATAAACATCATTAAAGCATTCTCTCTTTGGTGGCGGGATTATATCCCTGATTGCAACTACCTGCAATGAAAAATCCAAATGAGACTAACTCAAAACTATAACAAAATCGAGATTGCACTCCTATGTGTGTCTCTCTCTAAATATAATACTTGTTTCTGTGTATTCATCACTACAGAAAAAAGAATTGGTACAAAGAAATAAAAAGTTATAATCATATAATTTCAAGGTTTAGATGGGAAAGCTGACGTTCAAACAAAAACTGCTAGCACTAACATTGGCATTAGCAAACACAAATCTGACAAGAGTGTTCATCAGCCTGAACAATTGAACAATCAAGTTTTGCCCAAAGAAGACTTATACATGGATCGGTAAAAGTACCATAGAGATTTTGTACTAGGAGTCAGATTGGGCAAATTAATCCATGTACCTTAGAACAAAGAGCAAATTGGTCCTTTCTATTAAAAATTTCAATCATTTATATATTGTTAAAACTGACACGGTTGATGGTATAACCAGACAGTGACACATGGCATGCCACGTGTAACTCATGTTAACATACAAATACCAATTTTTAACAACAGAAATGGATGGAATTTTAACAGAAGGTCTAGTTTGCTATTTAACCTAACATACAAAGACTATTTTACTCATTTTTTTAGTAGAGGGGGCAAAATGCAATTCGGCCTCCATGATATGTTTACCTACATGGATCCTATTTATACATAATAATCAGATTAATGTAACCACTGTAAGATCAAACAACACTGTTACAACTTGGTAATACAATTTAAGGGCTTTGAAGCTTTTTAATGTTAAATATAACCCAACTGCTAAGGTAACATAGAAAAGCTCTTAAATCCCTGTTCTTCATTCAAGGTTTGCAAATGCGGTAAAACAGCATAAACTAATACTCATCATTGCAATTCCCCTCTTGAATCGTTCACAACTAACATGATGCACATTGAGTGTATTTGATAATTATAGAAAAAGTATTAGTTATGTCCATGCAAAGCAGAAACGAATGAGACTAACGAATTAAATAAGCTACTTTCATATGAAATAACACCTGCGCATAGCTCATTCGTCATTATGAGACGTTATTAACTCTAACCTGTTGAACTCTCGAGTTAAAGTTAACTTAATAAACCTATGATTCTTCAAATCTTTGGTTTTTCGCTAAAGTACCTATGTCGGGCACATATTCAACACCTCAAAATGTAAACCAAAACAGGTTATGATACTTCAAATATATGAAAAACTTTAGCTAAAAAACAAATGCACCCATATCCACATCCACACCTAAATTTGAGTAACATAGCCATCAATCAACAACGTTAAAACAGCCAAAACACAGCCAAAAAGGAGGGAAATATAAACACCAAATACAGAAAGGATTAATAACAAATGTATCGAATTAAATCCTTTCTTTTTAAAAAAAAGGGGGGCAATTTCCACTCACTGACGTTTTCATGATCCATGTGACGAAGCAATTTGATCTCACGAAGAGTTCTCTTAGCATCAATTTTGTTATCAAAAGCATTCGCTATCTTCTTCAACGCCACTTGTTCATTTGTCTCGGAATTCAACGCAGAACTACCCAAAAAAATCGGGAAAAAAATTTAAATCATAATTTCATTAATTAACAAAACCCAATCAAATAACTAAGGTGAAATCAGAAAGCTGAGTTTACCATACGATACCATAGGCTCCTTTACCAATGGGCATAATAGGAGGTTTATATTTAGCAGTGACCTCAAAAATGTTACCGAATATATTATACTGAATAAACCTCCCGCCATGGCTAAGAGTTGCCGGGATATTCTCCAACCCAATTGCCATTTGTGGCGGCTGTTGCTGGTGGTTTTGTGGGTTGGGTTGCTCCGCCATCTCAGTGTCCGCCGCCTGTGGTGGTCCACCGCCTTCCATTATTAGGTGAAAATGAAAAAAATAAACAAATTGGGAGCAGGTGGATGGTTTAGGGTATTTTATTGGTCAATGGATCTGTTCTTACTTTTGGTGGGGGATATTTTGCTGTCCCGTACATTTGTTTTGCTGTTTATTTTCCTTTTTAGTTTCTTTTAGGCAAATTACACCACGGTCATTAAGTTATTAATAAATTAATATTTTAGTCATTTAATTTTAAAAATTAAAAATGATCCCTAAATTATTCAAAAGTTATCATTTAAGTTATAAATTTTTGTTTAAATCATTAGGCTATTAATTTCATTTTTCAAAGATTAGCTACAAAGACAAAGCCAGAAAATTTTTTTTTTAAAGATAACATGGTGAATGATGTACCGTAAAATATAAAATCATAAATTGGTAATATACAATATTTACGTTTAATCAAACATACTCATATTTGTGCTTGCTCAACCATTCAAATCATAATATTCAAATTCAATTTAAAATCAAAATTAAGAATTTACTAATTTTATAATTGAAATCATAGTTTTCAATTCGAAACATAATCTTTTAAATACTAATTAAATCATTCAAAATTCATAAAAATAAAACTAATATAGTTAGATATAGTAAATTAACTACTGATGACCAGCTTGAATATACATGGTTTATCAAGTTGAGATCTTAAGTTTCTTGGTCCGAAATTCATATAACTTTCGACTCAGTTAACCATTTTTTATTTCGTTTTCACCAGAATACTCATTGTTTTATAAGCTATCATTTGATATAATTTTAAATAACAAAGTAACTATGGTTTTCTTTCTCTCCTTCACTTTGGCCGAAACTTACTATAACATCATCTAGCTACTTTTGTTTCGTTTTTACACTTCGAACAAACTAGAAATCGTCTCTTAATTATTTTCGATCTAAAAACATACATATTTCACTTAATTTTATAAGCTTATATCAATATCCTTTAATGACATCTTTTAATACACTTGATAAAATAAAATAAAAACTATTAGTACATATATATAAAAAACAAGGTTTAAATATTCAAAATCTTGAAAAATTTGAAAAAAAACATAGCTTATAGTTAAAATTTGGTGGAAAAATGATGGGAAAGCTAGGCACGAATATAAAGAAAAACAATGATAAAAATATATTCATCTTTTCTTTTCTTTATATATATTATTATTATATTACTTATAACATGTTATTATTTTAAGTAAAATATTAAATAAATATTAAATTATTATTTAATAAAAATATTATTTAAAAGTTATCATGAATAATTTAACTTATTCAAGAAAATTTTCCTTTTATTTTTATTTAGAATAATTTTTAAATTATATTTTAATACTATTAAAATATTGGAGGAACCTATTTATATTTTTAGAGGGCTATAGTATATTTACAAAGGGAAAATTACAAAAATCTTAAATATTGGGTGACCTACTTATATTTTTGAGAGGGCCGTAGTATATCTACAAAACTCTAAATTGTAACAATTTTAAACTTTATCTAACCGATTGACCTCCATGAGACGCATTTTATACAATGATCACAACTGGCCCGTGACGTAAGCCGCTCCAAAAGAAATGAACAAGATAATAAATGTGTCTAATCTAAAGACACTAATCGTCGGTCTAGTATTAAGTTTTGTTCAAGTACCCGTATTTGTTGCAAGCAATTGATTGTTTTAGTGCCAGTTGCATTTACAATTACAATAAACTTAAAAAGAAATGAAAAACATGTTAGATATCACCTAAATCCGAGTTACAGATCAGATAACATTTCTCCTCTTTTTTCTCATGAGTGTAGGCTGTTAGGAAAAGTCGATTGAAGGCTTTACCATGAGAAGTTTCTTCTTGTTTATCATCTCAATTCAAGGAGATACACATATGCTTGAAATGATATACATTACACAAGAAGCTGTGAAAGGAACATCAAGCTATGGAGATTTGTACATTCATTCTTACTTTGGTTCAAGACAGGCCATTGAAGATGGAGGTTTGAGAACTTTGGGATTTAGCCAGTTATAATACTGGAATTAAGCCTCTCTGTGATGAACTGATGTTTGAAGACAATGGGACATCACCACCCCTGATTTGACCATGGAACTCACACCACCAATGCTTGTGTTTAACAGGTTGATCAGTTTATTACGACATGGAAGTCACCCGATGCCGAGTCTCAGCACAGACCAAATTGGTTAGTCACTGGAACATGTAGTTCCAGAAATCGAAACATTTGTTAAACCATGCATAAATGGAAATCACATGCAGTGTTGTTTCACTTTGTTTATCACAAAATCACATGCAGGTAAGAAATGGTTCGAAAAGAAACATGCAGTTAATGTACTTTTGGAAAAGAATATGGCTTTTGAACAATAGATTTTCTGATATGCCATATATTGGAATGGAGATCAAATTAGGACACTTACATATGACCACAGAACTTAGACATGCAGAGGCAAGTAATCTGGTTTTCGTAACAGCCTAAACTCGATGGTAAACAAGAAGAGAAATGTTATCTGGTTTGTGAACATATTTTCGATTTCTTTTTATTGTGAATGTAAATTGCAACGAATACAAATACTTGAACAAGACTTCATACCAGATCGCAATGTAGAAACTCCACAAGCCAAGTTCCTCTCCAATCAGCACCCTCATTATGAAATTCCAATTCGAAAAGGTTATGACATGCAAGCACTGGATCGAGACTCGTTTGGAGAAGTTGTATACAAAAGCTTGAAACTATTATACAATGTTAAGATATTCAATACTCAATACACTGACATGAAAAACAAAGTTAACTAGCTGGTTCCTCAATGGTTAAGATATCAATTTCAAAAGCTACATAAATATACATACACACATGGATATAAACCAACCATCAGATATACTGTATTGCCATTAGTGAAATATATATCACAAACAAGACATCTATACAAAACCAAACCAGACACTGATAAGTTCTAACCATAATATAAAACAGTACTACAAAATCACAATTAGAGATTTCTTTGAACGCTTTAGTAACTGCAATAATTTGTTCTGCGCTTCACATTTCTGTCTCCAAGTCAGGGCAGCCATACTTATTATGAGCTTTTCCAGAACCATTGCATTATCCAAGAAAAAACTAACCATTTCAATCATATGTGTGTCAAAGTATGAAATTTCAATCTCCTTGAGGTGAAATGACAAACAAGAAGGAACTTTCATACGCAAAGCCTTCCATCGAGTTCCCGCATCATCCTAAACTCATGAAAAAAGAAGAAAAGTTATTTGGTTTGTACCATGAATTTAGGTGATCTCGAATATGCTTTCTATTTTTTTAAAGTTTTTTGTAATTGTGGATGTAACTGACACTAAAACAATGACAAAGACTTCATACCGGAAAATTGAGGGTAAGTGTCTTTAGATTAGGCACACAATGTAGAAACTCCACAAGCCAAGTTTCTCTCCCATTAAAACCAACACCAAGATATTTGAATTCAATAAGGTTGTGAAATATAGGAAGTCGACTTGTTCTGAAAATCTGCACACACATAAACTTGGAGCTATCATATGAAGTTATATTATATAATGTTAAAAGGAAAAACAAACACATGAATACTAAGTTTACTAACCACTTCATCAATGGTTAAACTTAGAGACCATACATTGCAAATTCCTTGAATAAGATGAGTTGCACTTGTTTCACAATCAATGGAATCAAACTGATAGATGCTAATATCGGCTTTTTCTAGGGACTTCATGGTACTCAAAGTATAACTTTTAGCTACTGCGGCATGATATTGAAAATAAACAAGATTGGGAGCATTAATCACCACCACATAATTGAAATATCTGCCTTCTGTCACATCAAACTCTAAAACCAATCTCTTAAGCGAAGGACTTTGGATATTGACCTCACTTATATTATCAAAACCACATTCAATAAAAGCCAAATCTTCTAAGACATGGCAATTGGAAATTAACCTATGAATGGAATCACCGAAAAGTACCGAGTTTCTAAGTTGCAAAGTCTTCAGATTCCCTAAACAAACGTCAGATGGCACCTTAATCTCAGAACCTACTGCATCCAATTTCAGTGTCACCAGTGAGTGGCAAGTGAATAAAAGAGCTGGTAAAGTATCCCCAAGATTCTTTAAGTCCAAATCAATTTCCTTAACACCACGGCACAATGCAGCACATATCCAGCCAGAAACATCAAAATTATGATCTTTATCATTCCATGAAACAATATCATTTAGCCTAAAGCAATCTAAACTTACCTGATCGGGGAATTTCAATAACCTATCAACAAAGTTCTTGAAGCTGTCAACATTTCTGTCAGTCAAACCACGCATTAAATAACCATCAAATTTAATGGTAGAAATTGACGCAAAGAGGTATCTCCACTTGGTTGAAATAATAGAGGTTCGAACTGCTTCTTTAATGGGAAGGAAAGACAAAATATGAAAAAGAATATGATCAGGAAAACTACTGATCCCGTCTTCCACACACATCGCCATAAGGTAAGAAAACTACAGACCTGTCCGACGGCCGGCAATAGGAACCGGAGCGTTTTTCGCTTTTGTTTTGTGGTTCGGCTTCACTAGCTTATGTCTGGCTTCTGAGAAAACTTTGAAGACTTGAGTATAGAGGAGGTCCGGGAAGCTGAGCTGAGCACGCTGACGACTGTCGTGTGTGGCTGTGAAGAATGCTTTCGTAGAAAGGCTAGTGATGCAAAAAATTGGTGTTAAATGTGAAAAGAGACAAGTAATTTCGTATTTCCGTACCTTTATATAAGATTTAAGGTTAATATCAAAATTGGTCCCTTAACTTTTACCCAATCTGCAATATAATACATATACAGAGTAAATGTCATATTTAATACCTGTACGATTCTTTCATGTCTTTTCTTGATTGATCAATTATGAAGTATGTAAGCCCCATCATCTCCAGAAGAAATGAACAAGACATGATATGTGTGCCTAATCTAAATATACTTATCAGCGATCCATTGATTGGCTTAGTGTCAGTTATATTCACAATTAGGATAAACTTAAAAAAGAAATGGAAACCTGTTCGAGATCGACTAAATCCATGTTACAAACCAGATAACATTTTTCTTCTTTTTTCTCATGAGCTTGGGCTGTTGGGAAAACTATATTGAAGGCTTTACCAAGAGAAGTTTCTTCTTGTTTATCATTTCAATTCAAGGAGATGCACATATGTTTGAAATTATATACATTACACAAGAAGCTGTAAGAGAAACGGAACATCAAGCTATGTACATAAGAGAAAAGGAACATCAAGCTATGGAGATTTGTACATTCTTATAAGCAGCAAAGAAGGCTTCCATTGTTCCTGTTAAAGGCTACTACAAACTTTGGTTTAAGACAGGCCATTGAAAATGAAGGTTTGAGAACTTTGGGATTTAGCCTGTTAGGATACTGAAATTTAGCCTCTCTGTGATGAATTGATGTTTGAAGATAATGGGACATCACCACCCCTGATTTGACTATGGAACTCACACCACCAATGCTTGTGCTTCACAGGTTGGTCAGTTTATTACGACATGGATGATTGGATGTCACGTTACATAGTTCAACCAGATCAGACCAAATTGGTTAGTAACTGGAACAAGTAGTTCCGTCCCTTCAGGCAAGCACCCTTGAAAACCAAATAATCTTGAATGTCTGCAAATGGTAGAGCTGGCTGATGTCTTTGGTAATCTACATATGTAAGTTCTTGAAATCTCAAAGTATCTTAAATGCTTTAGCCTGCCAATAGAGAGTGACAAGGAGACTCACAAAAAATAAGAACTCGTAAGCTTTTGAAGTCCCTTACAGCACGGATGGAGCTAGACTCGAAGAACAAAGAGTGCCACAATCCCACACCATTAACGACATTTTCTTGTCTAATATGAGAAATGGATTTGCAAGATCATGAACTAAATCATTCATCTTACATGTTGTAATGCGACCATATTGATCCTGCTCCACCTCCTGCAATAAGGAACATGATAGCAACGCATTGAAGTTTGACTGACAGAAGTGTTAACAGCTTCAACAACTTTGTTGATAGGTTATTGAAATCCCCCAATCGGGTATGGGATTTCTTGGAATGACTGCATTGTGCCATGATGTTAAGGAAAGTGATTTACATTTAGCTAATATTGGGGATGTTCTCACTTCACCAGCTCTTTCATTTACTTGCCATGACACTTACCCTCACTCTGCTGGTATGAAATTGATTGTTCTAGTACGATGAACTTAGAAGAAACCAAAAGCATGTTCGAGATCACCTTAACTTCATGGTACAAACAAAATCACTATTCTTCTTTTTTCATGAGTTTAGGATGGTGTGGAAACTCCATGGAAGGTTTTACCTATACAAGGTCCTTCTTGTTTGTTTGAAATGATTACTTATTTCTTTGATAATGCAATGGTACTGGAAAAGCTCATGATAAGGATGTGAACCCTGTCTGGGAGACGGTAATGGAAAGTCTGCAAACAGTTATTGCAGTTACCAACGAATTCAAACAAAAGTATATGCATAAATATATATGTATCGTAACCAAAAGAAAGCCTACGCTTCCAGTGTTCCTGTTGTAGGCTAGCTTTGATTCAACACAGGTCATTGGAAATGAAGGTTTGAGAGCTTTAGATTTTAGCCTGCAAGAATACTGGAATTTAGATTCTCTAGGAATGAAATAATGTTTGAAGATCCCTTAATTTGATTATAGAACTCACACCATTGACACCAAAGCTTGCGCCTTACAGGTCTGTCAGTTTTGATAATATCAACTCTAAACTAATTTGGGAAAAGTATCATCAAGGCCTTTTTACTAAAAGTTAAATTATATTTTGACCCCTTTACCTAAAAAAAAAAGTAAATTTATTCTTATATGTTAAATTAAAGAATAAATTGATCTTTCAATTAAAAATTTCATCCATTCCTACTATTAAAAATTTATTCTTATAAGTCATTAGCTTGAGATACATGTGAGTCGTAACGTGATTATTTTGTCAGTCATGTCTGGTTTTAGGGATGATATTTTTAGCAAAAATAATCAATATGCTTTTTGATCTAATATAGCGAGACTAATTTATTCATTTTTTTAAATAAAAGAGACAAAATGTAATTTAACTCTTAGTAGAGGGACCTTGATGGTACTTCTACCAAGAAATTTCTATCATTTTGTATTGTGAATATTATAGGAGTGTATTAGAGTAAAATTTGCTTACACTGTAGGGGTTTCTTTGTACTATTTTATGTTATGGTTAAAACTTATTGGTACCTGATTTGGTTTTGTATAAACTAAATCCAAAATTACTAATCTATTAGTAAATATACATTTTAAACATTAAATTTTGAAAAATTATAAAATGATCATTGGATTATTCAAAATTTCGATAAAATCACAAGTTGCTAGCATATTTGTGACATTCAATCACAAGAACACCATAAATACATCAAAAGTTGCTAGCAAATAAGAGAGGAAAGATGGATTAGATTATAAAATTTATAATTTTCAGCCACAAAAATGCAAAAAAAAAAAAATCCAAACCCCTATTAAATTAAAATATTTTGACTCAACCGAATTTGCATTTCACAAGAATCTGACAATTCAGTTGCCTTCGAAAACTGTTCAACACTGACTGACCTGTAAGCCGCAAGCATCATTTAAACATCATTTCAGTCCTAGGAAAGCTAAATTCCAGTATTCTAGCATGCTAAAATCTCAAGTTCTCAAACCTTCATCTTCAATGGCCTGTGTTGAACCAAAGCTAGCCTATAACAGGAACAAGGGAAGCATCCTTTGCTGTTGGTAAGAATGTACAAATCTCTATAGCTAGAGAGCTCCCCTTTTTCTTGTTCTAAAATAGCTCCAAATCAATCTGATATTCTTCCTATCAGAGCTTGTTGTGTAACGCATATCATACGATTGTTTCTTACAAATTAAAATATGGTTCTATTTTGCTAATCATGGGCTAAATATCAATTTCAAAGGCTACTTTCGGCTACAATACATTATATACACAAGTATACATACACACATACATATAAACCAACCATCAGGTATAGTCTACTGCGATTAGTGAATGTATCGGATAGTAACAGTGAAATATGTATTACAAACAACACATCTATACAAAACCAAACCAGACACTGATAAGTTCTAACCATAATATAAAACAGTACTACAAAATCACAATTAGACATTTCTTTGAACTCTTTAGTAACTGCAATAATTGGTTGCTGACTTTCCTTGTCTGTGTCACAGACAGGCCCTTCGTTCTTATTATGAGATTTTCCAAAACCATTGCATTATCCAAGAAATAACTAACCATTTCAATCATATGTGTCACAAAGCATGAAATTTCAATCTCCTTTAGATGAAATGACAAACAAGAAGGAACTTCTATAGGTAAAGCCTTCCATCGAGTTCCCGCATCAACCTAAACTCATGAAAAAAGAAGAAAAGTTATTTGATTTGTACCATGAATTTAGGTGATCTCGAACATGCTTTCGATTTCTTTTAAATTTATAGTAACTGTGGATGTAACTGACACTAAAACAATCAACTGCAACGAATACACACGAACTTAGATAAAGACTTCATACCGGAAAATTGAGGTTAAGTGTCTCTAGATTAGGCGCACAATGTAGAAACTCCACAAGCCAAGTTTCTATCCCATTAAAACCATGACCACCATATTCGAATTCAATAAGGTTGTGAAATATAGGAAGTCGACTTGTTCGGAAAATCTGGACAGACAAAAACTTGGAGCTATTATATAATGTTAAATTGTATAATGTTAGAAGGAAAATCACACATGAATACTAAGTTTACTAACCGCTTCATCAGTGGTTAAACTTAGAGACCGCACATTGCGAATTCCTTGAATAAGATGAGTTGCACTTGTTTCACAATCAATGGAATCATTCTCACAGATGTTAAGACGGGCTTTTTCTAGAGACTTCATGTTAGTCAAAGTATAGCCTTCAACTACTGCGTCAGTATATTGAAAATAAACAAGATTTGGCGCATTAATCACCACCACATAATCTAAATTTCCAGATTCTCCAAGATCAAAATCTAAAACCAATCTCTTAAGCGAAGGACTTTGGATATTGACCTCACGCAAATAATCAGAATCACAATGAATAAAAGCCAAATCTTCTAAGACATGGCAATTGGAAATTAACCTATGAATGGAATCACCTACAAATGAGGCGTTTCTAAGCTGCAAAGTCTTCAGATTCCCTAAACAAACGTCAGATGGGACCGTAATCTCAGAACCTACTGCAACCAACTTCAATGTCACCAGTGAGTGGCAAGTGAATAAAACAGCTGGTAAAATATCCCCAAGATTGTCTAAGTCCAAATCAATTTCCTTAACACCACGGCACAATGCAGCACATATCCAATCAGAAACATCAAAATTACGATCTTTATCATTCCATGAAACAATATCATCTAGCCTAAAGCAATCTAAACTTACCTGATCGGGGAATTTCAATAACCTATCAACAAAGTTCTTGAAGCTGTCAACATTTCTGTCAGCCAAACCCCTCATTAAATGACCATCAAATTTAATGGTAGAAATTGAAGCAAAGAGGTATCTCCACTTGGTTGAAATAATAGAGGTTCGAACTGCTTCTTCGATGGGAAGGAATGACAAAATATGACAAAGAATATGATCAGGGAAACTACTGATCCTGTCTTCCACACACATCGCCATAAGATAAGAAAACTACAGACCTGTCCGACGGCCGGCGATAGGAACCGGAGTGTTTTCCGCTTTTGTTTTGTGGTTCGACTTCACTAGCTTATGTCTGCCTTCGGAGCAAACTTTGAAGACTTGAGTATAGAGGAGGTCCGGGAAGCCGAGCTGAGAACGCTGACGGCGGCCGTGAGTGGCGGTGAAGAAAGAGAAATGTCTATGCTTTCGTAGAAAGGCTAGTGATGCAAAAAATTAGTGTTAAATGTGAAAAGAGACAAGTAATTTCGTATTTCCGTACCTTTATATAAGATTTAAGGTTAATATCAAAATTGGTCCCTTAACTTTTACCCAATCTGCAATATAATACATATACAGAGTAAATGTCATATTTAATACCTGTACGATTCTTTCATGTCTTTTCTTGATTGATCAATTATGAAGTATGTAAGCCCCATCATCTCCAGAAGAAATGAACAAGATATGATATGTGCGCTTAATCTGAAGACACTTATTATCAATCTTATTATCAATCTCGTATAAAGTTTGATTTAAGTACTCGTATTCGTTACAAGCAATTAATTGGTTTAGTGTCAGTTATATTTACAATTACGATAAACCTAAAAAGAAATGGAAAACATGTTCGATATCACCAAAATTCATATTACAAACCATATAACATTTCTCTTCTTTTCTCACATGAGCTTAAGCTGTTGCGTAAACTCAATTGAAGGCTTTGCCAAGAGAAGTTTCCTCTTATTTATCATTTCAATTCAAGGAGATACACATATGTTTGAAATTATATACATTACAGAAGAAGCTATTAGAGAAAAGGAACATCAAGCTATGGAGATTTGTACATTCTTATAAGCATCAAAGTAGGCTTCCATTGTTCTTGTTACAGGCAACTAACTTTGATTCAAGACAGGCCATTGAAGATGAAGGTTTGAGAACTTTGGGATTTAACCTGTTAGAATAGAGGAATTTAGCCTCTCTGTGATGAACTGATGTTTGAAGATAATGGAACATAACCACCCCTGATTTGACAAAAAGCAGGTAAACAAGTTCAGTATTTTTGAAATCAGCATCCTACATTCAATCCTCGTCTTTGGAATCCGCGCCGGCAGCGGCATTAAGTGTGTGTAATCGTTCAATCGACTTAGCTTTCCTTTCCTCATACGTCAGCTTCTTCAAGTTGATCGCACGCATAAATATTTCAGCTATGAAGTGGTCTCCTTAGCCCGATCCAAGCATACAAGGAAAAAGGGTAACTCAAAGGAAAGCTGTACACGGAAATACTAATGGAAAACAGTACAAACTAACAATAACGATTGAACTCTAGGCCAAAATCGAAAATTGAAAATTGAATGCTTAAAAGGCATGTATAAATATTTCAGCTATGAAGTGGTCTCCTTAGCCCCATCCAAGCTTACAAAGAAAAGGGTAACTCAAAGGAAAGCTACACACCGAAATACTAATGGAAAACAGTACAAACTAACAACGATCATGTTACAGAAGTGGACAGTTTGCAACAAAAAAGAAATGAAATGATCACTCTGAATCACATATATAAGCCAACACCCAACAGCCCTATCTAAAACAGGTAAACTTGCAATTCGATTTTTATGATACCTTTAGTGCACCAAAAACATGGTTTCCAGTTGCTGTCCTGATCAGTCCAACATCGAGGACAGCTCGAAAAGGCCTCTTTGTGTCAGTTGGTTCAACCGAGAAATCCTCTCCGGTAGCCTAGAAATATACAAACCTTCAATAAAGAAACTAGGCGAAAATAAACCAGATATACGGTAGCATGATCGTATATGTATAATATCTCCACACTGCCTCAATATTCATCGTCCATTTCAAGTAAGTTAAGGACACGGTGTCCCAAAAGTAATCCAGTGCAATAAGCTGGCCAAATATACAAAAAAAAAAAAAAAAAAAGCGCATATGACACGAAACTGATTTATCAATGCACAATCCAGGTGAAATAAATAACATTACCTGCAGCATAGTTTGTAAGACCGACTTCAAGTCCATAACAAGGAAGCTCGTGGGAGAAAGCCAAAGCAAGAACTGTTAGAATTAAGTGACCCAAATTCTTATTTAAATAAAATACGATGGAAAATAAAATAAAAGTAAAATCCATATAGAACTAGACTTCTTTTATTTTATTTTAGAATAAGGTTTTAAACCTTATTAAACTCCATCTATTTTATATTGATTAGATAAGGTGTTTCAATCCTACTAGAATATGGCTTTGCAAGCCTATAAATAGACATAGTCTATTCCTCTTGTATTTGAGTAAAAATTTTTCGACATAGTGAATTTTCTTCTCCTCTGCCGTGGTTTTTTTCGAAAGGGTTTCACGTAAAATTTATGTGTTCTTTATTTTTATTTATTTTATTCTATTTTATTTTTCACAAATTGGTATCGAGCTTAGGGTTATTCATCTCGATCACGGTAATGGCGTCTTTGAAGTATGAAATTCATTGTTGGATCACAACACCGATTTGCGTTGTGGCAAATTAAGATGCAAGCGATTCTTGCACGATGGATCTAGAGGATGCCTGCTAGGATAGATAAGATGCCTTCGACATTAACGATGAAGAGAAGAAGCGTAAGGATCGAAGGCATTAACACAATTACATCTGCATTTGTCAAGCGAAATTTTGCGGGATGTGATGAAAGAGAAAACTGCCATTGCATTATGGAAGAGGCTAGAACAAATATGTATGTCGAAAACTCTAACAAGCAAGTTGCATATGAAGCGGCGTCTTTATGCTCATCGTTTGGAGGAAGGTGCGTCGTACACGAACACTTAATGGTGTTTAAAGAAATTCTCTCAAACTTGGAGGCCATGAAGGTTCGATATGATAAGGAAGATCTAGGGTTGATTCTACTTTGTTCGTTGCCCGTCTTATTCAACCTTTAGAGACACGATTTTATATAGCATGAGTCTCTCACGGTTGATGAGGTTTATGATTCTTTAACCTCGTATGATAAGATGAAGCATCTTGTGGTTAAACCCAACTCTCGGGAGAGGTCTCATTGTTCGTGGGAGACAAGACCGGAATGTTGATGATGATCGTGGTAGAACACGAGAACGGAATCCTCGTAGTAAATCTAAGGGTAGATCGAAATCTTCAAGCAGAGGTAAAACTTGTAACTTCGCAAGAAGAAAGGGCACATTAAATCTGAGTGCTATAAGCTACAAAATAAGATTAAAAGGGAGGTGCGAATCAAAAGGAAAACAACGGAAAAATTCGGTGAAGGCGATGTTGTGAAGACTACAGAAATGGTGAACTTCTAGTTGCTTCATCAATGATTCTAAAGTGGCGAGTGGATACTTGATTCAGCTGTACCTTCCACATGAGTCCCAATCGGGATTGGTTTACAACTTATGAAACGATGTCTGAAGGTGTTGTTTTGATGGGAAATAATGCTTCATGTAAAATCGCGGTGTTGGAACAATTAAAGTTAAGATGTTTGATGGAGTTGTCGAACACTTAGTGACGTGCGGCATGTTCGAATTGAAAAGAAATTTAATTTCGTTGAGTACTCTTGATTCAAAAGTGCAGATACACATACATTTGAAAGTGGGGTTTTAAAGATTTCAAAGGGTCCTTGTTGTGATGAAAGGGCAAAGAAAGATTGCCAAGTTATATGTTTCTGAGGTTCTCTCATTCTTGGTGATACTGTTTGTCGCTTCCTCTTCCTTGTCGGATGATGATATTACTAAACTTTGGCATATCGCCTAGGGCATATGAGTGAGAATGGCATGGCGAAATTAAGCAAAGAGGACTTCTTAATGGGCAAGGAATTTGCAAACCGAATTTCTGTGAGCACTTGTGTTTTGGGAAGCAAAGAGAGTTCGATTCACTAGAGGAATCCATAACACGAAGGAAGCGTTGGAGTATATCCATTACGATCTGTGGGGCCGTCCGAGTGCCTTCGAGAGGTGGAGCTAATTATATGCTAACCTTTATTGATGATTTTTCCGAGAAAAGTTTGGGCGTTCTTCCGAAGCGAAAGCGATGTGTTTTCCACATTTAAGTCTTGGAAAATTATGATTGAAAAGCAGACGGAAAGCAGATAAAATACCTCCGTCTGCACAATGGCTTAGAGTTACGCTACGATGAGTTTAATAGATTGTGCAAGTCGGAAGGATCATGAGACACTTGACAATTCGTCATACTCCACAAACAAAGCGGCATTGCGAGCGAATGAACGAGCGATCATGGAGAAGGTTCGATGTATGTTGTCAAATGCCAACTTACAAGTCATTTTGGGCGAAGCCTCCTCTCTGCATGTTTTTGATCAACCGATCTCCATCCGTTGCCATTGAGAAAAAGACTCCACAAGAGGTATGGTGCGTAATCCCGCTAATTATTACGATTTAAAGATTTTTGGGTGTCCTGCGTATGCTCATGTTGATAATGGAAAATTGGAACCGAGATCCATTAAATGCGTTTTCTTGGTTATAAAGTGGTGTAAAAGGCTATAAGTTATGGTGTCTGAAAATAGAAAAGTTGTGATTAGCGAGATGTTGTTTTTGATGAAGCGCTATGCTACCTAACTTATCTCTTAAAGACTCTTCCAATAAAGAAAACCAAAAGCGGTGGAGCATCAGTTAATCTGAATCAACTCCTCAAGCCAAGACAAAAATTGAGAATAGAGTTGCTTCTTCACCGCAATACTCTATCGCCAAAAACAGGACAAGAAGAGAAATTAAACCTCCAAAGAAGTATGCCGAGGTTGATCTAGTTGCTTATGCTTTAAATGTGGTGAAGATATAGATGCGAATCAAGAGCCATTTAATTATTACGAGGCGATTAGTGTGAAGACTCGAGAAAAGTGGATGTTTGCTATGCAAGAGGAGATGGAATCACTCCACAAAAAGCAGAACATGGGATCTTGTAAAACTTCCTAAAGGTAAAAAGGCATTCGTTGTAAATGGGTGTTTAAAAAGAAAGAAGGACTCAGGAGTTGAAGAACCCGGATATAAAGCAAGGCTTGTTGCAAAGGGTTCTGATCAAATTCGAGTGGACTTCACAGATGTGTTCTCTCCGTTTGTTAAGCATAGTTCGATTCGAGCTTTGCTTGGTATTGTTGCCATGCATGATTTGGAGCTTGAGCGGTTAGATGTAAAAGCGCATTTTGCATGGAGAACTTGAGCAAGATATTTACATGCAACAACGAGAGGGTTTTATAGTCTCGAAAAAGAGGACTATGTTTGCTTCTTGAAAAAGTCCCTTTACGGTTTGAAACAGATCCACCAAGACAAGTGGTACAAGAGGTTTGATTCCTTTATGACTTCTCATGATTTCAAAAGAAGTAGTTTTGACAGTTGTGTCTACTTTAAGAAAAAGCGGTGATGGTTCTTTTGTGTATCTACTTCTTTATGTTGATGACATGTTGATAGCGAAAAGATAAAGAGAGATAAGAAAGGTTAAAGTCCAACTAAGTGAAGAATTTGAGATGAAAGATTTAGGACCAAAGAAAGAAGATACTTGGTATGGAGATTCTCGAGATAGAAAAGCAAGTAAATTGTACCTAAGTCGGAAGGGTACATTGAGAAAGTTCTTTGCGGTTCAATATGCAGAGTGCTAAGCTGTTAGTACTCCTTTAGCGACCATTTCGGACTTTCATCGGCCTTATCTCCTCAATCGATAATGAGATTGAGTATATGTCACATGTTCCATACTCTAGTGTAGTAGGATCTCTCATGTATGCTATGGTTTGTTCACGTCGATTTATCATATGCGATCGGTCACGGTTAGCGATACATGGCGAATCACGGTAAAGAACACCGGAAAGCGATTCGATGGATTTTAAGATACTTACGAGGCACTACTAATGTTTGCTTACAGTTTGGAAGAACTAAAGATGGAGTTATAGGGTATGTTGATGCTGATTTTCTTGGAGACCTTGATAGAAGAAGATCTCTCACAGTTACGTCTTTACAATCGGAGGTTGTGCAATTAGTTGGAAAGCCACTTTGCAAACTACGATCGCTTTGTCTACCAAGAAGTGAGTACATGGCGATTCTTGAGGCTTGTAAAGAAGCTATTTGGTTGAAGGGACTATTTAGTGAACTCAATGAAGACCTTCAAATCAGCCACGATATTTTGTGACGGTCAGTACCATCTTTCTTACAAAAGATCAAATGTTTCATGAGAGAACAAAACACATTGATATTCGGTATCATTTTGTTCGTGATATTATTGCTCGTGGTGATATTGTTGTGAGCAAAATTAGCACTCATGAAAATCCTGCAGATATGATGACTAAGTCACTTCCTATAACCAAGTTTGAGCATTGCTTAGACTTGGTTGGTGTTCATTGTTGAAGTTAAACCCTTAAGGGGTTTTTGGAAGAGGTGAAGAACTTGTTTATTGAAAGTTCGCGATGAAGAACTTGTTCATTGAGAATTTGTGTCAAGGTGGAGATTGTTAGAATTAAGTGACCCAAATTCTTATTTAAATAAAATACGATGGAAAATAAAATAAAAGTAAAATCCATATAGAACTAGACTTCTTTTATTTTATTTTAGAATAAGGTTTTAAACCTTATTAAACTCCATCTATTTTATATTGATTAGGATAAGGTGTTTCAATCCTACTAGAATATGGCTTTGTAAGCCTATAAATAGACATAGTCTATTCCTCTTGTATTTGAGTAAAAATTTTTCGACATAGTGAATTTTCTTCTCCTCTGCCCGTGGTTTTTTTCCCGAAAGGGTTTCCACGTAAAATTTATGTGTTCTTTATTTTTATTTATTTTATTCTATTTTATTTTTCACAAGAACCATATCACCAGAAATGTTAGCAGAAATTATTTGTGCAGTGATATCTTTGTTGCTCTAATCTCAAACAACTTCAAACAAAAACGTGATCCATGTCAGCAACGTTTGTACTTGAACAACATAAAAACATCGTATAAAAACAAAAGATTTATCAACTATATGTTCATTGGACTAAAACCATAACGAGACATTACAAGAGTAGGCAGATTTTCAGATACAAATCAAACAACGAATCAGTTTATAGAACCTAAAACAACTGTTTGAACTAGTAAGGTTTTGACCAAAGTTTTCAAAATCGGATCGGTGATACCAGTTTGTTGATTCAACCAGTTTGATTAAACAAATTATCAAAAAATTCATAAAAACAAAAAAAATTTCCGGTTCAACCGCTCCATAGTAGTTCCTAGGTCAACTGGTCCCACTTTGTTTATCATATAATCTCAGGTTCTTCAAAAAGCTCAATACAAGCAAATAATAATTTGTTGCCCCCACAAAACTGAAACAAAAGACAAAGGAAAAAAAGACAAAGCAAAGACTATGCATATAAGGTAGAGAAACTTACAATTAATCTACTTTTTGGAAAAGAACAAAAGAATTTCTGACAAGGGAAAAACAAGGACAAAATTTGTGGAACTTACTAGCATTGGTTTCATCAAGGATGACTAAAACTTTAAGGTATTCAACTGGATTGGAGAGGTGTTGTATAGCTTTATCAGATGACAGTTGCACAAGGTTCTTACAATCAGAAATTCTCAAAACTGAAGCAGAAGAGAGCTTTTTCAGTCCTTTCCATGCCGGTATGCAGTGAGATGTTGAAGTTGGCATGGAAGAGAGCTTGGTTGTTACGGTCCATTCAATCTCAAGGGTTCAATGGGATGAGTTGAGGTGGTGGCCCGGGATGTTGAAGTTGACTGCAACCTAGGAATTCGTCTTCTCTCTGGTGCATCCTTCAGTCAAAATATCATCTCAAAATTTCAGTGTTGCATGAAAGAAATTTCTTTCATTAGGATGTATTGTGAATATTATAGGAGCATATCGATGAGACTTGAACTTACATTCTTAATGTTCATAGACTTCGATTTGGTTGGCAGGGATCTTGAACCTCTTGCTGATGTAAGTTCGGTCTCCTTTTAATCTTGGACAGTTTGTAATAGAAAGATGTTGAATATTGGAGAGGCGATATGTGGCTCCCTTAGATGGCAGATGCTCAAGATTTCGACAAAAATCTATTGTCAAATCTTGAAGAGAGGAGAGGTTTCCCAACCACTCAGGTAAAGTTGTGACTCCATCAAATCCAGAAATAATTAAATACTTTAGTGCGGCTAGGTGTTGAAGTTGATAAGGCAGCGAGCATAGTTTTTCCCATCCATTCAATGTCAAAATTTCAAGGGAAGAGTGGAGGTGGTGGATGGAACTAAGACCTGGGAATTCATCTAGCTCTTGTGAGAAAGGACCCAATTTCAATGTCTTCAAACGGGTGAGGCACCTAAGGCTGTCCTCTGGAACACTCTTCAAGTTTTGACAACTCAAGATACACAGTTCCTTCAGAGAATGCAATCGCCCTAAATCTTCTGGAATCGACTCCAGATCAGTGCAATAGTCCACGACCAAAAACTGAAGACAAGTACAGCTTTGCAATCCACTTGGTAGACTCGTTAATCTGTGACATCCTTCCAGCGATAATTGTATAAGAGAGGAGAAAAAATCTAAACTGGGAAGGGGAATGGGAATCAGATTAAGACAGTTTCCTATCCGTAATGTTTCCAACCTTGTGAATGCAGATAACGCACCCTCTACCTCCCGTAATCTTCGACAATGATCCAACTCAAGCTTCACAAGAGATTCAGATATGCCATATACTGGAATGGAGATCAAATTAGGACAGTCACATATGACCACAACTCTTAGACATGTGGAAGTAAGTAATCCTTGTCCTATTTTACATAACCGGTCACAAAGCTTCACCTCAAGATGCTGAAGAAAAGAGATACCGCCCTCTACACTTGGAACTGTCGTTAACTTATAGCACCTCTGTATGGTTAATTTTTTGAGGCTAGAGGGAAAGGGAAATTGTTCATCTCCTATACAACTTAATGCATTGTTACCTGTAATAGTGAGTGCCTCAAGACAAGAAAGTCTACTCATTCTTGGAACACTGCTTAGCTTGCAGCAACCTTCAATATGTAGCTCTTTTAGTGAAGGAAACACAGTAACTGTTGGTTCCACTTCTAACCATTCTTCTACTTCTTCCATATTCCACAGGCTCAACTTTTCCAATGCTGGAAATAAGGTGATTGGCTTATTCTTATCAGAACTACTGTCATCATCACTGACATAAAATTCTTTTCCAATGCACCTCACATTATTTAAACCTTCTACTTCAAGAATTTTGAGATTGGGGTAGTGCCCAAGAGTTGGCAGTTTCTCTAAATTCTTACAATTAGACAGCTTCAACTTCACCAAATTGATGGGTTGAAAACAAGCACTTGGACCACTAATATTAGTAAACCTTGCCAACCATGATGGATAGTGCCTTCCATTATAGTACATAATACTTAAGCTTTTCAAATTTGAGTGAGGTTCCAATCCTTCCAGTACTTCCTCGTCGTTGCAAGATTCTTCCCTGTTATAGCCCCAAAGGTATTCTAACTCATGTAGTTTCTTTTTCTCCAACAATTTTGCTTCCCTAGCTTCTCCTTCATTTCTAACATTCTGAAGATTGAATATGACTAGTTCTCCGCCAAGTTCAACTAAACCTCCCAATTCACCAATTCTACTTCCCCTTTCTGTACCCACTCTAAATATTGGCAAAGTTTGAAGATTAGTTAGACATCCTATCTTATAAGGAACAGTTCTATAATGACCAATATACAGATGCCTCAAATTTACTAGATTTTCCATTCCTTCAGGCATGTGCCCTTCATAACCCGATAATCTTAATGTCTGCAAATGGTAAAGCTGGCTGATGGACTTTGGTAATCTACAAATGTAAGTTCTTGAAATGTCAAAGTATCTTAAATGCTTTAGCCTGCCAATTGAGTGTGACAAGGAGACAATGGGAGCACCGCAAAAAATAAGAACTCGTAAGCTTTTGAAGTCCCTTACAGCATGGATGGAGCTAGAATTGGAGAACAAAGAGTGCCACAGTCTCACACCATTAACGATGTTTCCTTGTCTAATATGAGAAATGGATTGTGCAAGATCATGAACTAAATCATGCATCTTACATGTTGTAATGCGACCGTATTGATCCCTCTCCACATCCTGCAATAAGGAATTTGATAGCAACGCATTGAAGTATTCATTGCCGATATCCTCAACGGCCGGCTGCTGGGAACTTATCCTGGATTGCTGAAGAAAGCCTTCAGCCATCCAAAGCTGGATCAATTGGTCCTTTTGGATCCTAAAATCCTTAGGAAAGATGGAACAATATGCAAAACACTGCTTCAAAGATGGGGAAGACAAGCGATCAAAACTCAATTTCAGAACACGTACAATCCCTTCATTCCTTTCCAAAGAACCCCAAAGAGAACTATCCCTGAGTGACACCCATTCATCCCTATCCCATCTGTTGCACATTGTGCTCCCTATAACATTTGCCACCAATGGCACACCTGAACATTTACGGGCAATATCCCTCCCTATAACTTCTAATTCTTGTGATACAGAAGAGTTTCCGAAGGCACTATCTCTGATTATGGACCAACACTCCTCATCCACCATTGTCTTCAGATGATGCCTGTACTCAGGGAGGGTTTCTTTCACCACTGCCACATTTTCACTACGACTAGTAACAAGAATGCAACTTTGTTTACTTTCATTTATCCCCAACAAACTACCTTTTAAGTCCCCCCAGTTTTTAATATCCTCATCCCACACATCATCAAGCACAAGAAGGAAGCTTTTGCCTTTCAACTTCTTCTGTATTTCTCTAACCACAACATCATCATTCTTGATTTCACAAGGTTTTCTAGTTAGAGATTCTAAGATCTCTGATAAAATCCTTCGAACATCGAAAGTTTCAGCCACACAGACCCAAATTATTTCACCAAAACAGTTCTGCACTTTCTCATTGTTACAAACAGACTTGGTGATGCGGTCGTTGAGAGCACCAAAAATATCCTATTCCCTGTAAAATAATGAAAAAGAAATAATAAAGGGGAAGTAGGGTCGAATCCTCAGGGACCGAATTATACGAATGCTTGTCTCTCGAAATCACAGGCGAATCGTGCCCAAAAAACCTGCGTTCTGGAAAAAAATAAAAATAGAATTTAAGAATTGATTTTGGAAGCGAAAATAAAATAAAAACAGAATTTAAAGTTTACTGAAATTATGATTACGAAAATAATAAAAACAATAGAGAGAGTTTTAAGAGAAAAGAAATTCTTATAAGAAAGTTCCAGCCTCCAGTTGTCTCATTTTTCCTTGGGCTCAATCCTTGGCTTTTGGATGATCCTTCTCGACTCAAGTAAGCCAGTTATAGTGGAAGAGGACGCCTACGACCACTAGCTCCAAAGATTAGATTTACGATTTTTAGGGAACCTGACTCTAGCCAGTAATATATGCTAGATCAACGCTTCTCAATGGCGAATCTCACGCCATTTTGTCTCTTTGGCTCGCCAACCTCGATCTGATAAGTTAACGAACCGACTATGCGATCCTTCCAAAACATACAAAGCGGCCGCCTTTGCATGTCTTTGAAAAGCTTACTTAAGGGCCATGGACGGAAGCTTGACCAGTAGTCTTGAGAAATGATGAATACTTGGCGAGAAGGCTAAATACGGATTCTAGGCCTCAAGAACCCTTTTGGGAAATATTGACAACTTTAATTTGGAAGGGTTTTTAGTGGCTCATGATAATGGAGGAAAAAATAAATAAAAATATGGAAAAAAATTTATTGAAAAGAAATATGAAAGAACAAAAGACTTTTGGGGAGAGTGTTTACGAAAAAGATCCTCCCAAATAGAGTCACTTCACCCCTATTTATAGTGCTAGGGAGATAGTCTAATTGAACTTAAATTCTAAAAGATAAATACATTTAATTAAAGATAAACAAAGATAATTAAAATAAAATCCTAAATTTGAATAATCCTAATAATTATCTTAATATTAATTATCCTAATAGAATAAAATAAAATAGAGTCTTCCAAAATAAAATCTCTTCTATTTGCTTTTAAGTCCTTGTGCCTTCCATGTTAGCACTTTTGGCACCATATTTGTCCCACGTTGCATATTGGCCCATTTAACCTCCGAATTGACGCTTTTTCCCTTGAATTTACTTTTAGCCTCCAATTTAGTCCCTAAAAGATAAAAAGACATAAATAGCTCAAATTAGTAGGCTTAAGCTCAAAATAAACACATGATTAATATATAAAAACACGTCATTTTAGAGTATTATCAAATTCCCCTACTTAGCCCATGCTTGCCCTCAAATATGGTTCCTATCATTGTGAAAGCTAGATTACGCCATAAAAAAATACCACTCCAAAGTTTCATAAAATTAGTTAAAAGCATATGAAAAATAAAGAGACCCTAAGCTTGCTTTAAGTAAAAGCAGAAAAAGTATTCCAATTATTTCACACAAAAATTAAGATCGACTTGAGTTATGCCATTTAGGTAAATTACCAAACCTACTAAGACACCTTAATTATTTCCTCCTTTAGTCCCCGAAGTGCAACTTTATTAGTACTTATTTTTTTCTTCTTTTTTTGTTTTTTTATTTTTTAAATTTATTATTATTTATTTACTTAGGAATATATTAAACCTTTTGACGCTAAGAGAGATGACAACCCAAGCACCCACCCCTACTCACACCTAACATACTCCTAAAATTATTTATTTCGGTTAGCGAGTTTTACCCAACACGTCACACAACCTTTTGACTCAAGTAGAATGACAACCCAAGCACCCTACCCGGTTACTCGATCGATCCACGATTTGAGCCATACTCATAACCTCGGCTAGCGGAGTTTTACTTGTCACGTCACACAACCTTTTGACGCGAAGTAGAATGACAACCCAAGCACCCTACCCCGGTTACTCAGTCAGTCACGATCTAAGCTGTACTCATAACCATGGAAAACATTTATTAAAAATTAAACGATATTTAAAATTCTTGAGAACTCAGGAAAGAAAAAAATTTAAGTGTCAAAAATAAGTTTCAATAATCACCTAATAGCCATGAACATTAATTAAGCATGCAATCATTTTAAGTGTTCACTTTATATTAAACTTGATCAATTTTACGAAAAGCAAGATAGAATTAACCCTATTAATCACAATTATTTTTAGCCTAATAAAAATAAAACAGTGGAGATGGCATCAATTATGGGAAAAATCATAACTTCCTTAGAAGGTAAGAATCATGCTTGTAGGTCAAACAGTAGGCAATTCCTGGTAAAATCTTGGGCATGAAAAGCGGCAGGATATTCTTAAAATAAATGGGCGAAACGAGTACAAAACAATGAAAGAACAACAATATGACAAAGAAAATAACGAGATAATAACAACGAAGAATGCCTCCCCCCACTTAAAACACATAGTCCTCGATGTGAAAGTAAAAGGAAAACAAATAGGTGGAGAAAAAAAAAGTTTAGAAAAACTCCCCATGTAGTTACCGTCAGTAGGCGCACATGGTGGAGAAAAAGATGGCGAAACGGCAAGAGGTGGAGACGGGATGGGTGACGTGGCAACGACGGTTCAGCTTCGGGTTCTCACCATGGTGGCTAAGAAATCGGCGGTGGGTGGTGGAGGAGAAAGGAGTCGGCGGTTATGGAGAAATTTGGGGAAAAAAAATGTAAGGTTTGGGGGTTTTATTTGCTGAAAAGGGGTGTTTGGCTGCAGGTTTTGGGGATTCTAAGGCTGAAATAGGACTGTTTGGCTGCAGAGATATGACATCCTGGGCTGGAATAGAACTGTTTGGTACCATGGATAGGGTTGTTTTGGTGCACACTTTCTGTCTTTTTTTTTCTTCGTATTTTCGCTCCATTTCACCTAGATGGAAGAAGAGAAATTTATTAATATTTAACTAAAATAAAATAAAATAAAATAATAAATAATAAATAATAAAATAAAATAAAGGAAAATAATAAATAAAAATAAAAATAAAAATAAAAATAAAGATTGGGTTGCCTCCCAACAAGCGCTTGTTTAACGTCGCTAGCTTGACGCCTCAACTAGTATTGGGGCTGTTCCAGCTGAATTCTTTTGTTCTTATGAGCTTGGAAATTCTCATTTTTTAACACGTCTACCATATTTGGGTTTAATCGTCCTTGCACCTCTTTCTTTGGTTCCGTATTTTCCTCCAAGGGGTTGATCCCTTTTAAGTAAGCAATGGTCTCATCATTCTCCAAAAATGTGAATTTGAAACGCTCGAGAAGTGGTTTTAATTTTGGATCTGGTGCCTGCACAATAGAAGGTAGAAGTTTAGTATCCATAAGAGCCAATAATTTATTAACAGATTCAAAATCATCAAACATCATTTCTGGTTTATCTCCATAAGATGACTCAAAAGTTTTTTCTACTGATGAGTCAATTATGTCGACACGGTTTACGTTCAAGACTTCACTTGGGTGACTAATAGTGCCATAAACGTTAAACTTCACAATCTCCCCGTCAAACTCCATCGTGAGGGTTCCGCTTCGTACATCAATCTTAGTATTCGCAGTACTAAGGAAAGGTCGCCCCAACAAGATGTCTGAAGACCCAAGAGTGTTATCCTCCTCCATTTTTATCACATAAAAATCTGCAGGGAAGATAAGCCCATTGACTTTGACTAATACGTCCTTGAGGACACCTTCGGGATGCACAATAGACCTGTCTGCCAACTGAATGGTAACACCTATCTTTGTCAAAAAACCCGCATTAAGTGATTCATAAATAGAATAAGGCATTACATTTATGGAGGCCCCTAGATCACACATAGCCTTCTTAATTCCCAAATGGCCAATTTTGCATGGAATAGCAAACATACCCTTATATTTGCATTTAACCGGCATTTTTCGCTGTAGAACTGCGGAAACATTCTCACCAACACTTACCTTTTCATTACCTGTTAGTTTTCGTTTGTTGGTGCAAAGTTCTTTGAAGAACTTGGCATACCATGGAATCTGTCTAATGGCATCTAACAGTGGTAAGTTGA
Organism: Gossypium arboreum; assembly: GCF_025698485.1. Taxonomy (NCBI): domain Eukaryota; kingdom Viridiplantae; phylum Streptophyta; class Magnoliopsida; order Malvales; family Malvaceae; genus Gossypium; species Gossypium arboreum. The sequence continues at coordinate 138,522,239 of NC_069072.1, forward strand.
TCTCAACATTCCTAAATGTTTCGAGGATCTCCTTGTCTTCCTTACTTTTTCGACACTGATTTAATCGTCCTGGGAATGGAGGTTGGATTTTCGGCAGTGGGGGTTTCGTTCGGATCGTTAAATGCTTCTGGAGTTTCTGGGCGATTTCTTGACCAAGATTCTTGCCGAGAACGGTTCGAGGATCATTCCACTTCGTAACGTTACTGCATTCGCATTCTGCCTCGGGTTTGGTTCTGTTTGTGATGGTAGTTTCCCTTGAGAGTTTAATTTCTCAATTGATATGGTCAACTCCCTTATGGATGCTTCAGTTTTCTGCTGAAAACCCTTCATTTCTCTTTGGAAATTGAGAGTTTCTTGTTGAAAATCAAGGACATTAGTTGCTAATTTATTGACCAAAGTTTCTAAAGAATTACACGAATCTTGCATTGTTGTGGGGCTCGATTTTGGTATGGTGGTTATATCGTGGATTAGCCCCATAACTAAAATTAGGTGGTCCTCCATCACAGGTTATAGGTATTGGCGTAAGGGTCGTATCGTCTTTGTGGTGGCCGGAAAATTTCCCACAAGATCTAAATGGGCCATAGAATCGTCACACGAGACTAGAGGCACGCATCGGTCATATGTTCGGTGTAGCACATATTCCACATACTCGGCTGGTTTCGATTTTTTACGTAACAAGGAATTCACAATATTAGTAAGTCTATCAAGTCTATCTTCAATGTTAGAATTACTTAGCTGGTGAGCCCTTCTAGGGGGTTCAGGATTGGCTCGAAATTGCTGGGAATTCGCAGCCATTGTGGAGATTAAGTCTCTTGCTTGTTGTGGAGTCATGTTGACTAACGCTCCTCCACTCTCGGCATCTACCATATTCATCTCCATGGGTTTCAAGCCTTCATAAAAGTACTGGAGCAAAGACTGTTCCGTTATACCGTGTTGTGGGCAACTTGCACACAACTTCTTAAATCGCTCCCAATAGTCGTATAGAGTTTCTGCGTCTTTTTGCCTTATGCCCACGATTTCTCTTCTTAACTCAGCCGCTCGTGATGCAGGGAAAAACCTGTTAAGGAATAAGCGAGATAGATTAGCCCAAGTTGTAATGGATCCGGAGGTAAATAAAATAACCATTCCCTAGTTGAATCGCTAGGGAAAAAGGGAAAGCGCACAATTTAATTTGATCCTCAGTTACCCCTTGAGGTTTCATACTCAAACAAACCATATGGAATTCTTTTAAATGCTTATGGGGTTTTCATTTTGTAACCCACGGAAAGTTGGCGATGAGTGAATCAAGCGACTTTAATTCAAAATCAGTATCCATAGTAGGATACGCAATGCATAGTGGCGGTTGTTCTGTCGGCGCTTCGGTTAGTTGCCGAATTGTCTGAGCCATAAATTGAGGTGTTAAATTAGGGTTTTCGTCAACCCTAGTGTTCAGCACTTCTTCAGGGGAATCGACTTCTTCTTCTTTACTTTCTAACGTTTGAGTAGGGTTTTCGTTAACCCTAGACTCTACTTCGTCGTCGATTCTAATTTCGACGGTGGATTGCTTTGAGTTCCAACCACCATGATTGCTTTTCCTTAGTTTTGTTTCCTTTCGATTAGCTTTCAGATCTTTTCGATTTCGAGTCGAACGCAAGAGTACACGGAGCGAGATCTGGTCATAGAAAATAAAGAAAAACAAGATTAGTATGTTCTTGGGGACCAAGAACTTGGCCAAAATTTGATGCGGTCGTTGAGAGCACCAAAATATCCTATTCCTCATAAAATAATGAAAAAGAAATAGTAAAGGGAAGTAGGGTCGAATCCTCGGGGACCAGATTATCTGAATGCTTGTCTCTCGAAATCCTAGGCGAATCGTGCCCAAGAAAACCTGCGTTCTGGAAAAAAATAAAAAAGCAAATTTAAGAATTGATTTTGGGCGAAAATAAAATAAAAGCAAATTTAAAGTTCTTGAAATTATGATTACGAAAATAATAAAAATAATAAAGAGAGTTTTAAGAGAAAAAAATTTTTATGGGAAAGTTCCACCTCGGTTGTCTCATTCCTCCTTGGGCTCAATCCTTGGCTTTTGGATGATCCTTCTCGACTCAAGTAAGCCAGTTATAGTGGAAGAGGGCGCCTCGACCACCAGCTCAAAAGATTAGACTTACGATTTTTAGGGAACTGACTCTAGCCATAATCTATGCTAGATCAACGCTTCTCAATGGCGAATCCCACGCCATTTTGTCTCTTTGGCTCGCCAACTTCTGATGCAGTAAGTTAATGAACCGACTATGCAGTCCTTCCAAAACATACAAAACGACCGCCTTTGCATGTCTTTGAAAAGCTTACTTCTTAAGGGCCATGGACGAAAGCGTCGGCCGTAGTCTTGAGAAACGATGAATACTTGGCGAGAAGGCTAAAATACGGATTCTAGGCCTCAAGAACCCTTTTGGGAAATATTGACAACTTTTGGTGGAAGGGTTTTTAGTGGCTCATGATAATTGAGGAAAGAAAATAAATAAAAATATGGAAAAAGAAATTTTATTGAAAAGAAATATGAAAGAACAAAAGACTTTTGGGGGAGAGTGTTTACAAAAAAAAATCCTCCCAAATAGAGTCACTTCACCCCCTATTTATAGTGCTAGGGAGATAGTCTAATTGAACTTAAATTATAAAAAGATAAATACATTTAATTAAAGATAAACAAAGATAATTAAAATAAAATCCTAAATTTGAATAATCCTAATAATTATCTTAATGTTAATTATCCTAATAGAATAAAATAAAATAGAGTCTTCCAAAATAAAATCTCTTCTATTTGCTTTTAAGTCCTTGTGCCTTCCATGTTCGCACTTTTGGCACCATATTTGTCCCACGTTGCATATTGGCCCATTTAATCTCCGAATTGACGCCTTTTCCCTTGAATTTACTTTTCGCCTCCAATTTAGTCCCTAAAAGATAAAAATACATAAATAGCTCAAATTAGTAGGCTTAAGCTCAAAATAAACACATGATTAATATATAAAAACACGTCATTTTAGAGTATTATCACTTGGCTAAAGTAGTTTTACCCAAGCCTCCCATACCTACTATAGACACCATCGAAAACCCATGGTGATCAGTGTTTGAGCCAATAAAAAGATCAACTATTTTCTGAACATCAGCTTCCCTTCCAACAACTCGTGATGAGTTACAGGAATGGGTGCCTCCAATTCCACTAAACACAGGACCCATACTTTGAACTCTTTGTTGGAGTCCGAATTTCAAGGCTCGATCAATAATTTCATCCATGGATATGCTAATATTCTTAATATTTTTACCCATCTTTACAGAAAATGCCATGGGATTCTTGGAGAGGGAGAAGAAATTGCTAACCTTTTTACCCATTTGGTTAGCCTCTGTCGTTCTTTAGAGACTTTCATAAGCAAGCTCATCCAATACATCGTCGGCAGCATAGGCGATACACCTCAGCTGTTGAAGCCAAACCTTGATGGGTTCATCGACTCGCCTACTCTCCGCGTCTTGCAAGAAAGCTCGAGCGAGATCTAGTGAGGAACGAAGCTTGTTGAGGTCGTCTTTGAAATCCCAAGTCACAACCAGGTTGATTTGGTCTTCGATGATAGAGATAGCCTTGGACAAAGCCACATCTATGGTTGCACCGATTATAGCTTCGGTCATTCCTGGTTCCCAGTAGTCAAGAAAGCAAGTCAACGAACAAGTATGCAAGAAACGAAACAGAGACGGTATCGTGAAATGCTTGTTTACTTATTACTAGCATTTCCCAGCGTTTGTCGGTTGCTGGGTTTCTATTTTTTTAATTAGGACAAGTGGTAGTTTCGAATATTTTGACACGTGGCAATTTTTATTTATAAATTTTAAATAAACATTTATTTTAATCTATGAAAAAAAAATGCTAAATTTCAATTTTATTCCACTTACTTTATCAACATATTCTTAATAGAAGGGTACTTCAACCAAAAAAATTTCTATCATTATGTACGATTTGCTTGGCAGGGATTTTCAGCTTCTTGTCAATGTTATGTTACAGTAGAGGGCCTTCTTGATACTATTTTATGTTATGATTATAACCACATTTATTTGAACTCTTTAATAACTTCAATAATTGGTTGCTGGCTTCCGTTTTCTGTGTTCAAGTCGGAGATCTATACTTATTATAACATTTTCTAGAACCATTGCATTATCCGAGAAATAATTAACCATTTCAATCATATGTCTGTTAAAGCATAAAAATTTAATCTCCTTGAGGTGAAAGGACAAACAAGAAGAAATTTCTATAGATAAGGCTTTCCATCGAGTTTCTGATGGCAAAAACTTCATACCAGAAATATGATGGCAAGAGTTTTTAGATTAGGCGCACAAAACTTGAATTCAACAAGGTTGTAAAATATAGGAAGTCAGACTTGTTCCGAAAATCTGCACAAGTAAAAACTTAGAGTTATTATATAATATTATATAATATAATGTTAAAAAGGAAAATAAAACACATGAATACTAAGTTTACTAACCACTTCATGAATGCTTAAACTTAGAGACCGTACATTGCAAATTCCTTGAATAAGATGAGTTGCATCAATGCTTAAATTGAAATGAAAGCCATAGATGCAAATGTCGGCTTTTTCTAGGGACTTCATATGACTGTAACATTCAACTATTGCCAGATCATATCGAAAATAAACAAGATTTGGAACATTAATCACCACCCCATAGTTTAGGTTAGGGGTGTGGATGGGCCGGGCTACCCGGCCCGGCCCGAAGGCCCGCCCGAAATATGAGAGGGTTTTGGCAAAAATATAGACTCGAAAAATGGGCTTAGACAAAAAATAAGGCCCGTCTAAAAAATGGGCCCGGCCTCGAGTAAGATATTTTTAGCCTGAGCCCGGCTCGGCCCGGCCCGACCCAAATTCACTAAAGGACAAAAAAAATCTGCATATTTTTTTATTTTTGAATGTTATTTTCTTGTTGTTTTCTCTATATTTTGCTACCATTTTACTATTATGTTGCTATTATTTTGTTGTTACTATTTAGATATTGTATAAAAAATTTTATTGTTAATTTTCTTATTATTTTAAAGGTATTTGTTAATTTTTTATTATTTTAGAAGCAATTGCTTGTTAAGTTGCATTTATCTTAGTGTTATTTAAGTCCACATTTTTTCAAAATTTATTTTCAATTTGTTGGGAAAATTTATTTTGATATTTTTAGTATTTTGATGTATTATATATATTTAAAAATAATAATAATATAATATAAAAAAATTAATACGGGTTTTAGTATTTTTATCCGGGTCGAGTTTGAGCAAAATTTTAAGCCCATTTTTGGGCCTGACCCGGCCCGAGCCCAATAAATGAGCATGGCTTTTTAGTTGAGCCCGACCCAAACCTGGCCCGGGCCGGGCCGGCCCATGAACACCTCTCCTCTCGCAACAAAATGTAAAACCAAGCTCTTGAGCGAAGGAATTTGGATATGGAGCACCCTTGCATTCGCAACAAAGCATTCAATGAAAGCCAAATCTCATAAGACAGGGCAATTGGAAATTAACCTATGAATGGAATCATCATCGAAAACTACCCAGTGTGTAAGCTGCAAAGTCTTCAGATTCCCTAAACAAGCCTCAGATGGGACCTCAATCTTAGAACCTTCTGCATTCAATTTCAGTGTCACCAGTGAGTGGCAAGTGAATAAAACAGCTGGTAAAGTGAGAACATCCCCAAGATTATGTAGTTCCAAATCGATTTCCTTAACACCACGGCACAGTGCAGCACATATCCAAGCAGAAACATCAAAATCATGATCTCCAACATTGCATGAAATCCCATCACGTAGCCTAAAGCAATCTAAACTTACTTGATCGGGAAATTTCAACAACGTATCAACAAAGTTCTTGAAGCTGTCAACGTTTCTGTGGGTCAAACCACGCAGTAAATAACGATCAAATTCAATGGTAGAAATTGAAGCAAAGAGGTATCTCCACTTGGTTGAAATAATAGAGGTTCGAACTGCTGCTTTAATGGGGAGGAATGACAAAATATGACAACGAATATGATCCGGAAAATTACTGATCCTGTCTTTAATACACATCGCCATAAGATAAGAAAACTACAGACCGGTGCGGTGGCCGGCGATAGGAACCGGAACTTTTTTGCCTCTGTTTTGTGGTTTAGCTTCACTAGCCTATGTCGACAGTGGCCGTGGGTGGAGGTAACAGCCACCGGATTGGATTGTGGAAGAAAAAAAAGGAGATTTAGGGTTAAATGTCAATATTAGTCTTTAATACCATATGTGAAACACGAGGAGAGGCTCTTTATTTATAATTAAGTTGCTCAAAACCGATGGTATATATCAAATTAAATCGATGGAAGAGATCAAAATTTATATACAATTAAGGGATTTACATACTTTCTTAAATTATAAAATCAAATCTTATCAATTACATATACCTTTACATAATCTTATGAGTTTAATTTCTCATATTTAAGTAGACAATCTCATGAGTCGAATGAGCCTCGTCTATTCAAGTTTGTGGGAGGAAAACTAAAACGATCATTTTGTGATTTTTTGTTGTGATTTTTTGAAATTAAGTGACATTGAGTGATGACAAACCATGATCATATCTCCACTCTTTATGGTGATCCCACCAGCCAACCTACCACTGATGACAACCACGACGCTGTCTTTACTGTTACTTGCTTCTTTCTTAATGGGATAATCACTTTCTTACCTACAGAATTAATTTACACATTTTTTTAATAGAGGGACCTTGATAATTTCACCAAATTTCTTTCACGCAACACCGAAATTTTCAGATGATATTTTGACAGAGGAATGTACCAGGGAGACGAGTTTAGAGTTGGATATTATCAACACTGACTGACCTGTAAGGCGCAAGCATTGTTGTCAATGGTGTGAGTTCCATAGTCAAATCAAGGTATCTTTAAACATCATTTCAGTCTCAAGGAAGCTAAATTCCAGCATTCTAGCAGGCTAAAATCTCAAGTTCTCAAACCTTCATCTTCAATGGTCTGTGTTGAACCAAAGCTAGCCTATAACAGGAACAATGGAAGCCCTCTTTGCTGTTGGTACGAATGTACAAATCCCCATAACTAGAGAGCTCCCCTTTTTCTTGTTCTCAAATAGTTCCAAATCTATCTGATGTTCTTCCTATCAGAGCTGCTTGTGTAAGGTATATCATACGATTGTTTCTTACAAATTAAAATATGTTTCTATTTTTCCAATTATGGGCTACATATCAATTTCAAAGGCTATTTTTGGCTACAATACATATATATACCCATAAATATACATACACACGTACATATATAAACCAACTATCAGAAATTCAGTATTGCTATTAGTGAATGTATAGGGTATTAACACTAAAATGTATATTTCAAACAACACATCTATACAAAACCAAACCAGACACTGATCAGTTCTAACCATAACATAAAACAGTACTAGAAAATCACAACTTGACATTTCTTTGAACTCTTTGGTAACTGTAATAACTGGTAGAAGACAGTCGATTGTTGTGTCTCAGACAGGGTTTTCATTCCTATCATGAGCTTTTCCAGAACCATAGCATTATCCAAGAAATAACTAATCATTTCAAACATTCGCGTGTCTCCCTTAAAGCTCAAAATTTTAATCTCCTTGAGGTGAAAAGACAAACAAGAAGGAACTTCCATGTGTAAAACCTTCCATTGAGTTTCCGCAACAACCTAAACTCATGACAAGAGAAGAAAACTTAGAAAAGTTACTTGGTTTGTACCATGAATTTAGTTGATCCCGAACATGTTTTCGATTTCTTTGAAGTTTATCGTAATTGTGAATATAACTGACACTAAAACAATCAATCGCAACGAATACACGTACTCAGAAAAAGACTTCATACCAGAAAATTGAGGGTAAGTGTCTTTAGATTAGGCACACAATGTAGAAACTCCACCAGCCAAGTTTCTCTGCCATTAAAACCAAGACCATGATATTCAAATTCAATAAGGTTGTGAAATATAGGAAGTCGACACGTTCGGAAAAGCTGCGCACCCAAAAACTTGAAGCTATTATATAATGTTAAATTATATGATGTTAAAAGGAAAATCACACATGAATACTAAGTTTACTAACCACTTCATCAATGGTTAAACTCAGAGACCGCACAGTGCAAATTCCTTGAATAAGATGGGTTGCACTTGTTTCACAATCACTGGAATCAAACCGATAGATGCTAATATCGGCTTTTTCTAGAGACTTCATGTTACTCAAAGCATAGCCTTCAGCTACTGCGTCAGTATATTGAAAATAAACAAGATTTGGAGCATTAATCACCAGCACATAATTGAAACCTCTGTATTCTACCACATCAAATTCTAAAACCAATATCTTAAGAGAAGGAGTTTGGATATTGAGCTCCCTTGCATACGCAAGAAAACATTCAAAAAAAGCCAAATCTTCTAAGACATGGCAATTGGAAATTAACCTATTAATGGAATCACCGTCAACTACCGAGTTTCTAAGCTGCAAAGTCTTCAGATTCCCTAAACAAACGTCAGATGGGACCTCAATCTTAGAACCTTCTGCATTCAATTTCAGTGTCACCAGTGAGTGGCAAGTTAATAAAACAGCTGGTAAAGTGAGAACATCCCCAAGATTATCTAAGTGCAAATCAATTTCCTTAACACCACGGCACAATGCAGCACATATCCAACCAGAGACATCAAAATCATGATCTTCATCATTCCATGAAATCCCATCACTTAGCCTAAAGCAATCTAAACTTACCTGATCGGGGAATTTCAATAACCTATCAACAAAGTTCTTGAAGCTGTCAACATTTCTGTCAGTCAAACCACTCAGTAAACAACGATCAAATTCAATGGTAGAAATTGAAGCAAAGAGGTATCTCCACTTGGTTGAAATAATAGAGGTTCGAACTGCTTCTTTAATAGGAAGGAAAGACAAAATATGACAAAGAATATGATCCGGGAAACTACTGATTCTGTCTTCGGAACACATCGCTATAAGATAAGAAAACTGCAGACCTGTCCGACGGCCGGCGATAGGAAACGGAGAGTTTTCGCTTTTGTTTTGTGGTTCGGCTTCACTAGCTTATGTCTGGCTTCGAACTCTGATGGCGGCCGTGGGTGGCGGTGACAGCCACCGACTCGGATTTGTGGAAGGAAGAAAAGGAAAGTTCTTACCTTTGGTACAAGCTGCTAGATATACAAAAAAGTTAGTGTTAATGTCGTATTTTCATAGCTTTATATAAGATTTAGGGTTAATATCAAAATTGATCCCTTCACTTTTACCCAATGTGCAATATAATACATATACAAAGCAAATGTCAAAGTTAATACCTGTATTATTCCTTCATGTCTTTTCTTCATTGATCAAGTATGAAGTATGTAAGCCCCATCATCTCCTGAAGAAATGAACAAGACATAATGGGTATGTCTAAGTTAAAGACATTTATCTTCGATCTAGTATGAAGTTTTGTTTAAGTACTCGTATTTATTGCAATTAACTATTTTCGATATTCACAATTACGATAATATTTCTCTTTTTCTTCTCTCATGAGTTTAGGTTATTGCAAAAATTTTATTTAACCCAAGTTTGGCCTAGGATAAGTTCCCAATAAGATTTTTAAGATTTGTACTCCAACGATTGCTTCATACCATTTTGAAAGTCAAACGATCCAACCTCGTATTCCAAATCAATATCCCGATTCAACTATTTGGTTCAGTTTTGAAAACAATGGTTCCCAGCAGCTAGCCTTTGCAATCTAAGATGCATAATTAACATGATATTGGACAATCCATTTCTCATATTAGACTAGAAAAGCCATAGTGTAAAGGACCTAAGTTTTTAACTTCTGTGCTGATCACATTTCAAGAACTTACATTACATATGCAGATTACCTATGTCCATCACCCAACTCTTACCATTTGCAGACATGTTCATAGTAAGATAAGAGATAAGAGGAAGCATTACCTGCATTCACAAGGTTGGAAACATTAGAGATAACAATTTCTCCTCTCTTCAATAGTTAGCGATTCATTAAATCTGGACCATCTGCCACGCAAAGGAGCTCTTTATCGTCTCTCCGATATACAGTCTTACTATCATACACTGTCGACGATTAAAGGCAGACCGGACTTGCATTGGCGGGAGGTTTAATATTGGTTATTTGTTTAAAAAAATCATAAAATAAAAAATAAATTATGTAAAGAATAGAGAAAAACAATTCAACTAGTTGACCGATTTTTCTAAGCTTGGTTTTTTTTTCAGTTCAAAGGCTCAATAGATTCAACCTTTATCTTCAGACCAATACCGCAATCAATTATATTTTTAACTGAACGAAATGTTAAATTCAATTTTATCCCACCTACTTTATAAAAATGAAAATGTTAAAGAATTTGACTCTTAGTAGAGGGACTTGACAGCACTGCTACCAAAAAGTTTCTGCCATTATGTATTGTGAATATTATAGGAGCATATTAGAGGACAATTTGCTTGACAGGGATCTTCAGCCTCTTGTCGTTGTTATATTACAGTAGAAGAGCTTCTTGGTACTATTTTATGTAAGTCATTGCAATATTAATTTTTTCTTTTTTAAGTTTAGTGAGCTCTATGAAAAAATTGAGAAAATAAAATGAGTAAGAGCTGTTGATTTGTACAAGCGATTACAATAAAAATCATACATTAATTATTTTAATTGATTAATGACTTAAATGAATATTTTAAATAATTAAATGAAGTTGTTAGCAAATAAGAGAAGAAAGGTAAAAAAAATGCAAAAAAATAAAATTTCCAAACCCATATTAAATTAAAATAGTTTGACTAAAAACCGAATTTGCATTTCACAAGAATCTGATAATTTAGTACTACAAAATTACAATTAGACATTTCTTTGAACTCTTTAGTAACGGCAATAATTGGTCGCGAGCTTTACTTTCTTGTGTCGAAGTCATGGCATCCACCCTTATTATGAGCTTTTCTAGAACCATTGAATTATCTAATAAATAACGAACTATTTCAATCATATATGTGGCATAGTCTGAAATTTCAATCTTCTTCAGGTGCAATGACAAACAAGAAGGAACACCTATATTCCATCGAGTTCCCGCAACGTCCTAAACTCATGACAAAAAGAAGAAAAGTTATTCGGTTTGTACCATGAATTTAGGTGACATCGAGCATGTCTTCGATTTCTTGACAAAGACTTCATACCTGAAATTTGACCGTAAGTGTCTTTAGATTAGGTGCAAAATGTAGAAACTCCACAAGCCAACTTTCTCTCCCATAAAATTCAAATTCAACAAGATTATGAAATATGGGAATTCGACTTGCTAGGGGAATCTGCAGGCACAAAAACTTGGAGCCTTTATAGTATATAATGTTAAAAGGAAAAAAGAACACTTGAGTATTAAGCTTACTAACCACTTCATGAATGTTTAACCTTAGAGACCGTACATTGCAAATTCCTTGAAACAGATGAGTTGCACTTGTTTCATAGTTACTGGAATCAAACCAGATGCAAATATCAGCTTTTTCTAGGGATTTCATGTTACTCAAACTATAACCTTCAACTATTACGGAATCATATCGAAAATAAACAAGATTTGGAGCATTAATCACCACCACATAATTTAAAGCTCCGGTCGGGAAAAAAAAATCTAAATACAAGCTCTTAAGTGATGGAATTTGGATGTTGATCTCCCTTGCATTCGCAACAGAACATTCATCAAAAGTCAAATCTTCTAAGACATGACAATTGGAAATTAACCTATTAAGAGAATCACCGACGAGTACCGAGTTTGTAATGCACAATGTCTTCAGATTCCTTAAACAAACCTCGGATGGGACCTCAAAAATCTTAGAATATTTTGCAGTCAATGTTAGTGTCAGCAGTGAGTGGCAAGTGAATAAAAGATCTGGTAAAGTGCGACAAAAATTATCCAAGAACAAATCAATTTCCTTGACACCACGGCACACTGCAGCACATATCCAACCAGAAACATCAAAATCATGATCTCCATCATTCCATGAATCAAATTCATCACCACGTAGCCTAAAGCAATCTAAACTTAGTTGATTAGGGAATTTCAGCAACCTATCAACAAAGTTCTTGAAGCTATCAACGTTTCTGTCAGTCAAGCCACACAGTAAATAAGTATCAAAGTCAACGGTAGAAATTGAAGCAAAGAGGTTTCTCCACTTGGTTGAAATAATAGAGGTTCGAACTGCTTCTTGAATGGGAAGGAATGACAAAATATGACAACGAATATGATCCGGAAGATTACTGATCCTGTCTTCGACACACATCGCCATGAGATAAGAAAACTACACCGGTGCGACCGCCGGCGATAGGAAGCTGCTAGAGGTACAAAATTTAGGGTTAAATGTCAAAATTGGTAACTTTAACTTTTACTCAAAAGAATAGAATAGTAATGAAATACAATGGGTGAGGGAGGCTCTCTATATATAGCCCGACTTATAGATTGACTTACATTGGTGGAAGAGATCAAAGCATATCGAGATTATGTTAATCTCTTATATTATAAAACCAAATCTTATCAAATTACATATGTTAAATAAATTATAAATTTAATAAAAATTTAAAGTCAATTTTCAGTTAATAATGGGTTCCTACAATAATCGTTTAATATAATATTTGGTATCTAAACTTCATATTTTTCTTAATTTGATATCTATTTTTTGTCCAATTTAGTATCCAAACTTGACTCTTTTTCTTAAATTGGTACTTATATTTTTGGATTTAATTTAGTACTGAACTTGACTCTTTTTTCTAATTTGGCACCTAATCTTTTTTTTTTATCATGAAGGGTCAAAATGTAATTTTATTATGTACTAACTTAAAATCTTATCAATTCTAAAGGTCCAAAAGTGAAAATTTTTATTTTAAGAGATCAGGTACCTACCTCCCACTAACAGTGACCCTGAATTTATTTATTCGAATTATTTTGAGTTCTAATTAAATTAAATTTTGATTCAACTAGCTCAATGGATTGACAAATAATTTAATAATATTTGCAGGGGTTGGTGGAATTCCCATGGAAGTAATAATTTGGATATAGAAAGGAGCTCGTTACAGAGATGGGTAGAAGCCAACCTAGACTCAATCATCTTTGATTTAAGCACTACCGATTTTGTAACACAATTATAAGATTTAGGATTAATATCAATTATAATTGTAGGACAATTATAATGTCAAAAGAGACCACTATTTTCGTAGCTGTATATAAGATTTAGGGTTAATATCAAAATTAATCCCTTAATTTTTGCCCAGTGTGCAATGTAATACATATACAAAGTAAATGTCAAACTTAATACCTGTACTATTCCTTCATGTCTTTTCTTAATTGATCAAGTATGATGTAATCCTCAACATCTCCAATGGGTGTATCTAATTTAAATATACTTATCCTCGATTTAGTATGAAGTTTTGTTTAAGTACTCGTATTTATTGCAATTGATTATTTTCAATATTCACAATTACGATAATATTTCTCTTTTTCTCCTCTTATTAATTGTAATAGCCTAAATTTTCAGTGGTGTCGGAACAGTGATTCGAGATCACTAAATCCGACAAATAAGTAGAAAAATATTAATAATTTAATGAATATAAGTTAAATGTGAAGTTAGGAAAATTTTTGAAATAGCGAATAGTGTACTAGAAATAAATATTAAAAAAAATTAGAATCGAAAATGAGGTATCGAGAGTTTGAAAATTTTTAAAACGAGCCATAAATATTTTTATAAATATTTATGGAGTGTTAATAAGTTAGTATTAAAGTTTTGTCAAGAAATTTTAAAGTTTCGATGGTTAATTGAATAAAAAGGACTAAATTGTAACAAATGTAAAATTATGAAGAATGATTAAATAGCTTAAATGATAAAAGAAAGAGGGTTTAAAAGGCAAATGGACCCAAGGTCTATTTGGGCTGGACGGCAAGGGGTTTGAAATTAGCAGGAAAATTGATGAATTAAGGGCAAAATTGGAATATTGAAAAATTAACTAAATAAAGCTAGGACTAAATAGGAAATATCTAGATTTCTCTTCATTTCTCTTCAATTCCAGCAGCTAAAAATGCCATAGGAGGGTTCTATAAGCTGGTATTTCATAATTTTTGCACCAAGTGAGTTAATCCTTGCCTTTTTCTTGTAATTTTTGTGTTTCTAAGACTTTTACAACTAGGTCCTACTATTAAATTCATTAGTTTTTGATTTCATGGATGAAATTGAAAGTCACCATGGTCGAGCTGTAAGTTTATGATGAAATAGAATGAAATTAAAGCATTAATTTGTTTATGAGATGATTCTATTAGGTAATTTCAATAGAAATTGATTTTTAGGACCTAATTGTAAAAATGTTTGGAATTAAAGTCTATTTCTGAAATTTGGATTCCTAAAGGTTGTAAACTAGTTAAAGGTGATAGAATAAAGTGTTAATTAAGAAAAATCAGCTCAATTGAGAGGCTAATTGAGTAGGGACGAAATTGTTATTTATTAAAAGCTTAGGGGAAAAATGTAATAAACAGCTTGCACTAAAACAGTTTGAACAACAGCAGTAGACTAATTTTGAAAAATTACCATAAATTGTAGGAATCGAATTAGAAGATGAAAAAAATATTAAATTAAATCTTATTGAGTCTAGTTTCTCATAGAAGAAACGGTGTAAGCAAAGGATTTGTAAATCATGAGATATAATTAATTTTGTGAGACAAGGTCAGAATGAATTCAAGTTCCCCTGTTCTGACTTTGAAAAATCATAAAAAATTTAATAAAAATAATTAGGGACTTAAATTTATATGTCAAGAATTCTGAATGAGTCTATTTTCAAAAGAATAAACGGGAATATCATCCGAATTCTGTATGAAGAGATAATTAATTTTTAGTGAAGAAAGTTAGAACTGTCAGACAGCAGAACAGGGGTGACTTTAAAGAATAAACTGTAATTATTGGCTGAACTAAAAATTCTGAAAATTTTATGATAAGAAGATACGTGAGTCTAGTTTCAGTGAAAATTAGCGGATCCTAATTTGGAGTTCTGTAGCTCAAGATAAAAATAATTTAGTGACTATGACATGGATGAATAACATTGAATATACATAGGTAAATAGTAAAATTGTAGATAATGTTACTTTGTAAGCGGGTTATAAACACCAAGGATGTGAAATAGAATGAATGTGAAGTCAATACTGATAAGTGAAAATTTTATATTATAGATCAAGAAATTGAGGATAAACAAGGAAAAGAGAAAATTCTGGAATAGTTCAAGAAATCTCTACAACTACTGCAAATTGTTCCGGGTAAGTTCGTACGGTTAAATTATTAAATTTCAATGTTATTTTATGAATGGTGATTAATATTTATGTATGTTAATTGTTGAAAATAATTAAATCATGTACAAAAGTTACGAAATTGAACTGAGTAATTCGGAGGAACGGAACGCAGGAAATGAGTACGATTGTTCGGTGAAAAAGATGAATTGACGGTAAATCACCCAAGTAAACCGAGATTCAGCATTTGTTGCGAACTCTCGTGTTGGCTTTCTGTTTAGCTCTTACGAGCTTCCGTTAACTCATATGAGTTTGATTAACCCTTTTGGGGTTTCAGTTCACTCGATGAGCTTGATTAGCCTTGACCTTCGTTTAGCACTTATGTGCTTGATTAGCCTTCGGGCTTCCGTTTAGCACTTTTGTGCTTCAGTTAGATTTCGGGTTTCAGATCACGATGTACTCAAATCCGTAAGTCGTTCCTTAAATTGACAAGTCGATGAAGTCGTAATTGTAGCGTGTGAAAAAGAAATGTAAATAATGTTATCGTTATTTTTGAGCTCAATTAAGTAAATTATTTTTAAAATGAGATTATGATTTACAGGATGAAAGTAACTTACTTGAAATGTCCATATGATTTGAATTTTTGAAACTAATATTGGTAAGGTTTATGGTTTAAGCCGACGAACTTACTAAGCTATAGTTAGCTTACCTGTAATGTTTATTGCTCTTTGTAGATTAACGGGAGGGTCAGAGGATCGAATCATCACGCTCAAGTCACACTATCTCGATTTTCCGGTAGATTTTGTTACAATTACTTTAAATGGTTTATATGGCATGTATAGGAGCTGATGTGACTATGTTTTGTATCAACTCATGAATATATTAGTTAAGTTAATATAAGTTGATATATGATATGAATGGAAATTAATTAAGATGTTTAAATAGAAAGTATGAATGGATATAATGTTAGATAAAATAAGGATTAGTGATATTGTTATAAAACGAATATGATTTGGATGAAGATTGTATTTGTTGAGTTGTTGTTGTGTTGAGTTAGTTGCAAATTTGAAATTGCAGGGAAGGTTAGATGTTTCTAAAAGGGTTATATTGAAATTTTTTTTAAAAAAATAATTATTATTATTATATTACGAAAAATTTTCGGAGTACTTGAATAAGTCCCTATTAATTTATAATACATGATTTATGTCTCGAGGGTTCATAAAAGAGACTTAATGATTCAATTTTAATATATTTGTTGTTTATTCATAAAATTGTTTGTAAATTAACCAATATGTTCGGTAACGCCTCGTAACCCTATTCCGGCGACGGTTTGGGATTAGGAGGTGTTACATTAATAGAAGTTATTGCAAAAACTTGACTGAACCCAACTTTAGCCTAGAATAAGTTCCCAATAAGATTTTTAAGATTTTTACTCCAACGTTTGGTTCAATTGGTTCATACCGTTGTGAAAGTCAGACGATTCAACCTGGTCCAACTAGCTCGTACAGTTTTAAAAACAATGGTTCCCAACAGCTAGCTTTTGAGATCTAAGATGCATAATTAACATGATATTGGACAATCCATTTCTCATATTAGACTAGAAAAGCCATAGTGTAAAGGACCTAAGTTTTTAACTTCTGTGATGATCACATTTCAATTAACTTACATTACATATGCAGATTACCTATGTCCATCACCTAACTCTTACCATTTGCAGACATGTTCATAGTAAGATAAGAGATAAGAGGAAGCATTACCTGAATTCACAAGGTTGGAAACATTAGAGATAACAATTTCTCCTCTCTTAAATAGTTAGCGATTCATTAAATCTGGACCATCTGACGCGCAAAGGAGCTGTGTGTCGTCTCTCCGATATACAGTCTTACCATCATACACTGTCGACTATTAAAGGCAGACCGGACTTGCATTGGCGGGAGGTTTAAGATTGGGTTATTTGTTTAAAAAAAAATCATAAATAAAAAATAAATTATTTAAAGAATAGAAAAAAACAAGTCAACTAGTTCATAGATTTTCCTGAGCTTCGTCATTTGTTTCAGTTCCCGGGCTAATTGATTCAACATTTATCTTCGAACCAGTACTGCAATCAATTAAATTTTTAGCCAAATGATCTAGTTTGATTCTAAAAACATTTATTTAATCGATGATAAAACAAAAATGTTAAATTCAATTTTATTCCACCTACTTTATAAAAATGAAAATATTAAAGAATTTAACAAAAAAATTCTGTTATTATGTATTGTGAATATTATAGGAGCGTATTAGAGTACAATTTGCTTGACAGGAATCTTCAGCCTCTTGTCCATGTTATATTATAGTAGAGGGGCTTTTTGGTACAATTTGCTTGACAGGAATCTTCAGCCTCTTGTCCATGTTATATTATAGTAGAGAGACTTTCATGGTACTTCTACCAAAAAAATTCTGTCATTATGTATTGTGAATATTATAGGAGCGTATTAGAGTACAATTTGCTTGACAGGAATCTTCAGCCTCTTGTCCATGTTATATTATAGTAGAGGGGCTTTTTGGTACTATTTTATGTAAGTCATTGTGATGTTAATTTTATTTTTTAAGTTTAGCGAGCTCTATGAAAAAAAATGAGAAAGAAAAAGAGAATAAGAGCAATCGATTCTATAAGCGAGGGCAATAAAAAAATTATATATAAATTATTTTAATTGATTAATTAAATGAAAACTTTTAAATAATTAAATAAAATTGCTAGCAAATAAGAGAAGAAAGATACAGAAATGTAAAAATAAAAATAAAAATCTAAACCCTATTAAATAAAAATATTTTGACTCAAAACCGAATTTGTATTTCACAAGAATCTGATAATTCAGTGCTACAAAATCACAATTTGACATTTCTTTGAACTCTTTAGTAACAGCAATAATTGGTTGCAGGCTTTAATTCCAGGTGTCGCATTTATGGCCTTCATCCTTATTATAAGCTCTTCTAGAACCATTGAATTATCTAATAAATAACGAACTATTTCAATCATATCTATGATATAGTCTGAAATTTCAATCTTCTTGAGGCGAAATGACAAACAAGAAGGAACATTTATATTCCATCGAGCTCCCGCAACACCCTAAACTCATGACAAAGAAGAAAAGTTATTTGGTTTGGGCCATGAATTTAGGTCATGATATCGAGTAAGTTTATCGTACTTAGACAAAGACTTCATACCTCAAGTAGGATGGTAAGTGTCTTTAGATTAGGCGCACAATGTAGAAACTCTACAAACCAAGTTTCACTCCCATAAAAATCGAATTCAATAAGATTGTGAAATATAGGAAATCCACTTGTTAGGTGAATCTGCACACACAAACACTTAAACTGTTATATTATATAATGTTAAAAGAAAAAAAGAACACATGAATATTAAGTTTACTAACCACTTCATGAATGTTTAACCTTAGAGACCGTACATTGCAAATTCCTTGAAAAAGATGAGTTGCACTTGTTTCATAATTACTGGAATAAAACGAGATGCACATCTCGGCTTTTTCTAGGGATTTCATGTTACTCAAACTATAACCTTCAACTATTATGGAATCATATCGAAAATAAACAAGATTTGGAGCATTAATCACCACCACATAATTTAAACCTTCGATCGGAAGAAAAAAATCTAAATACAAGCTCTTAAGTGATGGAATTTGGATATTGATCTCCCTTGCATTCGCAACAAAACATTGATAAAAGGTCAAATCTTCTAAGACATGACAATTGGAAATTAACCTATTAAGAGAATCACCGACAAGTCGCGAGTTTGTAATGGACAAAGTCTTGAGATTCCTTAAACAAACCTCGGATGGGACCTCAAAAATCTTAGAATCTTTTGCAACCAATTGTTGAAAAGTCAAAATTGGGAGGTGCAAGTGGCACCGAAAGAAAAAAAGTGATAGGCAAGTTGTTTAAAGTTGAATGGGATAATTGCAATTTTGGTCCCTAATTTTTTAGGCCATTTGCAAGTTAGTCCCTGAACCTCAACTATAAATAGGCCTAACCATTTCTCATTTCAACCATCCCAACCAATCTTTCTCTCTTAGTTTTCTCTCTTCTCCCATTTGAGAATTCTTAAGGAATTCTATTTGTTTGTAATATTTCAGAGATAGTAAAGTTATCATCTGGTGTTAGTGCCCGAGGACGTAGGTATAATTTACCGAACCTCGTTAAAACTCTTGTGTTCTTTTTGTCCTATTCTTCTTTCAATATTTGAGGGTATAATAGTAGTATTTAATTGTGCTATTAAATTACGTTAGAAGGAATATTCTGACTAAGGAAAGACTTGGTATTTAAGAGATCCTTGTGATCCACCTCTCTTCCCTGGGAATTGAACTTTGTGAAATTTTTTAGTACAATAATTTACACGCTTCTGACCCTATTGGAACAACACCAATGTCAGTGTCAGCAGTGAGTGGCAAGTGAATAAAAGAGGTGGTAAAGTATGACAAAAATTATCTAAGTACAAATCAATTTCCTTGACACCATGGCACACTGCAGCACATATCCAACCAGAAACATCAAAACCATGACCTTCGTCATTCCATGAATCAAATTCATCACCACGTAGCCTAAAGCAATCTAAACTTAGTTGATCGGGGAATTTCAGCAACCTATCAACAAAGTTCTTGAAGCTTTCAACGTTTCCGTCCGTCAAACGACACAGTAAATAAGTATCAAAGTCAACGGTAGAAATTGAAGCAAAGAGGTTTCTCCACTTGGTTGAAATAACGGAGGTTCGAACTGCTTCTTGAATGGGAAGGAATGACAAAATATAACAACGAATATGATCCGGAAGATTACTGATCCTGTCTTCGACACACATCGCCATAAGATAAGAAAACTACACCGGCGCGACCCCCTGCGATAGGAAGCTGCTAGAGATACAAAAATTTAGGGTTAAATGTCAAAATTGGTCGCATGGGTGAGGGAGGCTCTCTATTTATAATTTGAAGTATAGATCGAGTTACATCGGTGGATGAGATCAAAAGATATCGAAATTATGTTAATCTCTTATATTACAAAATCAAATTTTATCAAATTACATAGCTCCAATATATTATAAATTTAATAAAAATTTAAAAATAGTTGGGTAATTCATTTAAAATAATAAGAAATCAATTTCCAATTAATAATGGGTTCTTAAAATAATCTTTAATATAATATTTGGTATCTAAACTTCACATTTTCTTAATTTAATATCTTTTTTGTCCATATAGTATCCAAATTTGACTTTTTTCTTAAATTGGAACTTATATTTTTGGGATTTAATTTAATACTCGAACTTGACTCTTTTTCCTACTTTGGCAACTAATCTTTTTTTTTTTATCATGAGAGGTCAAAGTGTAATTTTATTATATACTAACTTAAAATCTTATCAATTCTAAAGGTCCAAAAGTAAAAATTTTCATTTTGGAAGATTAGGTGCCTACCTCACACCAACATTGCTCTTGAGTTTACTTATTCGAGTTATTTTGAGTTCTAATTAATTTAATTTTAGATTCAACCAGCTCAATGGGTTCGTAAATAATTTAATAATATTTACAGGGTTGGTGGATTTCCCATGGAAGTAATAATTTGGATATAGAAAGGAAGCTCATTAAAGAGATGTGTAGAAGCCAACCTAGACTCAATCATCTTTGATCTAAGCACTACAAATTTTGTAAGAGGTACAATTAAAATTTGTTAAAGTTTTAGTACTTGAATTTCATTTTTTTCCATTATTTTTCTTTTTAACGACCACTTAAAATATTTGCTTAATAATGGACTTTAAATAATCTATTACATAGATAATTTGAATATGATGTTTAAGCCATCAATTTATTGGTTCAACTTGTTCGATTAAATAAATTCTCAAAACTGAAGCAGAAGAGAGCTTTTTCAGTCCTTTCTATGCCGGTATGCAGTGAGATGTTGAAGTTGACATGGAAGAGAGCTTTCTTGTTCCGATCCATTCAATCCCAAGGGTTCGATGAGATGAGTTGAGGTGGTGACCGGGGATGTTGAAGTTGACTGCAACCTAGGAATTCGTCATCTCTCTGGTGCATCCTTCAGTCAAAATATGAGTGTTGCATGAAAGAAATTTCTTTCATTAGGATGTATTGTGAATATTATAGGCGCATATCGATGAGACTTTAACTTACATTCTTAATGTTCATAGACTTGTATTTGGTTGGCAGGGATCTAACCTCTTGCTGATGTAAATCCGGTCTCCTTTTAATGGTGGACAGTTTGCAATAGAAAGAGTTGAATATTGGAGAGATGATATGTGGCTCCCTTAGATGGCAGATGCTCCAGATTTCGACAAAAATCTATTGTCAAATCTTGAAGAGAGGTGAGGTTTCCCAACCACTCAGGTAAAGTTGTGACTCCATCAAATCCAGAAATAATTAAATACTTGAGTGCGGCTAGGTGTTGAAGATAATCTCATCCATTCAATGTCAAAATTTCAAGGGAAGAGTGGAGGTGGTGGGAATTCATCTAGCTCTTGTGAGAAAGGGCCCAATTTCAATGTCTTCAAACTGAAGACAAGTACAGGTTCGCAATCCACTTGTTAATCCGTCTAATTTATCCTATATATATACATATTTTGATAAAATTTTGATAAAATCACAAGTTGCTAGCAGATAAGAGAAGAAAAAAATGCAAAAGAGTTGATAAAATCTAAAAATACACAGCATAATTTCTAAAGCGAAGATTTGGAGCATTAATCACCACCACATGGTCTGTCGAAAGCGAAGGACTTTGGATATTAATCTCACTTGCATTCGCAACGGAACATTCAGTAAAAGCCAAATCTTGTAAGACATGACAATTGGAAATTAACCTATTAATGGAATCACCGAAAAGTACCAAGCTTGTAAGGTACAAAGCTTTCAAATTACCTAAACAAACGTCAGATGAGACCTCAATCTTAGAACCTTCTGCATTCAATTTCAGTGTCACCAGTGAGTGGCAAGTGAATTAAACAGCTGGTAAAGTATCCTCAACACCACGGTACAATGCAGCACATATCCAATCAGAGACACCAAAATCATGATCTCCATCATTCCATGAAGAAATCCCATCATCACGTAGCCTAAAGCAATCTAAACTTACTTGATCGGGGAATTTCAACAACCTATCAACAAAGTTCTTGAAGCTGTCAACGTTTCTGTCAGTCAAACACACGCAGCAAAGAACGATCAAATACAATGGTAGAAATTGAAGCAAAGAGGTATCTCCACTTGTTTGAAATAATAGAGGTTCGAACTGCTTCTTTAATGGGAAGGAATGACAAAATACTACAAAGAATATGATCTGGAAAACTACTGATCCTGTCTTCCACACACATCGCCATAAGATAAGAAAACTACAGACCTTAGTAGAGGGGCCTTGATTGTACTTCCACCAAAAAATTTCATTATGTATTGTGAAAATTATAGTAGCTTATTAGAGTACGATTTTCTTGACAGGGACCTTCAGCCTCTTGTCGATGTTATGTTACATTAGAGGGGCTTCTTGATACTATTTTATCTTATGGATAGAATTTATAGGCAACCAATTTGATTTTGTATATATAAATTTTGAGAAGTTTAAAAATGGTTTTGAAATATTCAAAATTTTGTTTTGAATTAGTGAATTATTTGAAATTCTTTATTTAACTTAAATTTAAAAATTATAAAATGGTTATTTAAAATGGTTAAACTATTTGAAATTTTTATTCAAGTCATTAGGATGATAAATTTTTTTAAATAAAACGAGCCCTTGAAAAAATTAAGAAAAAAAAGGTGTAGCAAAGACAAAAAGATCATACATCAATTATTTTAACAGATTAACGACAGATTAATGACGTCAATTAAAACTTTTAAATAATTCAATTAAGTGACCAATTTAATCACCTATGTAATTTACCCTATATATAATTATTTTTATATACATATTTTCTAAAAATTTTAATAAAATCACAAGTTGCTAGCAAATAAGAGAAGAAAGATTAATAAAATATAAATTTCTTCATCCACAAAAATGCAAAAAAAAAAAAATCCAAACCCCTATTAAATTGAAATCTTTCGACTTAAAATTGAATTTGTATTTCACATGGTAATTTAGTACTACAAAATCACAATTAGACATTTCTTTGAATTTTTTAGTAACTGCAATAATTGGTTGCGGGCTTTCTCTCTTTGTGTCGCAGTCAGACCCCTCACTCTTATTATGAGCTTTTCCAGAACTATTGCATTATCGAAGAAATAACTAATCATATATGCCTCTCAGAGTATGAAATTTGCATCTCAATCTCCTTGAGGTGAAATAACAGACAAGAAGGAACTTCTGTAAGTAAAGTCTTCCACCGAGTTCCTACAACATCCTAAACTCATGACAAAAGAAGAAAAGTTATTTGATTTGTACCATGAATTTAGGTGATCTCGCATGCTACCGATTTCTTTCAAGTTTATCGTAACTGTGGATATAACCAACACTAAAACAATCAATTGCAACAAATACACATGCTTAAACAAAGACTTACGTACATACCGAAAAACTGAATTTAAGTGTCTTTAGATTAGGAGCACAATATAGAA
This sequence comes from Gossypium arboreum, assembly GCF_025698485.1. Lineage (NCBI taxonomy): Eukaryota > Viridiplantae > Streptophyta > Magnoliopsida > Malvales > Malvaceae > Gossypium > Gossypium arboreum. The sequence continues at coordinate 138,546,129 of NC_069072.1, forward strand.
ACTCCACAAGCCAAGTTTCTCTCCCATAAAAATTGAATTCAATAAGGTTGTCAAACATAGGAAATGGACTTGTTGGGGGAATCTGCGCACACGAAAATTTGGAGTTTTTATATAATGTTGAAAGAAAGAAAAACACATGAATACTAAGTTTACTAACCAGTCCATCAATGACTAAGGTTAGAGACCGAACATTGCAAATTCCTTGAATAAGACGAGTTGCATTTATTTCATCATCACTGAAAAGATGAGTTGCAGTAGTTTCATCATCTTCGGAATCACTTGTTTCATCACCTTCGAAATCAAACGCGTCGATGCGAATATCGGCATTTTCTAGGGAGTCCATGTTACTCAGAGTATAACCATTAACTATTTTGGAGTAATATCGAAAATAAACCAGATTTGGAGCATTAATCACCAGCACATAATTGAAACCTCCGACGTCTTCCGAAAAAAAAATCTAAAACCAGTTGCTTAAGCGAAGGACTTTGGATGGTAAGCTCACTTGTATTCGCAACAGAACAGTCAGTAAAAGCCAAATCTTCTAAGACATGACAATTGGAAATCAATCTATTGATGGAATCACCGAAAAGAACCCAGTGTTCAAGCCACAAAGTCTTCAGATTCCCTAAACAAACGTCAGGTGGGACCTCAAGCTTAGAACCTTTTCCTTCCAATGTCAGTTTCACCAGTGAATGGCAAGTGAATAAAACAGGTGGAGCATCCCCAAGATTATCTAATTGCAAATCAATTTCCTTAACACCACGGCACAGTGCGGCACATATCCAACCAGAAACATCAAAATCATGATCTTCATCATTCCATGAAGAAATCCCATCAGTTAGCCTAAAGCAATCTAAACTTACTTGATCGGGGAATTTCAATAACCTATCAACAAAGTTCTTGAAGCTGTCAACATTTCTGTCAGTCAAACCACTCAGTAAACAACGATCAAATTCAATGGTAGAAATTGAAGGAAAGAGGTATCTCCACTTGGTTGAAATAATAGAGGTTCGAACTGCTTCTTTAATAGGAAGGAAAGACAAAATATGACAAAGAATATGATCCGGGAAACTACTGATTCTGTCTTCGGAACACATCGCTATAAGATAAGAAAACTGCAGACCTGTCCGACGGCCGGCGATAGGAAACGGAGAGTTTTCGCTTTTGTTTTGTGGTTCGGCTTCACTAGCTTATGTCCGGCTTCGAACTCTGATGGCGGCCGTGGGTGGCGGAACTACAAAAATTTAGGGTTAAATGTCAAAAACGTGCGGACTCTCTATTTATAGTTAAATTTGTCAAAATCGACACTATAGATCAAATTACAATATCGGCTAGTGTAGAAGGAAGGAAGAGAAAGATCTTTGCTTTTGTAGAAGCAGCTAGATATACAAAAATTTAGCGCTAAATGTCAAAATCGGTGCGTACTCTCTATTTATAGTTAAATTTGTCAAAATCGACACTATAGATCAAATTACATATCAGCAAATGAGATCAAAACATATATATCATTAAAAATTAAATCTTATCAGATTACATGAAATTTGATTTGTTTATGTTAAGTTACTTGAATTTAAATGGTTGTTTTACTAAATTTAAATAAGGAAAAGTAAATTACGCTATATTTCGCTCAATTAATTTCAAAAGACTATAAAATTATAATTAATTTAAGTAAAATTTTTAAATAATTCAATAACTATTTTATGATTTGTACATTACACAAGAAGCTTTGAGAGAAAATGAATATTAAGCTATGGAGATTTGTACATTCTTATAAATAGAAAAAATTTTGAATAGTTCAATAACCATTATTCCTGTTACAGGCTACTAACTTTGGTTCAAGACAGGCCATTGAAGATGAAAGTTTAAGAACTCTAGAATTTAGTTTGTTAGAATACTACTCTCTGTAATGAACTGATGTTTGAAGATAATGGGACATCAACACCCTTGATTTGACTATGGAACTCACACCACCAATTCCTGATTTGATTATAGAACTCACACCACTAACGCTTGTGCTTCACATCACTGTATCATTGTGATGGTCAGTATTAAAAGATTTCTTGAATTTTAATTTACACTTTCATATCACTTAAAATTGTTTTATAAAAATTTAAACTGTAAAAAAATAAAAAAATTAACAGTTCAATAACTTAAATTATAATTTTAATTAATTTAATGATCTTCAATAAAATTTACCTTATTTATAAATATTTTCTATACATATTTTTGAAAATTATTGATAAAATCACATGTTGCTTGCATATTTGACAATTCAATCACAAAAACACCATATACAAAATATTGGCGGTGAGTATTTGATTGAGTTAAAAAATTTCGAGTCAGTTGAGTTGAAGAATCCTATTTTAACAATCCAATTCAATTTAAATTTTTTACGAATCTAATTAAAAAATTTCGAGTCAAATCAAATCGAGTTAACGAATATTATTATTTATACTCAATGTTGTGTTTATTCGATTGAGTTAAAAATTTTCAATTTAGTCGAATTGATTTAATACTATTTTTGTAATCGAACTCAATTTAGATTTTTTTGAATCAAGTCAAAAATTTTGAGTCAAATTAATGAATCCTATTATTTATACCTAATGTTTCGTTTACATAGACTGATTATTTAACTAGTAGACAAAATATAAGATTATTTAACTATATAAATAATATAATAATCTTATTTTTAACTTTATGACTAAACATTTATCAAAACGAAATAATTTTATATTTTTTATTCAAATTTTAAATAACTCAAATTGTATAATTCATATTCAAGTTAAACAGAAAAACTTAAATTTTTAGTTTAAATTGATCCAAATAACTTAATTAACTCAAATAACTCGAACTATTTAATTAAAATTTAAATTTTTTATCAAAATTTTTGAATCAAATCAGATTTTACTCGCCCTTAATCATTAAGTTGCTCACAGATAAAAAAAAGATGGATTGGATTATAAATTTTACAATCTTTACCCACAAAAATGCAAAAAAAAAAATCTGCACCTCTATAAAATTGACTCAAAGCCAAATTCGCATTTCACAAGAATCTGATGATTCAGTTGCCTTCAAAAACTGTTTAAAAAAAAAGTACAGAACTCCTAATAACAAAATTGAAATTGAGAAGTAAATAAGCTCAACCTAAACAATAAAAGAAATTAACCTCAAATAGTTCTCTATAGAACAGCAGTAGAACAGTAAAATTAAAAGCAGGTAAACAAGTTCAGTATTTTTCGTAATCAGCATCCTACGTTCAGTCCTCGTCTTCGGAATCCGCACCGGCAGCAGCATTAAGGGTGTGTAATCGATCAATCAACTTAGCTTTCCTTTCCTCGTACGTCAGCTTCTTCAAGTTGAACCTGCAATTAGAAAACACGAACCCGGTAAAACAAAGCATAGAGAAATTTCAAGCTGTACGAGTTTCGTAGCATCTGAACGAAACAGGTTGCAGATGAAAACCGACCTCTTGTGTTGCTTAGGAGGAGCCTTTTCAGACTTCTTTGCAGAGGGATCGGCACGGATTGCAGCGTGAACCTTCTTGTACAAGGACTCGATGTTATCTGCTTCGATTCCTCTCTTAATATACTCGCTGAAGTGAGACTGATACTTTTCTGGCTCGTCTTCCATCAAAATCTACACAAGAACATATATTATATTAACTAACAAAACTATATAAATGGGATGAACAATGATATACAGATAGCTTTTTTTTACCCTCATATATGAGGCTACGTGACCACCATAAATGTATTTGCGGTGAACTTCAGCATCAAGCTGCTTACTATCCTTGGAGAACCCGGCGAATCTCTTATCACTATGAGGAATATCCAAACCGGCATCCAAAGCTCCCTGACAAAAGCAAATTCTATTAACTCGATAGTTTAAAACTCGAGTAAATCAAAAGCCCTAACCGATTACATTAGATTGAATTCTTGACCAAAAATGAAAATCAAATGCTTAAAAGGCACGCATAAATGTTTCAGCTATGAATTGGTCTCTTACCTCGATCCAAGCTTACAAAGAAAAGGGAACTCAAAGGAAAAACAGTACAAACTAACAGCCATTGCATCACAAAAGTGGACAATTCACAACAAAAAAAGAAATGAAACGATCACTCTGAATCACATCTATAAGCCAACAGCTTTATATCTAAAACAGATACACTTGTGATTAAATTTTTATCATACCTTTAGTGCACCAAAAACATTGTTTCCAGTGGTTGTCCTGATCAGTCCTACATCAAGGAGAGCTCGGAAAGGCCTCCTTGTGTCAGTTGGCTCAACTGAGAAATCCTCTCCGGTAGCCTAGGAATATATAAACCTTCAATAAAGAAACTACACGAAATGGACCATAATATGGTAGCGAGATCGTATATGTAAAATACCTCCACATTGCCTTGATATTCATCGTCCATTTCCAGTAACTTAAGGACACGGCGTCCCAAAAGTAATCCAGTGCAATAAGCTGGCCAAATGTATATATGAGAAATAGAACTGATTTATCTATACACAATCCACGTCAAATTAATAGCTTACCAGCGGCATAGTTTGTAAGACCTACTTCAAGTCCATAACGAGGAAGCTCATGTGAGTAAGCCGAAGCAAGAACCATATCACCAGTAATATTGGCAGAAATTATTTGTGCGGTGATATCTTTGTTGCTCTAATCACAAAGGTTAAGGTTTGAAACATAAATCAAAATAAAGTTACAAACTAGAAAACTGAACCCAACAAAGACATGGTGATCCATGTCAGCAACGGTTGCATAATTAAATTACTTAACGAGCTATGCTTAGACAACATAAAACCATGGTATGAAAACAAAAGATTTATCAACTATAAGTTATAAGACACTGTAAAAAATAAGCAGATTTTCAGATACAAATCGAAACAACGAATCAGTTTAGAGAACCTAATGCAACTGTTTGAACTAGTAAGCTTTTGCCCAAAGTTTTCAAAATCGGACTGGTGCTCAAACTGGTCAGGCCACTGGTTTGCTGGTTTAACCAGTTCTATTAAATAAATCATTAAAAAATTCCAATTCAACCAGTCCGTACGAGTTCCCAGGTCAACCAATCTAATACATCTTCTCAGACCAGTACCCCAGCCAGTTCTCAATCCAACCGGTCCAACTAACCGGTCCAGTCAATACATATCAATTTCAAAGGCTACATACATTATGTACTCTCTATACATAATAAAATCAGTAAAACATATCATTAGAACAAGCAGATTTTCGGATACAAATCGAACAACGAATCGGTATTTAGGCGTGTTGTATTTGTTCTTGTCTTGATTGGTTAAGCGAATCCTAGCCCTGTAATCAGTCTTTCCCTCTACACACAATAAATTCAAAAAATAATTAACATTATAAGGGCATTCAAAGGACTAAAAAGTTCAACATTCCAAAATTCAATAGCATTTCTAAGAAAAAAATTGAACACAAAATAATCACAAAAAATATGAACTTAATACCTCTCCTTCTCTTGAATGGAACCTGAAAACGCTTAAAGTAAGCTTTGGTTTTTTGAGCCTTAACAAAGCCCTACAATCAACAAAGAGAAACATCCACTGTTGTTATCAAAGAAATAGAAACCAAAAAGGTTTGAACTTTTTGAATAAAATGACTGTAATGTAATAGCCAGAAGAAAAAGTCCATTAATAAGCAAATTATGAAGTGAATATTGGAAGATTGAAAAATTCCCAGATTGGAAAATGATCAAATACATAAAAAAAATTCCATGAGATTTCACTACATTCAAGCTGTTTTAAGATCGTTTAAAAAGAAGAAATTTGAACTCAGCTTAAAACCCTTCATAAAGAAGAATCATTTTTTCAGTTAAAAAGGGAAAGTGATGTTACCATTGTCGAAGGTTTTGATGATCTCAAAGTGGAGGAGGAAGAGACGGCTAACAGAGAGAGAGAGGGAGAAGAGAAGAGAAGCGTATATAAGGCGAAGTACAGAACTTTAAAACCCTAAAGATGAAGGCCCATGATGATGGGTAGAACATACCTGCTTTCGGGCCAGTGGCCCGGACTGGCCCATTTTATTCGATCCGCTTTGAGCTGGGCTTGAATAACGATTTTTTTGCAATTTTAGGGTCATAATTAAGTTTTTTTTTTTTTGAGCTATGCTCAACTAGGTTTAGGCTTAAAAATATTTTTATAATAGAGTTTCAACTCGACCCGATCATGAACAATTTTAACACAAAAAAAGTTATCATTAACAACTATGATTTATTTGATTCAAATTATTTCGAGCTTTACAATTTTTAAATTATTTTATGTTTAAATCAATTCAAATTTTGATCACTTTGCACTTCGATTCTTATAAAGTTTTATACTAATTTGGGTTTAAATTATTTAAATCATTTTATATTTCTAAATCTACTCAGATTTTTAAGTTTAAGTTATTCTGATTAAGTCATATTAATTTTAAATTATTTATATTTTTCCATTTTTATTATTTGTGTCGATTGTTCGAATATTTTAAATTCAATTTAATATTAAATTAAATCAAATTCAAGAAATTATTTAATTAAGTTATATTTATTTAGAAATAATTATAATTTATAAAATAAATAATAAATATTATTAAAATAAATTTAAAAAAACATAGCTTTTAAATATAAAATAAAACCCTTTACTTATATTCCATGAAAGAATTATTATAATACTTAAAATTTATAGAAGTTAAATTGATTTTTTTCTTTTGCCAAATTAAACTTAACATCTTATAATGTGTTACACTATTAGATATTGGTTTAAAAATTTACAAAAAACAAAAAATAAAATCAAAAGTTTGTACTAAATAGTACAATCATCATTTGTAAATGTATAAAATGTACATATTTATATATTGAATCTGATCGATATTAATATACAAATATATATTATTTTATAATATTGATACATATTGGTATCATATTAATTATACGAATAACTATATAACTTGATTCAATTTGATAAGGTTAAAAATATTCTAGCAAGCTTCCTATAAATAAAGTTTAAAACTGAGCATATTTTCATAAGATTAAATTGATCTGTGAGCATGAGCGAATGCTATACATATAGGCTAGTTATATTTTGAAGGAGTCAAAATTTAATTTAAATAAATTTGATATTCGAATTGACATTCAAAAACTCCACAAAAACAACAGTCTTTAATTGACACTCACTCATCCCGGTCGAATTTATTCGCAACTAATGACTAATTCTACTGTATATTTTTATTTTCTATTCACATAGTTCGTTTATCAAATTTAGTATACTTGATATATGCATAAAATTTCAAATAAATCCAACATATATATTATATCAATTAAAAATATTATATTTTAGTAAAAATCAAATTCTTGTATTAACCGATATAAATAGATACTTATCCATATGAACCGATACTTAACATACAAACTATAGAGTACAAACATATATAATCTAATACGTGTACATATTTTAGTAACGATACGTACCGGTATCGTAATGATTATATGAATAGTGATACAGCTTGATTTTGTTTGATAGAGATAAACTTGCAGGTGAAGCTCTAAAACCCGAACCATCCTGCTCCGTTGTATCGTCCGCGAATGCCGACACATCTCCGACGAGTTTGAAACAGATTCTTCGAGTTTGTATTTGTTTAGGGAAATCAAAGAACATAGGTGTTCCTGGTTTGGTCTCTGGTAATCTATATTCCGCAATAGGTACCATGTTGGATCCTTTTCCTTCCTGCAAATATGTGGTAAGTTGTAGGAAATAGGGACAAACAAATAAAAGCAGGGTTAAGTTGAGATTGAATCTAATTGCTAGTGAATAGGAGGATTGTATTTTTGGAGAAATAACTTAATTGGTATTCTTATGATTTAAATTTTAATATTTGTAACTCTTTTTTTATATCGAAAATACGAATAACTTTTATTAATCCGCACAATGAAAATTTCCCAAGTTTAGTCAATGGGGCAACATTTGTAATAGGGCAGTCAATGACCTTAAGCACAGCTGAATAAATTAGTATTATTTCAGTCATAAGTCATGATATGAAACTATATCTCTATGATTAGAGATGACTGGAAGTTGAGTATAGCTTTGATTTTTTGGACTGGACTGAGTCGGTATAGTTTTGTTTTTTTGGGACGAGTTCAAAATAGGTAAATTAATATCTAATTTCAGGTTGAGTCGAGGTCTCATATGTTGGGTTTATTACGACTGGGGCGGGCAAAAAGCTACCCAACCCGCCCCGTTACCGTCTCAAAATTGGCTATGGGCTAAGAGTTAGAGTTAGCAAAGTCAAAGACTTATTGAAAGTTGAACTACTGTGACCTGCTAGATTCAGCTGCCAAGGAATCTTTCCATTGCCCGGTTGTCACTAAAAAGTGCATTCCTCTAGTAAAAAGAACGAGAATAAAGCTACGTTGGAAAAACCATGCCTAGTATATATCTCGATATGGGGTTTAGAGATAGAATCCTCCAAATACTCTCCAAATACATGAAAAACTTGAAAAGAATTGAACATACCATGTCGGACACATAGATCCATTCATCAATTTCCATGTAAAAATTTACAAGTACCATAAAGGTAGGTTTGAGAGATACCTGGATTGCAGATACTTGAATACATAAAACAGCTGGAGAGATATGCCTGTCCTCTAAGCTTGTTAGTGATATATCCAAGATATCTGCATCTGAAGACGGTAAATGAGTAATTCGAGGCTTTATCGCATTGAAAGCATCCAGTTGGAATCCGGCAAGCAACGGTAAAGAAGGAGGCAGATACTGTTCTAAGACGAGATCATGGTACATTAGCCTCTCAGCCTCAATCGGAACCTAAAAGTGAACAAAGGATTAACAAAAGCAATGCACACACACACAGAGTATGAACTTAGAGATCACTAAAGCACAATTATTACCTTGAATCTTAACTGCGGAGTTTGGTTCAACCGGTTTATATAATTTATTTGATCAGTACTTTGTGATGATCTAAGTCCTATCTCTTCGTTTGCAGGGCTTCCAGCTATCACGATTCGTTTGGCATGAAGGCATGGATCCCGTGGCATTGCTGCTTCGAAAGATGAACGTCGAGTTTCTTGAGGAAAGGGAGTTTCGTCTAGAGACAAGAGATTAATGTCTTTATCAAAATTCACGGAGCTTGAACCAGGCCGCAGAAGGGGAAGGCTTAGTGTTATTTGAACAATGCGGCATCTAACAGGATTTGTGAAAGGAAATTTTATATGCCGAGGCAGCTTATTGTCTCTACCGGACTTTTCAGGTCCGTAAAACTCTGGTGAAGAGCTGATCAGAGACTGGACATCCCATTTTCCTATAAAGGACCTTTCTTCCCTCTCAAGTTTCTTGCAGACCCTGATTTGCACCTATGGAATAATAGGAGAAATTGAACCAAAATCAATCGCTAGACAAGAGGAAAAGAAACTCAAGGTGTATGACACATTGAGCAATGAAACAAGATCGACGCATGTTTAAACAGAACAAAAAGAAATGACAGGGAATGACTGACCATAAAAGCATCAACCTCTATAGCACGAACACAACATGAATATACAAATGTGTTACTAAATTACTATCTTGCATTCCTTTATAAGAAAATTTTAGGGCAAAAATGATTTAGAATTTAATATTTGAGAATGAAAACAGCTTAAAGAAAGCATATCCAAGAATCATTCTAAGCCATGATAGCAATATCAAATTCATTTCTCAATTAGAGGTCTTTGGATTGGATATTAAAGAGGGGAATGGGGACTAATGGCCTTGGAGAGGGTTTATCCTATATTCCTATTGTAGCTCATTTCATATGTAATATAACAAAAACAAATAGATTCCTTGCTCATGTACTGTAACTAAAGCTCAACATTTCCACGTTAAAACATAACAGAGAAAAGGTACTAACTTAAGACGGCAACCAAAGTTCAACATTAGATCATAGATATTAATTTCAAGTTGCTTTTAAGAATTATACATGCACAATAAAGGGTTTATTATGGATAGGATACTACTAGACCATAGCCTTTAACAAGATAGAAGTATAGAAAGAGGAGTTACACTTACCATGGGAGCATCAGCTTCAGAATAACCACATTGACTTACAATCAATATGACTCCCTTGACATCTGAAAGTGTGTCAAGCACAATAACAAAATCAACAGAGGTAGTATTAAGGGGAGCCTTCCAATATGAATGCCATGATCCAGAATCCAGTGGAGTGAGTAATGACAAGAACGGTGCTGAATCTTTAGCTGTCTCAACCTACAGTTTTCTGGAAGTGGTTAGACCAAGCATGAAGCAACCTACAACCTATCCAGACATCACATCAATAGTAAAACAATGAACAAACATATCAAAGTAGAAGCCGAGGTTATACCGGGTGTAGAAAGCTGGCGAATGGGAACTCAGCAAGTGATTCCTCCCCAGAAAGTAATTGTTCCAAAACTTTAACTCCTTGCTGATTACGATAGGGATGACTTCTGTCAGGAACGCCATCCAGGAATGAGGATCCCATTACCTCATCCAAAGCCATATTGGCTGCACTATTGGCACGGGCTCTTCTTCGTGAGCTAATCAACACCCTAACATAGTCCAAGGCCAATGCATCAAGAATTATCTTATGACAGCACTTCTTGCAAATAACAGTGTCCAGTATCACTGAATGATTTGCTGTACGATCAACTTGGCTACCATGACTTAACAAGCCATTACAATTTGTTTCTTCCAGGATATAATTTTGCAGAAGAAGGGCTCCTCCCCCTGCACAACAAACTCGACAAGCCTTTCTCCGACATTGAGAACACATGAAAACAGACTCTGAGCCTTCTTTATATGACACCATCAAGGATGAAGATATAGTTGCCTTAGTCTTAACACGCACTTCACACATCCTACGAGAACAGCTCTCGCCAATTCTGCTAATGTTCCAGAAATCTATAACATTATACTTGATCTTCCCAAGACCAATAGCGCCAATCGTCTTGTCCTCAAGAGCATTTTGTCCAAGCAATGCAAGGATATTTGCAACCTTGTATAATCTTCCCATGTACGATTCATCAAGCAAAATATTGGGATTTACGCTAGCCTGATCTGTTCCAATAGACAACAAAGCTCTATCTCTTTCAGCTGCAGAAAGATTAAGCTGGAGACGTTCAATTTCCAATTTCATTGCTTCAAGGAAGTGTAAGTTTCTTTCCTGCAAAATTGGATAAATTGAATGGCAAGTTTTATATTCAATCAGGTCGACGATTGGCACCTAAAAATTGTATATTCGTCTATCTTAAGTGATCCAAATGATTATAATATGCATTATTTAATCCTCAAGATAAAAAAATACATGCATTCAGATCATGCAGCACTGAAAACGTTGAAAGCAATGTGGTACAATGAAATCCAAAAGTGGAAGAGGTGGAATATTCATAACATTTTGAACATTAATTTAGAAGAGATACTGCTATTGAGATAAGCAGGGAACTGAAGCCCCTAGATATATCATCTTTAGCCTCACAGCAATGTTCCTAGGAATTTATCTCATTTTTTGAGCTAGTTGGGTTATGCTTCAAACAAACAGGGAGCTCATTGCTAATTGCAGAAAGGAAAAGCTAAAAATGACTGTGACCAAAAAAAGAAGAAAGAAAAACTCAGCACATCTCTTGCAGAGTTGATGACGAGGAGATACAGTGGAATTTCAATTGAGCAGATCTTTCACATTGGAGACTAATTCTTGCTTAAGGGATTATTTTCAAGTTTAACTACTGATCATTTTACAGTATTTTTCGTTAAAAGTATTTTTCATCAGCAAAAGATTGTTTGGATGGGGAAAAGAGATGATCAGCCAAAATAGCAAAGTGATAACAAATAATGGAGTAGAGATCATTCCAAGTAAAAAATGTAAGAGGATTCAGAGAAGAAAAATTCAAAGCTTTATATCCTCACACTCCCTCATGTGCATGCATATAAATTGAAACAACAAACCATTGAGCAAATCTCTAATCAGAGATGACCTTCAATACAGATATGATAACTATGGGAATGTTATCCCATCATGTGCTTTCCATGACCAATTCTTATTTATCTTCTATTTGTGATATAGGATGTTGAATATATATAAATATTCATCTATAAACCCATTAATACACAAGAGCAATCACTTCATCAAGAAACAGGAATGACCGAAGATAAAAAAAAGGTAAATAGAGACAAGAAGGAACCATAAGTAGCACTCAGTTGACTCAGTGAGGACCAATTTAGTGTTTCATAGGAAACATATGAGGTCAAGGAAACATACAAGCAACAAGTAGTCACATACCATATTTGGCCCAGCAAGGGATTTTAGGCAATTTAAGTACTTCTCGGAACCATTCTCTTGAGGCTTACTATCCTGGGATGTAGAGGATTTACAATCTGTTTCAGGACCATGACAGCCACCAACAAAAGCTTGGTCGAGATCTGTAACTGGATAAGTAACAGGTTCAGAGGACAGGTCACCAGGAGTTAAGAGGTCAAACCCTTTATAGGCAGCACCCTGTTTTTCTGATGCTGGCACAGCTTCATCGGATATACTAGTGCTAGAAAAGGGGTTTGTGTCAGAACCAGACAAAGAAGGATTGGTTTCCTTTTGATATTTCGTTGCAAGCTCAGTTAGTTTGGCCCCACGCCCTTCATTAGCAAACACTTCATTCCAGGGGAGAGAAACTCCAAGGATTTCTACCTACATGCAGATGCCACACAGTTCAGCAGGCACACGTTTATTATAATTGCACAATGAGATGCAGACTTAGAACAAAAGACATTAAGTACATCAAGCAACATATTTCTGAGGACTATTGTTACCTCACCAAGAGTTATAGGACTTCCAGAAGCAGCAGGATAAAATGTAAGTGCCACTATACGGGTAAGAAAGTCCAAATCTCCCTCTAATTCCTCAAAATCATACAATAATGATAAAGATGTAGCTTCATTGGGAAGGTATGCACCAGCTCCAGTGACAGTCATGTCATCTGCACTAATTGGGCCAGTTAAGGGAATCAAAAGATTTGTCCCATTTCCACACTGGGGTATGAAAGCCCCCTGTCAACACAGTCAAAAATAAGATTAGAACACTAGTTGAATTCAAATAAATCAGAAAGTATGAAAAAACCATGCTATTTTAGGGGAGGGAACTTTAGAGAAGTTTATATAAATTTCAAGGTAGACACTTTAAGCTACAATATGATAAGCCAAAGTAAGCTGGGCAATTCACAGAGGGCAACAATATAAGTGCACAAACCTCAACAACCAGTTTAAGCCCATCTAGGCTGCGCCCTGTTCTCACATCGACAGTTGAAGGATATGTTGAATCATTTGCACCATGGGAAACTGTGAGTAGCAGCTGACAGACATGGCAGGGTTCACAAAGATAGATAAAAACTTCAACAACATCAACGCCTTCAGGGCAAACCTGCAAATGCATTCCAACATAGAATAAAAACAATACAATAAAGAAGGGTATATCTCCCTGCAAATAACAATTGCTAAGTTGCATGGAATTTTCCTAGATGATGAAGAGGGAACTGTAAGTACCCAGATTAGATCCTTTTTCTTGAAACTCAGCAGACTATCTCCACCATTAGAGGTTTCAAACATGCCTCTGATTGGCTTAAGAAAGAAACCTGATGGACGAGAAAGTACCTGTGATGAACAGCATGATAAGTAATGCGGGCTGATACAAATAAACAGCAAAATCACCTGTGACTTTCTTTCCAAATCGAAAATTGTTTTAGACAAGAACAAAAACCCTTCATGATGAAACAAAATGTACACTTAAAACAAAATCAAAATCTCTAATAAGTTAAAACTAATATTCCAAGTTAAAAGGACGCAGAAAGTAACTCCGAATACTAAATCCATGTACTAACATATTGGCTTATGGTCTTCTTATAACCAATTAGCACCAAAAGTAGCTGACAAGGTAGCAATGAGTTTGGTTCAGCAATAGAGTTTAGTATCCAAGGCCATTTTCAATTTTTTTGAAAAATTCCTTTTACCTATATAAGGTCAAGCTAAATATATAATAAAGAAAAGGCATATGAAGTAAAAGAAAAACCAAACATGTACTGCAATCCCAGGACAGTACAAGACTATCATCATGGTCAGATTGTAACAATAACCTGAAAATCCAGACATGCACTAGAATTACCTACTTGCAAAGGTTGAATTGGAACAGATGGAAGATGCTTGAAAAGCCTTATTCCCAGGAACATCTCTAACTGCTTTTGACGTGAACTATCCACAACAGCGTTTTTATATCTCCTTTGAAGAGTGATTTTCATATTTTGTGCAGCGGAAAACTGCTTGAATTTTCCTGCTTCTTCATTGAATATGTTTAGAATATGGCTATGCATGGCTTTGGAACCTGTATATAGTGTTGCATGGATATCACCAGCAAGCAGGAAAAGATCTGCTAGCTGAGATACAGGTGATAGAATTGTTGATCTCTTGAACTTGTCAAATGTCATTTCAAATCTCTTCCATGGTTTATCTGGACATGGATGATTCCACGTTGTGGTCCTTGTATTGTGATCAACATAGTAAGTTTTCCCTGTTGTTGCATCAGATCGTTTCTCCCAACCACGTGGGAGTGGTGCAGTATAGCCATCATAGTTCTTAACTGACTGGTATCCATATGCCGAATCATTATCAAGAGATAACTGTAGCCGCTGACACTGCTCCACAAACACTTGCAGTGCCCCAAAGTAACTAGCAGCATTGGTTCTATCCAAAGAATCTGCACAATTGAAACGAAATACGCCATTTTGATGGTATCTTAAGCAGAAAGCCCCTTCAAAGTCATCATTGTAGATGATTTCACCTCTGCAATCCTTAAGGTGCCGTCGTGATGGCAAATAATCACCTTCAGAAATGCCTATAGCCAGTGTGGGCGCCTTTAAGAGTTTCCATAATTCTTCAATTGTTTGTTGTTCACCTTGTAACTTTATCCGAGCATGCCAATCATAATTCATCAAATGAATTCGGGTACAAGGAAGTCTGCCAGTGGATTTAATATGGTTCAATGATTCCTCAAAATGCTGAACTAAAATGCGTTCAGACTTTCCTTCACCATTTCGAAGCAAGTTGATACATGTAATTGGAACAAAAGCCTTTTTGCTCTGATTTTCCTCAGTATCACCATCTAAGGTACGAGTATCATATCGTTTACTTAATCTTTGATAATACTGTAGACTTCCTTTATAAGGATGCCGATCTGAAACATATATTTCAGCTTCAGCAGCAGTGATCTTTAGTTCTGCACCCCACCAGATCGGAATTGTGCCCCGTCGCCAAGTGTATGTGTTAAAAGGTACACTCTGATCAGTCCTTTTAGGCACCCATACAAGTTGTTCACACTCTATTTCATTCCCTATGAATGTGAACATTCTTGATAAGTTACAAGTAAAACATGCAATAACAAATTGTGATGAAAATTTATGATAAAGTTAGCAATGCAAAATGAAATGAAAAACAAGTTAATTTAAACAAAAATAAAGAAACTTAGATCTACATGACATGACATGACATAAAATACAAATCCAGAGTTATACGAGATGCAGTCGGATGGAGACACTAGTGAAAGTTTTCAAGAGAGTTTTTAATAAAACTATTCTATATTATTAATTGAAGAATTGAACTTGAATAGAGAAAAAGAGTCCTAATCCTAATTGGGAAAATAGTTCCCTTCTTCTAATAAACTACTAAAATATAAAAGAAAATAGTTCCCTTGTCCTAATAAACTACTAAAAGATAAAATAAAATATTCCTAGAATATGAATAAAACTTATCTACCTAAATAAGATTTATCTACCTAAATAAATTTAAAATAATATACATATTTCAACACCCTCTCTCAAGTTGGTGCATATATATCAATCATGCCCAACTTGCTTACAAGATAATCAAAGTTTGTCTTAGAGAGTCCTTTGGTGAGTATGTCAACAATCTGTTGTTTTGAAGGAACAAACAGCATGCACACTTGGCCTTCTTCAATCTTCTCCTTGATAAAGTGTTTATCAATCTCAACATGTTTAGTTCTGTCACGTTGGACTGAGTTGTGAGCAATACTAATGGCAGCTTTGCTATCACAGTACAACTTCATTGGTGAAGTTATTGGTTTCCTCAACTCTTCCATAATTCTTTTTAACCACATCATTTCACAAATTCCTTGTGCCATTGATCTAAACTCAGCCTCTGCACTACTTCTTGCTACAACACTTTGTTTTTTGCTTCGCCAAGTCACAAGGTTTCCCCAAACAAATGTACAGTATCCTGATGTAGATCTTCTATCTGTTATTGAGCCTGCCCAATCTGCATCTGTATAAGCTTCAATTCCTCTTTGTTCGGATTTCTTGAAGAATAAGCCCTTTCCCGGTGAACTCTTTAAGTATTTTAGAATTCGAAACACTGCTTCTTCATGCTCCTCCATTGGGGAATGCATAAATTGACTCACTAAACTCACTGCAAAAGCTATGTCTGGCCTTGTATATGATAAGTAAATTAACTTACCAACTAATCTTTGGTACTGCCCTTTATCAATTAATCGACCTTCTTTATTTCTGAATTTTACATTTGGATCAATGGGGTGTCAGCTGAGCGGCAACCACTCATCCCAGCCTCTTTTAAAAAATCAATCACATATTTTTTCTGAGAGACCACAAGACCTTCTTTGATCGAGCAACTTCCATTCCAAGAAAGTATTTCAAAAGACCCAAGTCTTTAATCTCAAATTGCAATGCTAGATGCTCCTTGAGACGCCTTATTTCATCCACTTCATCTCCTGTAAGAATGATATCATCGACATAAACTATAATAACTGCTATTCTACCTTTTTGTGAATGTCGATAGAACATTGTGTGATCAGCTTGCCCTTGTGAGTAACCTTATTTTTTAACAACTTGAGTGAATCGTTCAAACCAAGCTTGAGGAGACTGCTTCAGACCATACAAAGATTTCTTGAGTTTACATACTCGAGTTCCAAATTTTTCTTCAAAACTTGGAGGAGGATCCATGTAAACTTCTTCTTCAAGTTTTCCATTTAAGAAAGCATTCTTCACATCTAACTGCTGTAAAGACCAATCAAGATTAACAGCAATTGATAAAAGAACTCTAACGGAATTTAATTTGGCCACTGGAGCAAACATTTCAAGATAATCTATCCCGTATGTTTGAGTGTACCCTTTAACCACCAACCGAGCTTTGTATCTTTCTAAAGATCCATCTGGTTTGAATTTGGTTGTGAACACCCATTTACAGCCCACTGTTTTTTTCCCTACAAGTAATTCCATTGTTTCCCATGTACCTGTTTTTTCAAGAGCGCGCATCTCCTCTAAAATAGCCTCCTTCCACTCAGGAACCTGTAAAGCATCTTTCACATTTTTGGGTATTTGTACAGTATCGAGACACGAAACAAAGGTTGAGAATGTCGAAGACAAGGCTTTATAGGATACAAAGTTAGACATAGGATATTTGACAATATTTCTAACACCTTTTCTTTTGGCAATTGGAATATCTAAATCAGAAAATTCATTGACTAGATTATGAGTTTTACCTGGACTTTTGATAGGATCTTGCGGGTCGGATTCTTGGTGATGAATCTGGTGGATTCCACTTTCTTGATTTCGATTTCTTCTTGAATAAACAATTAACTCCTTTGTTTGTTTTTTTCTCATGATTAGACTCTACACCTTCATCCTCCTTTTTATTAACATTAACATCATTAATTTCTGTGTTAATTATAAATTCGCCTTCCCCATTATTAGAATCCCTATGTTGTATATTCCTAATCTTTTCTTGATCAATTATAGAATCTTCCTTAGTATAATTCCCTCCCTGAAGATTAGAATCAAAATAAGATTGTGTTTCAACAAATGTGACATCCATAGTAATAATAATCTTCCTATCAATTGGATCATAACATTTGTAACCCTTTTTAGTAGAAGCATAACCAACAAAGACACATTTTTTTGCTCTAGGATCTAGTTTACCTTGGTTGTGAAGATGAACAAAAATACTACACCCAAAAACTCGGAAGGATAAATCTGTGATCAATTTAGAGTTAGGAAAATTATCTTTAAAAAGATTAAAAGGAGTTCTATAGTTTAGAGTTTTACTGGCCATTCTATTAATAAAATATGTAGCTGTTAACAAGGCTTCGCCCCAAAGATAACGTGGTACCTGACTAGTGAACATCAAGGCTCTAGTTACTTCCAAAAGATGTCGGTTTTTTCTTTCTGCAATCCCATTTTGTTGTGGTGTATTTGTACAAGAACTTTGGTGGACTATTCCATGTTTAGTTAAGAAAACACCTAATTGGTCGCTAAAAAATTCCCCACCATTGTCAGTCCGAAATACTTCTATTTTCACACCAAATTGTGTTTTCACCATAGCATAAAAAGACTGAAACACATTTTTAACTTCAGACTTATCTTTTAATAAAAACACCCAACAAAGTCAAGTATGATCATCAATAAAAGTGACAAACCAACGTTTTCCTGAAAAGGTCGAGACTCTTGAAGGTCCCCAAACATCACTATGAATTAACGAAAAAGGTTTGGAGGCTTTATATTTTTGAGGTGGAAAGAATGACCGATGATGTTTAGCTAATTCACAAAATTCAAATGATATGAAGAACTTTTATTTTTAAAAAGATTAGGTAACAAATATCTTAAATAGTAAAAATTAGGATGTCCAAGCCTATAATGCCAAATCATAACCTTATCAGAAACAGAATTTAAACATAAAGTAGTTGTTGGTTGACTTAGATGGTCGTCTTCAAGAAAGTAAATTTCACCAAATTCTTTAGCATTTCCAATCATCTTCCCCAAGACCATGTCCTGAAACTTACACATAGAGAAGTCAAATATAACATGACAATTTGAGGACTGAGATAATTTACTGACCGATATGAGATTACAAGCTAGATTTGACACATGTAAAACATCATGTAAAACCAAGGAAGATGAAATTTTAACAGTGCCTTTCCCGGCTATTGCCGAGAAGGACCCATCTGCTACTTTGATCTTTTTGTTTCCTGCGTAAGGTGTGTAAGTTGAAAAAAGAAAATGACTACTAGTCATGTGATCACTAGCTCCAGAATCAACGATCCATGTGTTTGTTTTACAAGGCTTGACACTGAAAAAAATAGAAAAATCAGTACCTGATTGGGCAACAGAGGAAGAAAGATTATTGGATGAGTTAGGAATTGAAAAATTCATTCGAAATTGTGGTGATTGAAAAACTTGTGTAGATGCTCTAATTGTTCCTTAGTGAATGGAGACCCTTCCAGAGAACTTTGACCCTTATAATTTCCATTAGTTGTTTGGAAAGCTCTGCAATCCCCTAATTGTGAACCACGACCATTGCCACTCTTTTTCTTTCCATTTGTCGGTTTCCCATGGAGCTTCCAACACGTTTCTCGAGTGTGCCAATATTTTTTGCAGTGATCGCACCAAGGTTTTTTCTTATCTCTAGTGAAAGCTGTTTTAACCATGATGTTACTAGAGATTTTAACCTAGCTCAGATGCCATGAAAGTTTTTAAGAAAGCTTTTAATAAAACTATTCTATATTATTAATTGAAGAATTGAACTTAAATAGAGAAAAGAGTCCTAATCCTAATTGGGAAAATAGTTCCCTTATTCTAATAAACTACTAAAATATAAAAGAAAATAGTTCCCTTGTCCTAATAAACTACTAAAAGATAAAATAAAATATTCCTAGAATATGAATAAAACTTATCTACCTAAATAAGATTTATCTAACTAAATAAATTTAAAATATATACATATTTCAACAACTAGAATAGAAGGTTTACGTTCAGGTTATACACATCTTGAACTCATTTTTTTGTTTCCATTCCAGTTGCTCAAAATAGCTTACATAGATCAGGGGTATTGTCATTAAGAGATTGCAAAACCAGTTATGTTGCATAAAGCTGAAAACATTTACAAATCAAGCTCTAACAGAAGGTGCCATGCCACATCTCATGCATGCTACTTATGTAGATAAACTAATCATCATTGTAACCCAAAGAAACAATATAGCTATGCACTGTAAGCTATTGTCAATCTCCTCCTAGTTTGAAATACAAAAAGCTGACCGAAAAGGAAAAAGAAAGCAGTTACAATAAGAGAATGCTTTGATTAACCTAGCTAACTATTTGTATAAAAGAAAAAAAAAATTCCTCATGATAACCAACGACTGGAAAGGTTCTAAGAGAATGGATCTGTTTTAAGACAGATTATCTTACCCGTGCTGAAACATGAATTTATACCCCTAGCCAAGTATCGAGTACCGGGATGCAGCCTGCTTCGACGAGCTATGAGAGCAACAACACCTACCTGACCTGAACTACCAAAAATTCGACTTTCTGCAAAACCCTATACATTAATATAAAGTAAGAAGTATCAAAATATCAAGTAAATCTAATACATCATAGCATTGTGTCGTAAACAATGATAAACCATTATTAAAGTAGTAGATTAGGCAGAGAATGTAAGAAAAGACAAGTTAAACTATCCAAACACAGGTTACAAGGACTAAAAGGGGAGTGTAAACAACTAGAGATGAGAAAAAAACTTTAAAAGGATTTTAGGACATAGTCATAAGCTTGTAACTTCTTAAGAAAACTAGCATTAAAATAAAGATACGAGTATGAAGCAAAACCTGTAGAAGAATAACACAGTGCTGCTTCAACCCAGTGTTTTTAAAGGGCATTGAAAGCCATCCATTCCAAACAAATTCATGATCAGGACTAAGCACAGGCATCCGACTTGGAAAAGGTCGAGTAAGATCTCTTGTCTCACAAAAGTAGTGCTTCCCATCAATGTCTAGCTCAGTCAATTCTTGTATATTCTTTACTTCCCCTCTACCCTGGGGTTGAGGATTATGAAGTGGTATTTTGATCCATTGACTCTCTATGACTGTAAACGCACATCCCCCACCAGGCAAAGAGGGAATGGTATCAGCTAATCTTGTAGCAACAAGAAGTAACCCATAACTTCCCAAAGCAGCATAGCCCAATATTGCCTTGGCATGGATTTTACTCTTACATAACCAGGGTGATCCATTTGTAAGATAATCTAAAGCTTTTTTCTCTGACTTAAAAACATCTAAGCCAAATTTCCCATGATAACGAAGCACCCCAGTTGTTGGATCAACATAAATCACCTGAGTGTCAATCCTAGTAGACAAGCTAACAACAATATAAACTTCACCAGGATCCACCCCAACCACAACAACTGATGTGTTTCTTGAACCACCGACTACAAGTAAAAATAAACACAATCAACTAAACCAATCACTAATAACACGATTAAATCAGCGCAATAAATACATAAATGTTATCACCTGGTGATTCCATGAGTTCTTAAAATGAAACTACTAGCTTAAAACTTCCCGAAAATCCACAATTTTTAGTATCCATAAAGCAGAAATTCAATAGCCTGCTCAAAACCACACTAAGCCACAAATTATAAAAAAGAAAAAAAATTCAAATTCTCTACTTTTCTCTTATTTACGTGAACAAATTGTGGAACTCTGTCAAATAACCAATAAATCCATCAAAATGCAAAATCAATTACAACGATCAATAAATTGATTAAATATAAAGAATAAATAAATTCACTAAATCAAGATCACAAGATTCAGAATTTCTCAATCTAACATCAAAAGCATGCCAAAAAAAAAAAGGAAAAAAAATGAGATTAAGAAACAAGGAAATACTTTATCTAAAACTAAGACCGCTTGATTCATGATCTTCTATAACAATCTCAAATCAAAGAATGCATTGACAATAAAAATTATGCAATAAAATTACTTCTCATAATTAATGAAATATAAAATTAAAATTTGAAAAGTAAAAGATGAACTTAGCGGAAAGTTAGAGCATCCAGCATCGCAGAGAAAAAAGCGCGGGGAAAATCAAAAAATGCCGGAGAAATGTTTAAACAGTAACCAATAAAGAATTAAAGATTCTCTGCGGTCGTATGTAGACACATTTGTGAGTCTTATCCAATGATACATAGCCATGATTTATTAACCCTGTTTTTATTTGGTTTAAATTATGTTATTAATCCTTATATTATGTGTAAATTATAGATTTTGTTTTTATATTTTTGTTGAGTCCATTTTAACCCTCTATACATTTCGAGTTCTAAAATTTCAGTGTCAACGAAACAATAATTGTTGAATTCATTAAATTTTATTATTTTCAAATTTTAATATAACATACATGTTATTATAAATGAAATGTCATGTCAACATACTATTTTTATTTATTATTATGCACAAAAAATTAATAAATTTAATAGCTATTATTTAAGTCTAAGATTAAATTTTCAAAAATTGAAAAGTATAGAAATTAAAAATAATTCAATTAAAGACTATGAATTAAATTTATAACTTTTCAAGTTTGATAATAAAATTCAACCAAGTAGATTTAACTGTTATTATTTAGATTAGGATTGAAATTTCAAAATTCTAAAATAAACTGACAATTTATAACATAAATTGACATTTTATTTTTGCCTAATGATAAAATTAGCACTTAACTTTTACAACTTTGGTCAATTTGGTCATTATTCCTTTTTTTAAATTAAATTTAGCTTTCAATCTTTTAAAAAGAGAGGAATTTAATCATCAATCTTCCAAAAAGAGTCGAATTATTTTTTAATGGAAATACAAAATAAAGCATCACAAATTTTAAACATGACAACTTACACGACAATCCATGCATACTTTAAGCTTTCCTTTTGAATTTTTATAAACTCTATATAAATTTTATTTTAAAATATTTTATAATTTTTAAATTAATTGTCTATATGATATATAAAATAATGTCGTATCAAAATGAAATATACATATACTATTAAACAATTTGTCACACCAACATCGTTAAAAGATAATATTTTAGTCAACATTTTAATAAAATGACAATTTGACTTTTTAGATAATTAATAACCAAAATTTAGCTCTTAAAAAGAATAAAAATCACAATAACAACTGATATTAAACAATGAGAGCTAAAATTTTCACTATACCATTAATTTTTTTATGATTCTTTTCCATTACAAGCTTTCTAGATTATCATTTCTATAAATTATAAAAATAAATTATTTTTCTTTTTGAAGTTGTATATCTTTGTAAATTCCATTTTGTTTTTATATCTTATTCAAATGCTCAATTCATTGTCACAAAAATATAAAGTAGCACCAATCATCATGACTTTCACCATAGTTTCGGTACTAAGATAGGAGACCAGTTCTTGTATCATTAGCAACTTTTTAAATTGTAATTTATTTGAAGGTTGTATCATCTTTCTAAATTTCATTTTGTTTTTATATCTTCTTCAAATGCTCAAATCATTGTCCCGTTTACATGTTTGGTAAATGGTAGAAAAATATAAAAAGTACTCGGACTTGGAAAATCAGGTTTTTAAATTACAAGAATATTGGCTAAAATAAAGTAGTAGCACTAATCATCATCACTTTCACCATAGCTTTGGCACAAGGATAGGAGACCGTTGCTTGTGTCATTACCAACTTTTTCTTCTTCTTTCTTCTCTGGTTTCTTCTTCACAACCGAGATTATCACCGATGACTTGAACGGAGCTTTAACTTGACGACTCCCCGAGCCATTTGAACCTTCTGTTAATGAATCATATTCGCAATACAAAATCAATATATACCAATTCAAACAAGTTATAAACATTAGCCAGTCAATCATTTCCAAAATTTTATTTCAAGGATCTTTGAATCCTTACAGATACAAACTATGGTGCGTGATAGCAGGCGGTAGGTGGATAGCAAGATTGACAGAAAGCACTAATGAGGCAGTGAAGCCTTGGTGCTAACGTATTTTAGCAGGGTGTCGTTTCAAATAAAATGCAGTGATATTTGAATCGACCAGAGTACCGGTCCAGGGAAAGGTTTCGAACTAGTGCGGACCAGTTGAACCAGCTAAAAAACCAGTTGAACTGTATTTTTTTTATTTTTGATTTAATGATTTTTAATCAGACTGGTCAGACCCACAAACAAATGACCAGACGAGTTCGACCCCCAGTCCGATTCTAAAATCATTGATAAAATGTTTAGTTTTCTTTACAATTCCGGTGCTATGGAATGTATGAAAAAAAATGAATTGGTGATGAATACTGCAAATACCTTTACTGCTGGAATCATCAGGCAAACTAGCTTTTGTCAAAGCATCTGTAGGGTTACTTGAAGATTCTTCCGACACCTTTCTCCTCTGCAAACCATACACACCAAAGCATGAGTTCACGGATTCAATAATGGCAATTTTATTTTCAACAATTGAGGTAAAAAAAAAAAAAAGAAAAATACAGCAAATCCCAGTTCTACAAACATAAATCGTTATCATGTGAAACTTTGCATTGAGGCAGGTCAAACTGACTACCCAATGGTATATTCTCGAACAAGCCTATTCCATTTTGAAACTAAAACTGAAAGTTCAAGCACATCCATCTTTTCATGAGATAATAATTCATTCGGACAGCTTGGTTTTCTCTATATTAAACCGACTCTCAATTGCTCCTATAGTTGCTGATTTCAACAACTCAAAGTAAACATTGTATTTTGGATCTTGACCCTTCACGTATAGTAAAACATTAAACATATCTGACACTTGACCCTCTTAGTCTATGCAATATTGTTAACCCTTTACCCACCTTAGAAAATATTGTTCCATCTTCAATATTACATGAAAACTATTATTCTAAGGATAATTTACTTAAAACTTGTATGCATTTAAAAGTTTTTACCATGAGTATAGGATGTGTTTATTAACTAAATCCACACCATATACCTTTAAGCCATCATTTGAGGTTTCACCATTGCCACTCAATAAACGGGTCAGATCCTCATCATCGTTGAAAACATCATCTGAAATCCTTCGAACAAATTCCTTTGGCTTCTGCATTAAAGATGACAACAATGTTAGAAACATGCCCGCCTAGAACAAGAAGCAATCACAAATGGTGATACTAAAAGCAATACACCAATTCTAAAAGCAATACACCAATTCTAACCTGGAAAATCGATTTAATGAGGGCTTCATCTTCTTCTTCTATTTTCTTTTCCTGTTAGCATTATAACCTTGTAGTCAGAATCACAAAAGAGAAGAAATATAAGCATGCTAGGCAACGTGATTACTACTTATCACTTCAATCCACATTTGTATGTATTCGTACTCATCTCCCTCTCACATCAAGTATTAAGGTAAATAATGCAAGCATTCATAAAGATTCTAATATCAGAGTTCAGATTTAAGAGAAATTCCGTTCATTAAGCATAATTCAAGAAGACTATCTTAATAACACCTGACATGATAAAATTAAGCTGGCATATTTCAGGGAAGGATTTATCCATAGAAAGCAAATTCAACTTTTTCCCCTATTTTCTAGGATTATGTATAATTAAAGAAATGCAGCACAAAAGTGTTCTCAGCGAAACCATAAATTCCATTCGGGTTCGCGATTGCAGCCAAAGACGCACCTTTGATTTAGAAGAAATTGGAAATTTTCAAATAGAATACAAACGAAACACAATCATGAGATTTCTATTCAAAGAAGCCGCTTAAGCTATTAAGAAATAAGTAGGAAGTATCTTACCTTTTCTGCAGCAGTGCGTTGCAAGGCCTCCAGCATTGAATCTACGCTCACCGTAGCATGTCTGGACTGCAATATAAGATAGTAAGATAGACTACCATTAGCATCAGAGAAAAGAAAATTGTACCTATTCCCATTTTGATAGACAAATGTCTAACAGTAGACCCGTTACCACAGATTATTTTGGTCTAATCAATCGAAACTCAACATGTGCTCTTCCTAGCTTCAGATTCTAAAAATAAAAGACTCAAAAATCTGGTTCATTTGACATCCACAACAATCAAAAACAAGGTAAAAACTTTATTTTCTTTTTATGACAGTAATGTTGCAGTTATCTCCTGCATATTAAACAAAAGTTGGTTTAAGTGTTTAGCTACCTTCATAGACTTCATTTCATCAAGCGCAGCAAGGATATCCATCTCTCTTTTTGAATCCAACGTTCTGTTCTCCAAAGATTTCATCGCATCCCCCATTTCTTCAGATTCCCTTTTCTGTCTCTCTTTCTCCGCTTCCTAACAATAGGAAAGATGAAAGAATATTATTATACATATCCAGCAATGTTAAAAGAACTATAGCTACATTTAGCTTGATACACAAAGCTCTCACCTCATCTTCAGCACGCCAAGGTTCAAAATTTCTTGTTGCACCCGATTCAACAACATAATCTGAATTTTGTGGATCAGTCTTTATCGTCATCTCTGCAGAGCACTTGGTGCATTTGAAATAAAACCTAAATATTTGGATTCCCAAATATGTCTGCAAATAAGAAAAAAAAGTAACTAAATGCACTAAAACATTAAACTCTCAATCATTAATTAGAGAGAAGTGAAAACCTGAAAGTTCTGTACTAACTACAGCATTTAACTACGTTATTTGGACTATGTGTGAGTATAGTACAAGGCATGTGAAAGTTCCTTTTTAAAATAAAATGCAAGATTTTACTTTCATATATAACAATGAGTTTACAATTAGTATTGCATTACAATTGTTTGCTCATCTTTCAACCAATTAGCATGATTTTAATTACTATTACATTATAATAACCAAACATAATCTCACAAAAGCATAAAATAACTTCTAATTATTGCTGCTTCTATGGACTCTTTCTTAAATTTAAAATTAGAATGAAAAAAAAAAACTAATATAACTAAACAAGTAAACCGAAGCCAAAGTGTAAAGAAAGCTCAAAACAAACCTCGCCGATAACATCTTCTTTGCGTGAATTGAACTTGGTGCCTTTATAAATATAGTTTCCGCAGGTATTACAACGTATGCTCATCGGAAGCATCATACGAACCTTCATCTGTTGATTCTTCGGTCGCCGAACCCTCGGAAGCTTCGACGGATCGAAGTCCGGCGGGTAATATTTGTTCAGTACTTTTCTTTCTCCCATCTTTGAAGATCAAAAAGATTTTCGATCGGGATCTCAAATCAAAATATAGCAGAGCGATGCAGAGGCGGAGGTAGAGCCGAAGATAACTAAAAATCTTATAAATAAAAAGGAGAAATTCAATCTTCAAATCAAATTTAGGGTTTTGAGAATAGAAAGAAGAGAAAATAGGGGAGGGGAGGGGAGGATGATAAACGTCTTTTGTCGATTGGTATAATATAAATATTATTTATTTGGATAAAATCTTATACGAATATGATTTAGATATATTATTATTAGTTAAATTCTATTATTAGTCCCTGTACTTTATGAAAGTTATGGATTTAATCTACAAACTTTAATTTCGTCATTTTTAGTCCATGTACTTTTTGAATTTTAAAATTTAAGTTAGTAAAATGATAGCTATTAAATTTATTAAGTTTTTCCTATTGTCAAAATATAATTAGTCAAAATTATTATTATATGTGTAATGTTATGTTGCTCGTTATTTTTAGATATTACTCACAAAAATCCAATTAATTATTGTAATTTCCATTAATATTGAAATTTAAAATTTTAAAAAGTATTAGGACTTAGAATGGTTCAAATGGAGAAAGCGGGCTAAATTTACAATTGTATGCATAATACAAAATTAGTAATTGAATTTAAACAATTAAATTTAACTACTATTTTTGTGCGAAAAATATAGGATTAAACCAACCAATTTAAAAAGTAAAGGGACTAAAATTGATCAAATTAAAGTACATGAACTAAGTTTCACAACTTTCACAAAGTATAGGGACTAATATCACAATTTAACTACTAATATTTAAATAATTATTATATATATTAACTTTGAATTAACTTATGTTTTTATTACAATAAAATTTATTAAATAATATTAGAAAATATTTTAGGTAAACTACACAAATGTCACTAAATTATTAGTAAATTATGTTTTAGTCACTCAACTTTAAAAAGTTACAAAATGATCACTAAAATATTATTTAAGTCATTGAATTGTTAAAATCATTATTGTGTGGAGTTTTCTGTTCGCACCGACTACACTAATAAAAAAAAATCTCATTCTCCTTTTCTACAATTCATTTTTTTTATGAAATAACTTTGAATGTCATAAATCTACAAACCAAAATCCAAACAACTTTCTTCTTCTACTCGTCGATAGTTATTGATCCATTGTGTCGACCATCGGACCACCACTTGAAATTTGCTAACTAAACTTTTAATAAAAAGAACATAACTTAATGACTTAAATAAAAACTTTTAAATAGATTAATGACTTAAACGAAAACTTTCAAATAGTTTCATGGTCTATTAAGAACTTATTAAAATTAAATGGACAAAACTGACACTTAATAATAGTATAATGATTCTGAGTGTAATTTACCCTATCCAAAATTGCTTAAATAATAGTTTAATGGTCTCTTGTAATTCTCGTCAGTGGGGGCAGCTGATAGTTTAATGCTCATTGACCATGCAATCTGCATTTACCAAAAGCAATTCATCTTCAAATCTCTCCTGCATTTCGTTTCCTTGACTCGGTATGATCTTTCACCCATTTCAATTATCTGTTGCTTTTCGTTTACAAATGTTCTTCGCTTCTTTGATATAGAGTTAAGAGCTTTCCCTAACATTTCAAGCTTTTTATTTTTGAAGCAAAGATGGCTGAAGCTTTCGTTAGTGTTGTTGTGGGAGAAGTGGCGTCAAAAGCGGCGTCAGCTGCGGTTGAGATGATAAACCTTGGATGGGGCTTCAAGGATGAGATGCAGAGGCTTGGTAACTCACTAGAAATGATTGGAGCTTTCTTGCGAGATGCAGAGGGAAACCAAAAGCAAATGAACTCAGTGAAGCTTTGGTTGAAGAGGCTCAGAGATGTTGCTTATGAGGCTGATGAGGTCCTGGATGAGATTGCTTATGAGTTTCTCAGAAGGAAAGTGGAGATTGGGGATCAGATGTGGAGAAAGGTACGAGACACTCCATCTACTGTCACATTTCAGCACAACATGGCTAATAAAGTTAAGGACATCCTTAATTCCTTGGACGACCTTAACAAAATAGCCAAAGACTATGGTCTCCAACAGTTAGCCATAGATCAAAGAATTTATATCCCATCAAATGTGGAGACAGTCTCCTTTCTGGATGACTCAAACATTGTTGGAAGGAAAAATGATGTCTCAAAAGTTATTGACATGTTAGTCAGTCCCCAAGATGAACGAACTGTCTTTGTTGTGCCTATAGTTGGAATGGCGGGTATCGGGAAAACTACTTTAGCAAGGCTAGTTTACCATGATGTGGATGTGGAAAGGCGTTTTGATGTAAGATTTTGGGTGTGTGTTTCGGATGATTTCAATGTGAAAAGAATTTTAAGAGAAATGCTGGAGCATGATATGAATTATCAGCAGACCTCGATACCTCAAAACTTGAATGCTTTAACGGAAAAACTGAAGGGGAAGATTGAGCAGGCCAAAAGGGGAAATGAACAGATCAAATATCTTCTTGTACTTGATGATGTGTGGAATGTTGAACAATGGGATGAACTAATGTGGTGTTTGGAAGGGGTTAATAAGAATCGGGGGAATAAAGTTATTGTAACAACCCGCATTGAAGATGTGGCATTAAAAGTGGAAACACTTCCTAATCAAAGGCATCAGCCTGGAAAATTAAAAGATGAGGAGTGCTGGTCCATAATTAAAGAAAAAGCATGTGGAGACTCCCCAATATCTCCAAGCTTAGTGTTAATTGGCGAGGAAATTGCTAAACAATGTCATGGTGTGCCTTTAGCAGCAAAAGTTATTGGAGGGACAATGCGCAAAATTGAAAGGAGTTGGGCTGCATGAGTGAAAATTCAAAAAAGTGATGTATGGGATTCGGTTTATAGTGTGCTGAGGTTAAGTTTTGATCACTTGTCGTCTCCATGTTTGAAGAAGTGTTTTGCATACTGCGCCATGTTTCCTAAAGATTTTTGCTTTAGAAAGGAGCAATTAATCCAACTCTGGATGGCTGAAGGATTTCTTGGTGGTTCTAAAGAAATGATGGATACTGGTAACAGATATTTCCATGAATTGTTATCAAATTCCTTATTCCAAGATGTGGGGAAGGACAGGTGCGGAAATATTTTGACGTGCAAGATGCATGACTTGGTGCATGATCTGGCTTTGTCTGTCTCAAAGTTTGAGACTTTGATTTTCCAAGAAAATTCCAGTTGCAGCACGGATGAAGTTTCTCATATTCGGCATCTCAGTATTGGTTATGATGGGGAATCCTTACCAATAATTTTAACAGCTGTTGCTCCAAAATTGCACTCTTTGTTCTCAGAGATTGATGTGCTCAAGAAATTGTCAAGAACCTTCACAAGCTTACGAGTCCTGAAATTTTCCGGTGCTGATATTCTTGAGTTGCCTGCTTCCCTCGGCGAATTGAAGCACTTGAGGTATATGGACATCTCGAAGACTTCTATCAAAGTGCTGCCTCAATCCATAACCAAACTTTACATGTTACAAACATTAAGGTTCATGGGTTGTAGGGAGCTCGCATTTCCAGATGGATTGAGAAATTTGATAAGCTTGAAGCACATCCATTTTGCCCAGCAAAGTTCTCAACCAATAGAGCTTCGACACCTAATTTCTCTCCAAACATTGCCAATATTTTTTGTTAGGGATAACGAACTTCATCTTGATGCTCTAGAATGCCTCAACGAACTTGTGGACAATTGAAGATATGCGATCTTCAAAGTGTTAGAGACAAGCAAATCTACGGCTTAAAACAAAATTGTGCAAGGTAATATTTGAATGGACAAATTTTAGCAACGATACCTGTGAGGAAGTGCTGGAAGGTCTCCAACCCCACTCAGGTTTGCAAAGCTTAATTGTTTGGAATTATGGAGGAGAAAAGCTCCCATCTTGGATGTCAAGACCTGTTCATGGTTCTAATATTGGTTCACTGATTCTTGACAATTTGATGGAGTTGGTATTAGACAATTGCATCAATTGTAAGAGTCTTCCACCATTGGGCCAACTGAATAGTCTCAAATTTCTTGCACTGAGGAATATGGAGAAGGTGAAATGCATCGGTAATGAGTTTTATTGCGACGGAAGTAATCAAGGTCAGAAGGAGGTGTTTCCTGCATTAAAAACATTCATCCTATGGCGACTGCAAAATCTGAAAGAATGGACAGCAACGGCAGCAGCAATCATGTTTCCTTGCTTAGAAGAGTTGTTTGTTTCTAACTGCGGCTTATTGAAAAATGTTCCCCTGACGGGACAATGTTTTTCTCTTAAAAAGCTCTGTATTGAGGATTGTTCACGATTAAGCAGTATAGGGGATGGACTAGCTACTTCCACGCTTCTTGAGGAACTAACTATAGTGAAGTGTCCAAATTTGTGCTCAATTCCAAATTTAAATGGGTTTTCCGCTCTTCGAAGTGTCTATCTTTCTGATTGTGGAATCTTGGAAATTATTCCAATAGCAGGAATATGTTCATCTCTTAAAGAATTTTGCATTTCTAAGTGCAATAGATTAAGCAAGATTGGAGAGGGGTTGTCTACCTCCACTAGTCTTGAAGAATTAAAGCTAAGTGGTTGTGCTAAATTAAGTTCCATTCCAGATTTGGAAGAATTTTCCTCTCTCCGAATTTTAGATATATCGGACTGCCAGGAACTGGAAACTATTCCGATAAGAGAAAGATGTTCATCTCTTGAAAAGCTTCACGTTTCCTCGTGTCCAAAATTATGCAAGATAGGAGACTGGTTGTCTACCTCCACTAGTCTTGAAGAATTAAAGCTAAGTGCTTGTGCTAATTTAAGTTCCATTCCAGATTTGGAAGGATTTTCCTCTCTCCGAATTTTAGATATATCAAACTGTTACAAACTGGAAACTATTCCGATAAGGGAAAGATGTTCATCTCTTGAAAAGCTTCACGTTTCCTCGTGTCCAAAATTAAGCAAGATAGGAGACTGTTTGTCTACCTGCACTAGTCTTGAAGAATTAAAGCTAAATGATTGTGCTTATTTAAGTGCCATTCCAGATTTGGAAGGATTTTCCTCCCTCCGAATTTTAGATATATCAGACTGCCACGAACTGGAAACTGTTCCGATAAGAGGAAGATGTTCATCTCTTGAAAGGCTTCACGTTTCCTCGTGTCCAAAATTAAGCAAGATAGGAGACGGGTTGTCTACCTCCACTAGTCTTGAAGAATTAAAGCTAAATGATTGTGCTGATTTAAGTTCCATTCCAGATTTGGAAGGATTTTCCTCTCTCCGAATTTTAGATATATCAGACTGCCGCGAACTGGAAACCATTTCAATAAGAGGAAGATGTTCATCTCTTGAAAAGCTTCACGTTTCCTCGTGTCCAAAATTAAGCAAGATAGGAGACTGGTTGTCTACGTCCACTAGTCTTGAAGAATTAGAGCTAAGTGGTTGTGCTAATTTAAGTTTCATTCCAGATTTGGAAGGATTTTCCTCTCTCCGAATTTTAGATATATCAGACTGCCACGAACTGGAAACTGTTCCGATAAGAGGAAGATGTTTATCTCTTGAAAAGCTTCACATTTCCTCCTGTCAAAATATCATCAAGATAGAAGTCTGGTTGTCTACCGCCACTTGTCTTGAAGAATTGAAGTTAAGCAATTTTCCTAATTTAAGTTCCATTCTATATTTTGAAGGATTTTCCTCTCTTCGAATTTTAGATATATCAGACTGCCACGAACTGGAAATTGACTGGTTGTTTACCTCCATTAATCTTGAAGAATTGAAGTTAAGCAATTGTCCTAATTTAAGTTCCATTCCAAATTTGGAAGGACTTTCCTCTCTTTGAATTTTAGATATATCAGACTGCCAAGAACTGGAAACTGTTCCGATTAGAGGAAGATGTTCATCTCTTGAAAAGCTTCACGTTTCCTCGTGTCCAAAATTAAGCAAGATAGGAGACTGGTTGTCTACCTCCACTTGTCTTAAAGAATTGAAGTTAAGCAATTTTCCTAATTTAAGTTTCATTCCAGATTTGGAAGGATTTTCCTCTTTTCGAATTTTAGATATATCTATCTGCAACAATCTGGAAATTGTTCCGATAGGAGGACAATGTTCATCTCTTGAAAAGCTTCACATTTCCTCATGTCAAAAATTAAGCAAGATAGGAGATGTGTTGTCTACCTCCACTAGTCTTGAAGAATTAAAGCTAAGTGATTGTGCTAATTTAAGTTCCATTCCAGATTTGGAACGATTTTTCTTTCTCCAAATTTTAGATATATCATACTGCCACGAACTGGAAACTGTTCCGATAGTAAGATGTTCACCTATTGAGAAGCTTCTCATTTCCTGGTGTCCTAAATTAAGCAAGATAGGAGACGGGTTGTCTACCGCCCCTTGCCTCAAAGAGTTAAAGCTATCCCATTGTGGTAACTTAAATTCCATTCCAGATTTAGGACGATTTTCCTCTCTTCATATTTTAAATATATCAAACTGCAACAATCTGGAAATTGTTCGAATAACAGAAAGGAACTCAGATCTCGAAGTGCTTGAAATTATTGCATGTAAAAAATTAAGCCAAATAGGAGATGGACTGCTTACTTTCACTCGTCTCAGAAAATTGAGGATAGTGAAGTGCCCGAATTTGAGGTCCATTCCAAGAATGCATAATGGTTCTCTCGCTTCTCTCGCCGAATTAGACTTCACTGGTGTAGGCGAAGGCTTAATTCGTCTGTTACCAGATTTGCGGCAATCCAACGCTTGCCTTCACAATCTGACACTATCTGATTTGCCTGATCTAAAATCGATTCCAGAAAGTCTAGGGGACATGCGTTTTCTTTATCATTTAACAATCAAAAGGTGTCCAACTTTGAGGAGCATTCCAAATGACCTCCTTGGCAGCCTTAATTTCTTGAGAAGGTTATTGGTGGTTTCTCAGAAGAGCTAGAACAATTCCCAGGTATGGATTTCATCCAACGTCTCAGATTTAAAGAATTGCATTTGCTTGGATGGGAAAAGCTAAGTTCTCTTCCTTACCAACTTCAACACCTCACTGCCCTTGAAGAACTGGAGATACAGAGGTTTCACGGCATAGAAGCCTTGCCTGATTGGTTGGGAAACCTCTCCTCCGTAAAGTGTCTGAGAATCGTTTCATGTGATAAGCTCATGTATCTGCCTTCTGAACATGTTATGCGTGTTAACATTATGATTAATGGTAGACAATTTTAATGGCAAACAATCCAAGTGGTGCAAGTTTAGCACCCTAAAGTTGACTTTGAAAAAGTGGCATGGGATAATTTTTTTTGGTCCTTGAGATAATAGGCTATTTATTGTTTGGTCCTTGAACCTCAACTATAAATAGGCCTTCTCATTTCTCATTTCAATTCATCCCAACCAATCTTTCTCTCTTAGATTTCGGAGATAATTGAGCACTAAGTTTCAAATGAGAAGCAAGTGGGGTACTTACATGTTTAGTGTTTTCATTTACACCAAAACATTGTAATACCTTTTTCAGATATTGCTTCTGATTCAAACAAAGCTTGCCTCTCTGTCTATCTCTACTTATCTCCATGTCGAGAATCTTCTTGGCCTCACCTAGATCTTTCATCTCGAACTCTTAATTCAACTGAGCCTTCAGCTTATCTATCTCTTTTTGGCTCTTCGAAGCGATTAACATATCATCAACATACAAGAGTAGATAAATGAAAGATCCGTCATGCAGCTTCTGCAAATACACACAATTGTCATATTTTCTTCTTGTGTACTTCTGCCTTTTCATAAAGCTATCAAATCGCTTGTACCACTGCCTCGGGGATTGCTTCAATCCATATAGCGATTTGTTCAACTTACAAACCCAATTTCTACCACCAGCATTTATGTATCCTTCGGTGAGTCATATAGATCTCTCTTCTAACTCACCATGCAAGAAAGCCGTCTTAACATCAAGTTGAGCTAGCTCCAAATTTAACTGTGCTACCAAGGCCAACAAAATTCTAATGGAGGAATGCTTCGCTACAGGGGAAAATACATCATTGTAGTCAATTCCCTCCTTCTGAGCGTAGCCTTTAGCTACCAATCTTGCCTTGTAGCGAATATCTTTCTTGCTAGGAGATCCATCTTTCTTTACGAATACCCATTTGCATCCGATTACCCTTTTACCTTTCGGTAATTGCGCCAACTCCCAAGTATTGTTCTTCCGGAGAGACTGCATTTCTTCATCCATGGCGCATTTCCATTTGTCACTTTCTAAGCTTTGCATTGCTTCTTGATAAGTGACAGGAATATCATCATCAACAACGGGAAGGGCGTAGGCCACCATATCAGTAAATCGAGCAGGTTTACGAATTTCTCTCCTTGGCCTTGCAACTGCAACTGGTTCTGGTGTACTTAATGGTTCTTGGGTCAGAACCTCTTCAACCTCTAATTCCTCCATTGTGGCTGGAGAATTAGACTTATTAACTGGGCAAATCCCCATCTGCTCAAACTCCACCTGTTTTGGAGTACACTCCACCTGTTGTGGAGTATCGCTCGTCTGAATATCTTTATCTGCTACCTTTTTCAATGTGGCAGATTCATCAAAGGTAACATCTCTGCTACAGATCATTTTCTTTGTGCCTAAGCACCAAAGACGAAATCCCTTCACTCCAGAAGTGATTCCCATAAAGAGAGCTTTCTTTGCCCTCGGATCTAACTTTGACTCCTTCACATGGTAATATGCAGTGGATCCAAACACATGTAAGGAATCATAATCTGTAGCCGGTTTTCCAGACCATACCTCTATATGAGTTTTTCTTTCTAATGCAGATGATGGCAAACGATTAACAAGATGACCAGCGTATGTCACAACCTCAGCCCAAAATTACTTGCCCAACCCAGCATTGGACAACATACATCGAACTTTCTCCAGCAATGTTCGATTCATACGCTCTGCCACTCCATTCTGTTGTGGTGTATCCCTAACTGTGAAGTGTCGAACAATACCATACTCTTGGCACACATCGAAGAACGGATCATTTCTATATTCCCCTCCATTGTCTGTCCTAAGCCGCTTGATTTTCTTGCCAGTCTGGTTTTCGATCATAGTTTTCCATTTAAGAAAAACTCCAAGCACTTCATCCTTAGTTTTCATGGTATACACCCAAACTCTTCTGGAAAAGTCATCAAAAAAAGTAACATAGTAGTGTTTTCCTCCCAACGACGGTGTTTTGGAAGGCCCCCACACATCTGAGTGAACATATTCCAAAATACCTTTTGTATTATGGATAGCAGTGTCAATTTCACTCTCTTTGCTTTCCCGAACACAATGCTCGCAAAATTTTAATTTGCAAGCCTTTGCACCTTTCAACAATCCTTGCTTTGCCAGAATTTGCAAGGATTTTTCGCTGGCATGTCCCAACTTCATATGCCACAACTGTATTGAGTCCAAGTCTTTGTTACCGAAAGCTGCAGCGACTACTCCAATAACTGTACTACCTTGGTAGTAATACAAGTTATTTTTCCTAATGCTCTTCAATATTACAAGTGCGCCAGATGTCACTTTCAAAACCCCATCTCTCATAGTAACAACTGAACCATTGGATTCCAAAGCTCCCAATAAGATGAGATTTTTCTTCAAACTGGGCACATACCGAACATCAGTCAGAACTCTGGTTGATCCATCTTGATTCTTTAATTGGATTGAACCTATCCCAACAGTTTTATAGGCATTATCATTGCCCATATAAACAACTCCTCCATTTAGTTCTACTAAATCAGAGAACCACTCCCGATTAGGGGACATATGATAGGTACAACCCGAATCCAAAATCCACTCATCTGAATGAAATGACGATGATGATGCAACCAGTGATAGTTCAGAGTCACTAGTATCATGCTTTGCAACACAAGCATCTACAGCAGCTTTTCCCTTATTCTTCAGCTTTGGACAATTTTTCTTCCAGTGGCCTTTCTTATGACAAAAGGCACATTCATCTTTCCCGAGTCGGACTTTGACTTTGATCTCCCTTCGAGTTTTCTTCCGAGTGTATGAACGACCTCGGACTACTAAAGCTTCAGATCTCGATTGAGTTTTTCTGTTTGTCCTTCTTTCTCTGTTCATAACTGTATAAGGCCGCACAGACTTCGCTCAGAGATATATCACTCCTGCCATGAAGTAGAGTAGTTTCTAGGAACTCAAACTCCTCAGGAAGTGACCCCAATAGCATCAAAGTCAAATCTTCATCTTTGAATGTCTCATCCATATTTAGCAAATCAGTGACTAACTGATTAAATTTGGTGATGTGATCATTCATTGTGGTACCTGGGACATAAGTGAAGCGAAACAGTCTTTTCTTCAAGTGGAGCTTATTTTGACTGTTTTTCTTCAAAAATTTTTCTTCAAGTGCCACCCACAACTTATTTGCAGAAGTCTCCTTTGAAAAGGCATACCTCTGCTCTCGAGAAAGGTATGATCGAATTGTGCCACATGCCAACCGATTGATCGCCTTCCAATCTTTCTCCTGTACTGTAACGCCCCCTTTACCCGAGACCGTCGCCGGAGTCGAGCACGAGGCATTACTAAACTTATTTGAGCACTTAAACAAATTCAAACAATTTATATCACACTTTCCAGACAAGCTGTCCAACTGTGTCATAGTTGCTAAATAATTCATATCTCGAGTTATAAAACTCAAATCCAAATCCGTAAATTTTCTCTGAATTTATACTCATATATCTACTTACCAATTTTTTCTAGAATTTTGGTCAAGCCAATTAGTACAGTTTATTATTTAAAATCTCCCTGTTTCAGGGTTTGACTACTCTGACCTTTGTGTATTACGAATCAGATATCTCTCTGTACAGAATTCAATGACTATGCCGTTTGTCTCTAATAAAACTAGACTCAATAAGGAATCTGTACATATAAAGTATGACTTCTAATTATCTTTGTAAAATTTATGGTGAATTTCAAAGTCAGAACAGGGGATCCAGAAATCGCTCTGGCCCTGTTTCACAAAAATTTAAACATCTCATAAAATATAGCTCATATACCTGTTTTGCTTCTTCCATATGAAAATAGACTCATCGAGATTCGATTCCATAATTTATTCATTATTTAATTCCATTTCTACTATTTTTAGTGATTTTCAAAGTCAAACTACTACTACTTACCGAAAACTGTTTTAGTACAAATATTGTTAACTAGTTTATAACATCTTTACTTCAATTCATTCAAACTCTATACATGCCATATAAATCTTCAAACTTAAAACAAAAGCTACCGGAATTGATCTGGATAGTGTGCTTTGTTGTGTTGATCCGATCTACCCACTTCACTTCAAGTCAATCTACATAAAAATATTAAACACACACAAGTAAGCTTATTGAAGCTTAGTAAGTTCATAGGTTAAAAGTAATGCTTACCAAACATAATATTTCCAAACAATACCAAAACACTTACTAAAGTTTCCTGCGATTCACAACCATTGTTATAATAATTCACATAGTTAAGCTCAACAAGAACAACTACTCAATCTCTTCCATTTGGATCACTTCTCTTTATTTCTTATAATCAAATTAGGAAACGACTTACGAAATTGAGTACGTCGTTGCTCAATGCCACGATTCACAACTCAGTATGGTTTTCCTCATTGAAATACCATACCTACATTTTCAACTCGGTATGGGAAATGCCATACCTACATTTTTAACTCGGTATGGATTTGATAATACCATACCTACATTTCACAGCTCAGTATGGATAATACCATACCCACATTTCACAACTCAGTATGGATGATACCATACCTACATTTCACACTTTGCCATGGAACAACCATGGTCTTATCCGTCAATTCATCACACGTCACGATACTGAATGTACTCAATCCTGCGTTTTCCTAATTTGCATTTCCACATTTATTCTTTCATTAACAAAATCTACACAATCCCACAACAAATTAGTATATAATAACACATTATAAACTTCAATCATTCACAAATAAACATCTAAATTCAACCATATAAACTTACCCGCTAATTTGTAGAAGATATTGAAATTTAGGGACTATTCATAACTTTTTCTTTTCCTCGTTCTTCTTTGGATTCTTGATCTATAATATAAAATATTTCTACTCATTAGCATTTATTTGATTTCTATTTCACTTCACAATTTATGCTGTTCAAATTTCGAAATTGCACTTTTACCCCAAAATTTACAGTTTTCACAATTTAGTCCCTACTCAATTCACCCATCAATTGAACTAATTTTTCTCAATTAACACTTTATTTTATCATTATAAACTATTTCAAAATCTTTTATATTCTGAATTTCAACAGCAACCTTCAATTCACAACTTTTTCACAATTAGGTCCTAAATATCATTTCCTATCAAAATCACTTAATAAAACCACCTTAATATGAAATTAGAACTTAAATTTCATAATAATTCATCATAAAATTCCCTTATCAATCCAGGGTAACTTCCAATTTCACCCATAAAATCAAAAACTAATGAATTCTACAAGTGGACCTAATTGTAAAAGTCATAAAAACATAAAATTATCAAGAAAAAGCAAGAATTAGACTCACATGATGTAAAAATATGAAAACCAGCTTTCTCCAGACCTTCTATGGCGTTTTGCTGAGAAATTATGAAGAAAATGTCTAGATTTTTCAATTACATCATTATTTAACTATTAACTTTTATCTATTTCCAATTTTGCCCCTTGTTCACATTGTTTTCTTGCTTATTTCATACCCAAACCGTCCAGCCATTAACCTTTGGGTCTAATTGCTCTTTAAATCCATCTTTTAAATACTTAAGCTATTTACTCACAATTTAACAAATTTTGTGCTATTTTCAATTTAATCCTTTTCAATTAATTAGCCATCCAAACGTTAAAATTTTCTAACTGAAACTTTAATACTAACTCAATGACACTCCATAAATATTTATAAAAATATTTATAGCTCGATTTTCAACTTTGAGGTCTCGATACCCCATTTTTGACCCGTTTGACCTAATAAATTCTTTTAATTCACTAATTTCACCATTTCACAAATTCTTCTAAATTCTTACTTGACTCATAAATATTAAATTACTATCTTGTTCAATCTTATTTGTCGAATTTAGTGATCTCAAATCACCATTTCCGACACCACTGAAAATTAGGCCGTTACATGTACATCATCTGGTTTCTCTTCATCAATGGAAATGTCTAGACCCTGCTGAAAAAGGGCATCTAGAACCTCACTTTGCCACATACCAAAATGGCCCGTGCCATCAAAGATCTCCACGGCCAATCTTGCATTTGCAATTGTCGGTCTTGTCCACATGGATGATGTTGAAGCTCCTAAACCGACCGTTTTTTCCATAATCTTTCAATATACCTAAGGAAATCTTTTCTGATGTGGAAGATCAGTTTAAACTGCAACCACAGAGCATACTACGATTAACCTTCGGCTCTTGATACCACTTATTGTTTCAATAGGGTCGGAAGCGTGTAAATTATTGTACTAAAAAATCACACAAAGTTCAATTCCCAAGGAAGAGAGGTGGATCACAGGGATCTCTTAAATACCAAGTCTTTCCTTAGTCAGAATATCCCTTTTATAGTAATTTAATAGCACAATTAAATACTACTATTATACCCTCAAATATTGAAAGAAAAATAGGACAAAAAAAAAAGAACACAAGAGTTTTAACGAGGTTCGGTAAATTATACCTACGTCCTCGGGTACTAACACCAGATGATAACTTTACTATCTCCAAAGTATTACAAACAAATAGAATTCCTTAAGAATTCTCAAATGGGAGAAGAGAGAAATCTAAGAGAGAAAGATTGGTTGGGATGAATTGAAATGAGAAATGAGAAGGCCTATTTATAGTTGAGGTTCAAGGACCAAACAATAAATAGCCTATTATCTAAAGGACCAAAAAAAATTATCCCATGCCACTTTTTCAAAGTCAACTTTAGGGTGCTAAACTTGCACCACTTGGATTGTTTGTCATTAAAATTGTCTACCATTAATCATAATGTTAACAATGCGAAGCCTCTCCAAATTAACAACATTTATAATTTCAGCGTGTCCTCAATTAGAGGCAAGATGTTCCAAGGAAAGTGGCCTTGAGTGGTCCAAGATTTCCCACATTTGTAGAACCTCAATTATATGCAAGCGGTAAGTTCAATATCTGAAACCAAAACACCTGTACTTTTTGCTTTTGATAAAAGAATGTCATTTTTCTCTAAATTCTTATAATTATTCTCCTTGTTCTTTTCCTCCTAAACTCTTTTGTCTAGTTTCAAACTAAACTTTCATTTTTTTTGCGGCATTTTCGCCAGACCTTTACAAGATTTGGATGGATATGAAGACTTATCGTCTCAGAAGTAAATATATAGATAGAAAAGTAAGTTCTTTTTTTATTCCCCATTTCTTTTCAATGCAATTTACATCAGTTCATTCTTCCTGTGATTATCTTTGCATTTTAGTAGACAACCTTTTAATTTTGCTTTGATAAACATTTCATGGATATGAGAAGTCCCTTTGTGTATATAGTCATTTTGGCAATTCTTTTAAGTATTTGGTCGATTTCTCCATTTAGACAAGATATTTCCCTTCAACTTGGTAGGCTTATTTATTTATTTATTCTTTTTAAAAATAAGAGGTTAATTGTTCACAAATTTGATTGATTAATCCATATGACAGATTTTTTGGCTTAATTTTGCAGGATTCACTAATTAGCTTGTACAGCTCAAAGACTCATCAGTCATAGAGAGAACGTAGAAACTAAATTTATCCACCGAAAAGTAAGTCCAGGTCACAATTTCTTTTCCATGAAATTGATGACACTTGTGCAATTTATTAACTTTTAATTTTGTTTTGATGAAGACTACTTAAAAATTTATTTTCAAATTTTAACAAACTATATAATTTAACTTTCTTTGTGTTTTGACCACTTATTTTACCTTGCTTATGAAGTCTTTGGTTTTGCAACTTATCTGAAGCATTAAGGATTACTACGTATAAAGCTCTAGTCACATCTGTGAGGTATTCATTATCGTTCTTGTCTTCTTGAAGCCCATTCTTAGTTTGCTTCCAATGGAAGTTATGGTACTACCAACCTTGTTCCATTTTTACCCAAATCAGCAGTTCTTCACAACATATCACGTACTTGTTCATTGCAGCCAGCCTATCTTGCCGCTTTACCTCCGTTCTCTCTGTTTTCCAGAAGGCATCAACTATTATAGTAGGTCAACTAAACAAGAATACTGCTGATGAAAATTTTTCAAAACTCTACTCACTAGGTAATTATCATTGTTTATGCATTTTGATCACTTATTTTAACTTGTTTGTAATGTCTTTGGTCATGCAACATTTGCTAAATATATCTCCTACTTGTCTGAAGCATCAAGGATTATGAATAAGGGTTCTCATGAGATCCAACTGGAATTTGCTTTGTTCCTGAATCCCATTCTTGTTTAGCTCCTGATGGAAGCACTTAGGATAGCCACCCGTTATGGTACTAACCTTGTTACATGTTTCTCCAAGTCGGCTGTCCTTGACAAACATATCATCTGCTTGTTCATCATATCTTGCTGCTTTACCACCATTCTCTTTCTTAACCTAGCCTTTTGCATTTTGGCAGGCAAAGTGTCTCCCTGCAGAGAAGTGGTGTTACTTCAGATCATAGAGGAAGTCTCTTGCAAGAATCTTCGATATGAGAGATCCAGGCATGCTTCAGATAGGTCAGTGATGAGTGATGACCAACTTAAATTTTAATCTGAGGATTAAACTTTTTTTCTCTACGTAAAGATTTATGATTTTGCTTTATCAGATGAGCTAGTGAGCTAAAAGGCCTCAGCCAAGACCATAGAGGCCCAGCACCATACATGGGGTATTGGAAAAGCTCATACACCATACATGAATGGTGTGACTACTTGATGCTATTGAGCTGTGTTTGATTGCAGTCACAGAAAAGGTCCAAGTCAGCTGTGACTACTTGTACAGATTTAGTTTTGCTGTACATAAATGTTTCTGACAAATCAAACAGGCAAAAGCTGCATTTTTCCAGAAGGCATCAATTATTATAGTAAGTCAACTAAACAGGAAGACTGCTTATGAAAACTTTTCAAATTTCAACTCACTAGGTAATTATCATTGTTTATGCATTTTGACCACTTCTTTTGCCTTCTTGTCTTCAGTCATGCAACATCACCCAAGTATTTCTCCTACTTGTCTGAAGCATCAAGGACTGTGAATAAGGTTTTTCGTGATATCCGACCGGAATTTAGTTCTGTTCCTGAAAGCCATTCTTGTTCTGCTCCTGACAGAAGCACTTGCGATTGCCACCCCGTTATGGAACTAACCTTGGCTACCCAAATCAGCTGTCCTTGACAACATATTGTATGCTTGTTCATTGCAGCATCTTGCCACTTTACCACCATTCTCTTTCTTAACCTATGCCTTCTGCATTTTTGCCGGCGAAGTGTCTCCCTGTAGAGAAATGGTGTTACTTAAGGTAAATAGAGGAA
This sequence comes from Gossypium arboreum, assembly GCF_025698485.1. NCBI lineage: Eukaryota > Viridiplantae > Streptophyta > Magnoliopsida > Malvales > Malvaceae > Gossypium > Gossypium arboreum. Next base: position 138,589,648 of record NC_069072.1, read on the forward strand.
GACTTTTGCAAGACTCTTTGATTTGAGAGATCCGGACATGCTTCAAATAGGTCAGTGATAAAACAACTAAAATTCAAATCCAAGGGTAAAATTTTTGTCTCCATGTAAATATTTATGATTTTGCTTTATCTGATGGGGTAGTAAGCTAGAAGGCCTTAGCCACGACCGGAGAGTACCAGCACCAGATTTGATTGGAAAAGCTATTCACAAAGGTACTTTTCCCTCGTAGAATTTCTAGGAGCTAAAACTTATTGAGTTCACCAATTGGATTGCCTTGGAAATAAAAATAGTAACTTAGTTTATTATAAGTACTGTGTTTGGATTTTATCAGGAAAAGGAGCTAGCATCTGTGTATCGAGCTAAGTTGAAGAGTTGAGCTTCCATCTCATAATCCAAAATAGTCAGAAAAAAAAGTTGGCTACCCTGTATTTATATCAAAGAGAGCTTGCTAGTGCCGATTATAATTGTCAGCTTCAACGGTGGCACGTCAGTGCAAACTTTACATGCGAGAATCAAGCCAAGTAAAGATTGTTTCAATACAATCAAAGTTCTCTTAAATAAAAGTTTTGATCTTCAAGGAATTTGATGATAGTAAGATGTTTTTAGTGGGATTAGTGAATGTCATTGGTTGTACTTGAACGCCCCTTTTATGAGGTTAATTGTAGAAATTGGAGAGCATTTTATTTGTTAAATCAGGAACTACTTTTTTAGTGCAAAACTGGAAGTAAACTGAATTGTGTTCATCAGCTTGGATCTAAGCTTTGAAGGGGAAAAGATTTAGAGGGAGAGTTATTTACTTAGAAGTATAGTAGTGAAGTTGTAACTTGCTGAGTGAATTGCCTCTGAATAAGGCTCTGCATTCGTAGGAAATTTCCAAACTCTTTCTCGAAAATGCTGGAGAAATGTTTAAACAGTGACCAATAATGAATTAAAGATTCTCTGCGGTCGTATGCAGGAACTTTTATGAGTCTTATCCAGTGATACATCGCCATGATGTATTTAACCTGTTTTTATTTGGTTTAAATTGTGCTATTAGTCCTTATATTATCCATAAATTATAGATTTTATTTCTATACTTTAGTTGGGTCCATTTTAATTCCTATATCTTTTGAGTTGTAAAATTTCGGTATTATTACACATGAAATGATATGTACATTTTATTATTTTCATTTATTATTCAAAAATAATTAATAAATTTAATAGATCTTGTTTACACATTAAATTTTTGAAAAATTGAGAAGTAAAAAATTAAAATATCCAAATGAAAATATGAATTAAATTTATAACTTTACACATAATGCAAGTTTAATGATAAAACTCAACCAAATAAATTTAACTATTACTTTTTAAATTAGGATTGAAATTTCAGTATTCGAAAGGTAACCAAACAACTAATACATAAATTGACATTTTATTTTTCTTATTGATAGATTTAGCACTTAATATTTATATTTTTATCAATATAATTATTACTTTTTTAGCTAAATTTAACCTCAACTTTTCAAAGAGAGGTATAGTTCACCACCAATTTTTCAAAAAAGCCGGACTTATTGTTTATAATAGAAATATTGATTAAAACATTACAGTTTTTAAACATAACAATTTGCATGTCAATCTACACTTACTTCAAGCTCTCTCTCTCTCTTTTTTTTTAATGCTCTTCATAATTTTTATAATCTTAATTTTTTTTATTTTTAAATTATTTGTCAACATATAAAAAATAAATCGTGCCGTATCAGGATGAAATATACATTGAGTATCACACTAATTGTCATGCCAACATCATCAAAAAAAATAATATTTTAGTTATCATTTCTAATAAAATAAAGTAGCACTAATCAACATCGCTTTCACCGTAGTTTTGGCATAAGGATTGGAGACGAATACTTGTATGATCTTTAGTAACTTTTTCTTCTTCTTTCTTCTCTGGTTTCTTCTTCACAGCCGAGATTATCACCGATAACTTGAATGGACGACTCCCCGAACCACTTGGACCTTCTGTTAACGAACAAATACGTTCATTATCATATTCGTAATACAAAATCAATATATATTAATTCAAAACAGTTATAAACATTAGTCAGTCAGTCATTTCCAAAATTTTATTTCAAGGATCTTTGAATCTTTTCAGATACATACGATGATAGATTTTGCAAATATTTGGATTGAACATCAGTAATTCACTTACAGTCAACAACAGAGATGGTGTAATAACAAGCGTTAGGTGGTTAGCAAGATTGCCAGAAAGCACTGATGGGACGGTGAAGCCTTGGTGCTCACGTATTTTAGTAAGGTGTTGTTTTAAATAAAATGCAATGATATTTGAATAGTTCTAGGCTTTGAACCAATTAGATCGAGATCTGATGCGGATATATGAAAAAAATGAATTGATGATGTATACTGCAAATACCTTTACTACTGGAATCATCAGGCAAACTAGCTTTTGTCAAAGCATCTGTAGGGTTACTTGAAGATTCTTCTGACAACTTTCTCCTCTGCACACTGTTAGAATTAAGTGACCCAAATTCTTATTTAAATAAAATACGATGGAAAATAAAATAAAAGTAAAATCCATATAGAACTAGACTTCTTTTATTTTATTTTTAGAATAAGGTTTTTAAACCTTATTAAACTCCATCTATTTTATATTGATTAGGATAAGGTGTTTCAATCCTACTAGAATATGGCTTTGCAAGCCTATAAATAGACATAGTCTATTCCTCTTGTATTTGAGTAAAAAATTTTTCGACATAGTGAATTTTCTTCTCCTCTCGCCTGTGGTTTTTTTCCGAAAGGGTTTCCACGTAAAATTTATGTGTTCTTTATTTTATTTATTTTATTCTATTTTATTTTTAACAAATTGGTATCGAGCTTCCGGTTATTCATCTCGATCACGGTAATGGCGTCTTTGAAGTATGAAATTCATTGTTGGATCGCAACACCGATTTGCGTTGTGGCAAATTAAGATGCAAGCGCTTCTTGCAGATGGATCTAGAGGATGCCCTGCTAGGATAGATAAGATGCCTTCGACATTAACAGATGAAGAGAAGAAGCGTAAGGATCGAAAGGCATTAACACAATTACATCGCATTTGTCCAACGAAATTTTGCGGGATGTGATGAAAGAAAAACTGCCACGCATTATGGAAGAGGCTAGAACAAATATGTATGTCGAAAACTCTAACAAGCAAGTTGCATATGAAGCGGCGTCTTTATGCTCATCGTTTGGAGGAAGGTGCGTCAGACACGAACACTTAATGTGTTTAAAGAAATTCTCTCAAACTTGGAGGCCATGGAGGTTCGGTATGATAAGGAAGATCTAGGGTTGATTCTACTTTGTTCGTTGCCCGTCTTATTCAACCTTTAGAGACACGATTTTATATAGCCGAGTCTCTCACAGTTGATGAGGTTTATGATTCTTTAACCTCGTATGATAAGATGAAGCATCTTGTGGTTAAACCCAACTCTCGGGGAGAGGGTCTCATTGTTCGTGGGAGACAAGACCGAATGTTGATGATGATCGTGGTAGAACACGAGAACGGAATCCTCGTGGTAAATCTAAGGGTAGATCGAAATCTTCAAACAGAGGTAAAACTTGCAACTTCGCAAGAAGAAAGGGCACATTAAATCTGAGTGCTATAAGCTACAAAATAAGATTAAAAGGAGGCTGCGAATCAAAAGGAAAACAAATGAAAATTCCGGTGAAGGCGATGTTGTAGAAGACTACAATGATGGTGAACTTCTAGTTGCTTCATCAATGATTCTAAAGTAAGCGAGAGTGGATACTTGATTCAGGCTGCACCTTCCACATGAGTCCCAATCGGGATTGGTTTACAACTTATGAAACAGTATCTGAAGGTGTTGTTTTGATGGGAAATAATGCTTCATGTAAAATCGCAGGTGTTGGAACAATTAAAGTTAAGATGTTTGATGGAGTTGTCAGAACACTTAGTGACGTGCGGCATGTTCCAGAATTGAAAAGAAATTTAATTTCGTTGAGTACTCTTGATTCAAAAGGGTACAGATACACAACTGAAAGTGGGGTTTTAAAGATTTCAAAGGGTCCCTTGTTGTGATGAAAGGGCAAAGAAAGATTGCCAAGTTATATGTTTCTGAGGTTCTCTCATTCTCGGTGATGCAAATTGTCGCTTCCTCTTCCTTGTCGATGATGATATTACTAAACTTTGGCATATGCGCCTAGGGCATATGAGTGAGAATGGCATGGCGAATTAAGCAAAGAGGACTTCTTAATGGGCAAGGAATTTGCAAACTGAATTTCTGTGAGCACTGTGTTTTTGGGAAGCAAAAGAGAGTTCGATTCACTAGAGGAATCCATAACACGAAGGAAACGTTGGAGTATATCCATTCGATCTGTGGGGCCGTCCAGTGCCTTCGAGAGGTGGAGCTAATTATATGCTAACCTTTATTGATGATTTTTCCGAAAAGTTTGGGCGTTCTTCACGAAGCGAAAAGCGATGTGTTTTCCACATTTAAGTCTTGGAAAATTATGATTGAAAAAGCAGACGGAAAAGCAGATAAAATACCTCCGCATGCACAATGGCTTAGAGTTCGCTCGATGAGTTTAATAGATTGTGCAAGTCGAAGGATCATGAGACACTTGACGATTCGTCATACTCTACTGACAAAAGCGGCGTTGCGAGCGAATGAACGAACGATCATGGAGAAGGTTCGATGTATGTTGTCAAATGCCAACTTACCAAGTCATTTTGGGCGTAAGCGACCTCTCTCGCATGTTTTTGATCAACCGATCTCCATCCGTTGCCATTGAGAAAAAGACTCCACAAGAGGTATGGTCCGTAATCCCGCTAATTATTCGATTTAAAGATTTTTGGGTGTCCTGCGTATGCTCATGTTGATAATGGAAAATTGGAACCAAGATCCATTAAATGCGTTTTCTTGGTTATAAAGTGGTGTAAAAGGCTATAAGTTATGGTGTCCTGAAAATAGAAAAGTTGTGATTAGCAGAGATGTTGTTTTTGATGAAACGCTATGCTACCTAACTTATCTCTTAAAGACTCTTCCAATAAAGAAAACCAAAAGCATGTGGAGCATCGATTAATACGTAATCAACTCCTCAAGCCGATACAAAAATTGAGAATAGAGTTGCTTCTTCACCGCAATACTCTATCGCCAAAAACAGGACAAGAAGAGAAATTAAACCTCCAAAGAAGTATGCCGAGGTTGATCTAGTTGCTTATGCTTTAAATGTGGTGAAGATATAGATGCGAATCAAGAGCCATTTAATTATTCCGAGGCGATTAGTGTGAAGACTCGAAAAAGTGGATGTTTGCTATGCAAGAGGAGATGGAATCACTCCACAAAAAAGAACATGGGATCTTGTAAAACTTCCTAAAGGTAAAAAGGTCATTCGTTGTAAATGGGTGTTTAAAAAGAAAGAAGGGACTCAGGAGTTGAAGAACCCGGATATAAAGCAAGGCTTGTTGCAAAGGGTGACGGTCAGTGCCATCTTTCTTACAAAAGATCAAATGTTTCATGAGAGAACAAAACACATTGATATTCGGTATCATTTTGTTCGTGATATTATTGCTCGTGGTGATATTGTTGTGAGCAAAATTAGCACTCATGAAAATCCTGCAGATATAATGACTAAGTCACTTCCTATAACCAAGTTTGAGCATTGCTTAGACTTGGTTGGTGTTCATTGTTGAAGTTAAACCCTTAAGGGGTTTTTGGAAGAGGTGAAGAACTTGTTTATTGAAAGTTCGCGATGAAGAACTTGTTCATTGAGAATTTGTGTCAAGGTGGAGATTGTTAGAATTAAGTGACCCAAATTCTTATTTAAATAAAATACGATGGAAAATAAAATAAAAGTAAAATCCATATAGAACTAGACTTCTTTTATTTTATTTTTAGAATAAGGTTTTAAACCTTATTAAACTCCATCTATTTTATATTGATTAGGATAAGGTGTTTCAATCCTACTAGAATATGGCTTTGCAAGCCTATAAATAGACATAGTCTATTCCTCTTGTATTTGAGTAAAAAAATTTTTCGACATAGTGAATTTTCTTCTCCTCTGCCCGTGGTTTTTTTCCCGAAAGGGTTTCCACGTAAAATTTATGTGTTCTTTATTTTTATTTATTTTATTCTATTTTATTTTTAACACACACCATACACACCAAAGCATGAGTTAAGGGATTCAATAGTGGGGATTTTATTTTCAACAATTGAGGTGAAAAAAAAGGAAAAATACAGCAAGCCCCACTTCTACAAACATAAATTGATATCATGTGGAACTTCGCATTGATGCAGGTCAAACTGACTACCCAATGGTATGGACTTAGGCCATCATTTGAAACTAAAACTGAAGATGAGTATAGGATGTGTTTGCTAACTAAACATGATTAATAATAGGGAAAAGCGGAGGAGGTGCCATCATTTGGTCGAGTTAATGTATCAAATACTTATTTTAATAATTAATTTTTTTCATATCCTACTTCGATAATTGATTCATTATTTTATATTAATTGGGTAAAAAGCCGAGCAATAATAAAAAGCATGTGGGTCACCTAATCACGCCGTGTCTTTCGTAATTCTCGTCAGAAGGGGCGGCTGATGGCTTTATTTTGCTTTACTTTTTGACTTTGGATGACAAGCTCATTGATTTGTTTTTGCTTTTTTTCATCAAAGAGGGAACCTTTCAGTTTACAATTACCAAAAGCAATTCATCTTCAGTTCTCTTCTACTTTCCTTTCCTTAACTCGGTATGATCTTTCACCCATTTCAATTATCTGTTGCTTTAATTCGTTTTCATTTACAAATGTTCTTCGCTTCTTTAATATAGACTCCTAACATTTCAAGCTTTTTATTTTTGAAGCAAAGATGGCTGAAGCTTTCGTTAGTGCTGTTGTGGGAGAAGTGGCGTCAAAAGCGGCGTCAGTTGCGGTTGAGATGATAAGCCTTGGATGGGGCTTCAAGGATGAGATGCAGACGCTTGGTAACTCACTAGAAATGATTGGAACTTTCTTGCAAGATGCAGAGGGAAACCAAAAGCAAATGAACTCAGTGAAGCTTTGGTTGAAGAGGCTCAGAGATGTTGCTTATGAGGCTGATGAGGTCCTGGATGAGATTGCTTATGAGTTTCTCAGAAGGAAAGTGGAGATTGGGAATCGGATATGGAGAAAGCTACGAGACACTCCATCTACTGTCACATTTCAGCACAACATGGCTAATAAAGTTAAGGACATCCTTAATTCCTTGGATGACCTTAACAAAATAGCCAAAGATTATGGTCTCCAACAGTTAGCCATAGATCAAAGAATTTTTATTCCATCAAATGTGGAGACAGTCTCCTTCCTGGATGACTCAAACATTGTTGGAAGGAAAAATGATGTCTCAAAAGTTGTTGACATGTTAGTCAGTCCCCAAGATGATCGAACTGTCTCTGTTGTGCCTATAGTTGGAATGGCGGGTATCGGAAAAACTACTTTAGCAAGGCTAGTTTACCATGATGTGGATGTGGAAAGGCGTTTTGATGTAAGATTTTGGGTGTGTGTCTCGGATGATTTCAATGTGAAAAGAATTTTAAGAGAAATGCTGGAGCATGATATGAATTATCAGCAGACCTCGATACCTCAAAACTTGAATGCTTTAACAGCGAAACTGAAGGGGAAGATTGAGCAGGCCAAAAGGGGAAATGAACAGATCAAATATCTTCTTGTACTTGATGATGTGTGGAATGTTGAACAATGGGATGAACTAATGTGGTGTTTGGAAGGGGTTAATAAGAATCGGGGGAATAAAGTTATTGTAACAACCCGCATTGAAGATGTGGCATTAAAAGTGGAAACACTTCCTAATCAAAGGCATCAGCCTCGAAAATTAAAAGATGAGGAGTGCTGGTCCATAATTAAAGAAAAAGCATGTGGAGACTCCCCAATATCTCCAAGCTTAGTGTTAATTGGCGAGGAAATTGCTAAACAATGTCACGGTGTGCCTTTAGCAGCAAAAGTTATTGGAGGGACAATGCGCAGAATTGAAAGGAGTCGGGCTGCATGGTTGAAAATTCAAAAAAGTGATGTATGGGATTCGGTTTATAGTGTGCTGAGGTTAAGTTTCGATCACTTGTCTTCTCCATGTTTGAAAAAGTGTTTTGCATACTGCGCCATGTTTCCTAAAGATTTTTGCTTTAGAAAGGAGCAATTAATCCAACTCTGGATGGCTGAAGGATTTCTTGGCGGTTCTAAAGAAATGATGGATACTGGGAACAAATATTTCCATGAATTGTTATCAAATTCCTTACTTCAAGATGTGGGGAAGGACAGATGCGGAAATATTTTGACGTGCAAGATGCATGACTTGGTGCATGACCTGGCTTTGTCTGTCTCAAAATTTGAGACTTTGATTTTCCAAGAAAATTCCAGTTCCGGCACAGATGAAGTTTCTCATATTCGGCATCTCAGTATTGGTTATGATGGGGAATCCTTACCAATAATTTTAACAGCTATTGCTCCAAAATTGCACTCTTTGTTCTCAGAGATTGATGTGTTCAAGAAATTGTCAAGAACCTTCACAAGCTTACGAGTCCTAAAATTTTCCGGTGCTGATATTCTTGAGTTGCCTGCTTCCCTCGGCGAATTGAAGCACTTGAGGTATATGGACATCTCGAAGACTTCTATCAAAGTGCTGCCTCAATCCATAACCAAACTTTACATGTTACAAACATTAAGGTTCATGGGTAGTAAGGAGCTCGCAATTCCAGATGGATTGAGAAATTTGATAAGCTTGAAGCACATCCATTTTGACCAGCGAAGTTCTCAACCAATTGAGCTTCGACACCTAATTTCTCTCCAAACATTGCCAATGTTTTTTGTTAGGGATAACGAACTTCATCTTGATGCTCTAGGATGCCTCAACGAACTTGGTGGCCAATTGAAGATATGCAATCTTCAAAGTGTTAGAGACAAGGAAGAGGCTCGCAAAGCAAATTTACGGCTTAAAACAAAATTGACCAAGGTAATATTTGAATGGACAAATTTTAGCAATGATACCAGTGAGGAAGTGCTGGAAGGTCTCCAACCCCACTCAGGTTTGCAAAGCTTAATTATTTGGAATTATGGAGGAGAAAAGCTCCCATCTTGGATGTCAAGACCTGTTCATGGTTCTAATATTGGTTCACTGATTCTTGACAATTTGATGGAGTTGGTATTAGACAATTGCATCAATTGTAAGAGTCTTCCACCATTGGGCCAACTGAACAGCCTCAAATTTCTTGCACTGAGGAATATGGATAAGGTGAAATGCATCGGTAATGAGTTTTATTGCGATGGAAGTAATCAAGGTCAGAAGGAGGTGTTTCCTGCATTAAAAACATTCATCCTACGGCGACTGCTAAATCTGAAAGAATGGACAGCAACGACAGCAGCAATCATGTTTCCTTGCTTAGAAGAGTTGTTTGTTTCTAACTGCCCCTTATTGAAAAGTGTTCCCCTGACGGGACGATGTTTATCTCTTAAAAAGTTCTGTATTGAGGATTGTTCACGATTAAGCAGTATAGGGGATGGACTAGCTACTTCCACGGTTCTTGAGGAGCTAACTATAGTAAAGTGTCGAGGTTTGTTCTCAATTCCAAATTTAAATGGGTTTTCCGCTCTTCAAAGTGTCTATGTTTCTGATTGCGGAATCTTGGAAATTGTTCCAATAGCGGGAATATGTCCATCTCTTAAAGAATTTTGCATTTCTAAGTGCAATAGATTAAGCAAGATTGGAGAGGGGTTGTCTACCTCCATTTGTCTTAAAGAATTAAAGCTAAGTGGTTGTGCTAAATTAAGTTTCATTCCAGATTTGGAAGAATTTTCCTCTCTCCGAATTTTAGATATATCAGACTGCCACGAACTGGAAACTATTCCGATAAGAGAAAGATGTTCATCTCTTGAAAAGCTTCACGTTTCCTCGTGTCCAAAATTAAGCAAGATAGGAGACTGGTTGTCTACCTCCACTAGTCTTGAAGCATTAAAGCTAAGTGATTGTGCTAAGTTAAGTTCCATTCCAGATTTGGAAGGATTTTCCTCTCTCCGAATTTTAGATATATCAGACTGCAACGAACTGGAAACTGTTCCGATAAGAGGAAGATGTTCATCTCTTCAAAAGCTTCGCATTTCCTCGTGTCCAAAATTAAGCAAGATTGGAGACTGGTTGTCTACCTCCACTAGTCTTGAAGAATTAAAGCTAAATGATTGTGCTGATTTAAGTTCCATTCCAGATTTGGAAGGATTTTCCTCTCTCCGAATTTTAGATATATTAGGCTGTCACGAACTGGAAACCATTCCGATAAGAGGAAGATGTTTATCTCTTGAAAAGCTTCACGTTTCCTCGTGTCCAAAATTAAGCAAGATAGGAGACTGGTTGTCTACCTCCACTAGTCTTGAAGAATTAAAGCTAAGTGATTGTGCTAATTTAAGTTCCATTTCAGATTTGGAAGGATTTTCCTCTCTCCGAATTTTAGATATATTAGACTGCCACGAACTGGAAACCATTCCGATAAGAGAAAGATGTTCATCTCTTGAAAAGCTTCACGTTTCCTCGTGTCCAAAATTAAGCAAGATAGGAGACTGGTTGTCTACCTCCACTAGTCTTGAAGAATTAAAGCTAAGTGGTTGTGCTAATTTAAGTTCCATTCCAGATTTGGAAGGATTTTCCTCTCTCCGAGTTTTAGATATATCAGACTGCCACGAACTGGAAACTGTTCCGATAAGAGGAAGATGTTTATCTCTTGAAAAGCTTCACATTTCCTCCTGTCAAAATATCATCAAGATAGAAGACTGGTTGCCTACCGCCACTTGTCTTGAAGAATTGAAGTTAAACAATTGTCCTAATTTGAGTTCCATTCTAGATTTGGAAGGATTTTCCTCTCTTCGAATTTTAGATATAGCAGACTGCCACGAACTGGAAATTGACTGGTTGTTTACCTCCACGAATCTTGAAGAATTAAAGTTAAGCAATTGTCCTAATTTAAGTTCCATTCCAAATTTGGAAGGACTTTCCTCTCTTCGAATTTTAAATATATCAGACTGCCAAGAACTGGAAACTGTTCCGATTAGAGGAAGATGTTCATCTCTTGAAAAGCTTCACGTTTCCTCGTGTCCAAAATTAAGCAAGATAGGAGACTGGTTGTCTACCTCCACTTGTCTTAAAGAATTGAAGTTAAGCAATTGTCCTGATTTAAGTTCCATTCCAAAATTGCGAGGACTTTCCTCTCTTCGAAGTTTAGATATATCAGACTGCCAAGAACTGGAAACCGTTCCGATAAGAGGAATATGTTCATCTCTTGAAAAGCTTCACGTTTCCTCGTGTCCAAAATTAAGCAAGATAGGAGACTGGTTGTCTACCTCCACTTGTTTTAAAGAATTGAAGTTAAGCAATTGTCCTAATTTACGTTTCATTCCAGATTTGAAAGGAGTTTCCTCTCTTCGAATTTTATATATATCAGACTGCCACAAACTGGAAACTGTTCCGATAAGAGGAAGATGTGTATCTCTTGAGAAGCTTCTCATTTCCCGGTGTCCTAAATTAAGCAATATAGGAGACGGGTTGTCTACCGCCACTTGCCTCAAGGAGTTAAAGCTATCCCATTGTGGTAACTTAAATTCCATTCCAGTTTTAAAAGGATTTTCCTCTCTTCATAATTTAATTATATCAAACTGCAACAATCTGGAAATTGTTCGAATAACAGAAAGGAACTCATCTCTCGAACTGCTTGAAATTAATGCATGTGAAAATTTAAGCCAAATAGGAGATGAACTGATTACCTTCACTCGTCTCAGAAATTTGAGGATAGTGAACTGCCCGAATTTGAGGCCCATTCCAAGAATACATAATGGTTCTCTCGATTCTCTCTTCGAATTAGACTTCACTGGTGTAGGCGAAGGCTTAATTCGTCTGTTACCAGATTTGCTGCAATCCAACGCTTGTCTTCTCAAGCTGACACTATCTGATTTGCCTGATCTAAGATCGATTCCAGAAAGTATGGTGGCCAAGTTTTATGTTCTTTTAACAATCAAAAAGTGTCCAACATTGAGGAGCATTCCAAATGACCTCCTTGGCAGCCTTAATTTCTTGAAAAGGTTAGATATTGGTGGTTTCTCAGAAGAGCTAGAACAATTCCCAGGTTTTGATTCCATCCAACACCTCAGTGCCTCCCTTAAAGAGTTGCGATTGCTTGGATGGGAAAAGCTAAGTTCTCTTCCTTACCAACTCCGACACCTCACTGCCCTTGAAGAACTGGAGATACAGAGGTTTCACGGCATAGAAGCCTTGCCTGATTGGTTGGGAAACCTCTCCTCTGTAAAGTGTCTGAGAATCGTTTCATGTGATAGGCTCATGTATCTGCCTTCTGAACATGTTATGCGAAGCCTCTCCAAATTAACAACATTTATAATTTCAGCGTGTCCTCGATTAGAGGCAAGATGTTCCAAGGAAAGCGGCCCTGAGTGGTCCAAGATCTCCCACATTAGTAGAATCTCAATTATGTGCAAGCGGTAAGTTCAATATCTGAAACCAAAACACCTGTACTTTTAGCTTTTGATAAAAGAATGTAATTTTCTCTAAATTCTTCTTATAATTATTCTCCTTGTTCTTTTCCTCCTAAACTCCTTTGTCTAGTTTCAAACTAAACTTTCATTTTTGGGGGGCATTTTCGCCAGACCATTACAGGATTTGGATGGATATGAATGATTCATAGACTTATCGTCTCAGAAGTAAATATATAGATAGAAAAGTAAGTTCTTTTTTTATCCCCATTTCTTTTCAATGCAATTTACATCAGTTCATTTTTCCTGTGATTATCGTTGCATTTTAGTAGACAACCTTTTAATTTTGCTTTGATAAACATTTCATGGATATGAGAAGTCCCTTTGTATATATATATAGTCATTTTGGCAATTCTTTCAAGTTTTTGGTCGATTTCTCCATTTAGACAAGATATTTCCCTTCAACTTGGTAGGCTTTTTTATTTAATTCTTTTTAAAAAATAAAAGGTTATTTGTTCACAAATTTGGTTGATTAATCCATATGACAGATTTTTTGGCTTAATTTTGCAGGATTCTCTAATTAGTTTGTACAGCTCAAAGACTCATCAGTCATAGAGAGAACGTAGAAACTAAATTTATCCATCGAAAAGTAAGTCCTGGTCACAATTTCTTTTCCATGTAATTGATGACACTTGTGCAATTTATTAACTTTTAATTTTGCTTTGATGAAGACTACTTAAAAATTTATTTTCAAATTTTAACCAACTATATAATTGAACATTCTTTGTGTTTTGACCACTTGTTTTACCTTGCTTATGAAGTCTTTGGTTTCGCAACTTATCTGAAGCATTAAGGATTACTACGTATTCATCATCGTTCTTGTCTTCTTGAAGCCCATTCTTAGTTTGCTTCTAATGGAAGTTATGGTACTACCATCCTTGTTCCATTTTTACCCAAATCAGCAGTTCTTGACAACATATCACGTACTTGTTCATTGCAGCCAGCCTATCTTGCCGCTTTACCTCCGTTTTCTTTCTGTTTTCCAGAAGGCATCAACTATTATAGTAGGTCAACTAAACAAAAATACTGCTTACGAAATTTTTTTCAAAACTCAACTCACTAGGTAATTATCATTGTTTATGCATTTTGGTCATGCAACATTTGCTAAATATATCTCCTACTTGTCTGAAGCATCAAGGGTTATGAATAAGGGTTCTTATGACATCCGACTGGAATTTAGCTTTGTTTCTGAGTCCCATTATTGTTTAGCTCCTGATGGAAGCACTTAGGATAGCCACCCGTTATGGTACTAACCCTGTTACATGTTTCTCCAAGTCAGTTGTCCTTGACAAACATATCATATGCTTGTTCATCATATCTTGCTGCTTTGCCACCATTCTCTTTCTTAACCTAGCCTTTTGCATTTTGGCAGGCAAAGTATCTCCCTGCAGAGAAGTGGTGTTACTTTAAAATCATAGAGGAAGTCTCTTGCATGAATCTTCAATATGAGAGATCCAGGCATGCTTCAGATAGGTCAGTGATGAGTGATGACCAACTTAAATTTTAATCTGAGGATTAAACTTTTTTTCTCTACGTAAAGATTTATGATTTTACTTTATCAGATGAGCTAGTGAGCTAAAAGGCCTCAGCCAAGACCGGAGAGGCCCAGCACCACACATGGGGTATTGGAAAAGCTCATACACCATACATGAATGGTGTGACTACTTGATGCTATTGAGCTGTGTTTGATTGCAGTCACAGAAAAGATCCAAGTCAGCTGTGACTACTTGTACAGATTTAGTTTTGCTGTACATAAAATGTTTCTGACAAATTTGCTATGCAAAAGCTGCATTTTTCCAGAAGGCATCAACTATTATAGTAAGTCAACTAAACAGGATGACTGCTTACGAAAATTTTTCAAATATCAACTCACTAGGTAATTATAGTTGTGTATGTATTTTAACCACTTCTTTTGCCTTGTTGTCTTCAGTCATGCAACATCACCCAAGTGTTTTTCCTACTTGTCTGAAGCATCAAGGATTGTGAATAAGGTTTCTCGTGATATCCGACCAGAATTTAGTTCTGTTCCTGAAAGCCATTCTTGTTTTGGTCCTAACGGAAGCACTTACAATTGCCACCCTGTTATGGAACTAACCTTGGCTACCAATTCACCTGTCCTTGACAACATATTGTATGCTTGTTCATTGCAGCATCTTGCCACTTTACCACCATTCTCTTCTTAACCTATGCCTTGTGCATTTTTGCAGGCGAAGTGTCTCCCTGTAGAGAAGTGGTGTTACTTAAGGTCATAGAGGAAGTCCCTTTCATATGAGAGATCCGGACATGCTTCACATAGGTCAGTGATAAAACAACTAAAATTCAAATCCAAGGGTTAAAATTCTTGCTTCATGCAAAGATTTATGATTTTGCTTTATCTGATGGGGAAGTAATCTAGAAGGCCTTAGCCATGACTGGAGAGGACCAGCACCAAATATGAATGGAAAAGCTATTCACAATGGTACTTTTCCTTCGTAGAATGTCTAGGAGCTAAAACTTATTGAGTTCACCAATTGGATTCCATTAGAAATAAAAATAGTAACTTAGTTTATCATAAATACTGTGTTTGGATTTTACCAGGAAAAGGAGCTAGCATCTGTGTATTTATATCAAAGAGAGCTTGTTGGTGCCAATTATAATTATCAGCTTCAACGGTAGTACATCAGTGCAGACTTTACATGCGAGAATCAAGCCAAGTACCTAGTTCTCTTAAATTGATCTTCAAGGAATTCGATGACAGATGTTTGTGGAATATACATTTTATTGAAGATCTTTTTAAATGACTATTTTAGGGGGATTAGTGATTGTTATTGAATGTGCTTGAACGCCCCTTTTTTATATATATAGTGAACGGTTAGTGTAGCTTAAGTGTACAAATTAGAGAGCATTTTATTTGTTAAATCAGGAAACTACATTTTTAGTGCAAAATTGTATGTAAACTAAATTGTGTTCATCAAAGAGGAAAATACTTAGAGGTGGAGTTATTTAGTTAGAAGTATAGGAGTGCGACATCACAACTTTTAGGTGTTGTTATAGTGGATTAGTACATGAGCAAGGCAGGCCCGTAGATGTAGGAAATTTCCGAACTGCATAAACAATATTCTGTTCTCCATCTCCATTTTTTTTCTAGTAGTTTCTTGTCCAGCTGCAACTGGACGAATATTTAACAAGTAAAATCGACAAATTATAAAAGCTTTCATCTTTCATCCATACATCCAAAAGCGAGACGAAGAAGGTAATTACCAAATGATATGCTTGAAATCAGCCATGGTTGAACTTCTTTCAGTCCAAAATCTCTTCTCAAAGTCCTTTGACACTGAAAATTTAGATTTTAGGTAAAAGCTTAGAGTTCAGATGTTGATGATCAATTGTTAAAGTACCATGAAAATACTTGTATTAGGAAATGGAAAGTTAAAAACAGAAGTCGAGGAAACTAAAAGCAGCCTAACACTACAAAAAAATAAAGAACCTCGGAGAAGCAAACCACCGCTTTTAATCGACGAAGGAAAACCGCACAAAAAGAACTACTGCTCGAGCTATTATATCAAAAATAAGGTTTTTTTTTTATTAAATATCTAAATGAATTAAAATCTATTGTAAAAGTTAGTGGAGCCAAAAAATTTAGTGTCACCAACATGCCAATGTCAGTAATCAGGATAAAAAATTAATTTTTTAATGGAGTCATGTAAAATAGTGCCACCTATAAATATTAGGGAAATATTATAAATTTTAAAAAAATGAGGGGACTTTAAAAAAATTTCTATTTTCTGGTGGAGCTAGATATATTGGCGCAACCAGTTTGCAATGTCTTTTTTTTTCAATTTTTCTAAAATTTTAAATATATTAAAAATGTTAAGTATAATTAATTTTAAATTTTAATATAATTAATATATATTTTAATAGGTAAAGAAAAAGGGATTTTCTAAATATATTTAAAATTTTAAAAACTTAAAAAATTAAATATATTAAAAATGTTAAGTATAACCAATTTTAAAATTTTAATATATTTAATATATTTTTAAAAATTAAATATATTAAAAATGTTAAGTGTAACTAATATTAAAATTTTAATATATTTTTAATAGGTAAAGAGAAATTATTTTTAATATATTTAAAATTTTAAAATTTAAAAAATTAAATATATTAAAGAAAATGTTGAGTATAACTAATTTAAAATTTTAATATACTCAATATATTAAAGTATATTAAAATTTTGAACATATTAAAAAATTTTAAGTATAATCAATTTTAAAATTTTAAAATTTTAATATATTTTTAATAGGTAAAAAGGATTAATATATTTAAATTTTAAAAGAAAAAAGGGGTGGGTAACTTTGTAAGCTGGTGGCCCAATTTATTTGGCTCCATCAAAAATAAAAAAAATTACTTTCATTTTTAAAATTGTAATATTTCTCTAATATTTATTTAAGTAACGTCGTTCTACACAACTCTATCGAAAAGTTAATTTTTTTTATCCTGGTTGCTGACATGGCATGTTGGTGGCGCCAAACGCTTTGGCTTCACCAACTTTTACGGTAGATTTTTGGTCATTTAAGTGTTTAATTAAAAAATGCATTATTTATGTAATTAATTAAATTTTTGGGGTTAATTTTATAAAAGGGCCCAAAAATAAAGACAAAAAGAAAATTTTTTAAAGTTAAATGGATAAAACGTAAACATAATAATAGTATAAGGATCTTGAGTGCAATTTACTCATTTCAATCATCTATTGCTTTTCGTTTACAATTGTTCTTCGCTTCTCTGATATAGGGTTAACAGTTTTTTCTAACATGTCAAGCTTATTATTTTTGAAGCAAAGATGGCTGAAGCTTTCGTTAGTGCTGTTGCGGGAGTAGTGGCCTCAGTTGCGGTTGAGAAGATTAACCATACCAGGTTAATGAACAAATGAATGATGAAAATCCGTATTTTCAATTCCTTCCAATGCCAAAAATCTCATCTCCAACGATCTTACCCTTCTTCTTTTCACCGTTTTCAAACCTCAGCTACTTCAAGCCGCGCCAAAAAATCCAACCCTTTCCTCAGCTTAACCCAAGATCCCAATCCGACGTCATTCTCTGTTCCCTACTACTCTAAACTCTTTTCAAAATGCAATGCCTCCAAGACTCTGTATCCAGGCATGCAAATCCATGCCCATACACTCAAATTTGGTTCAACCAATGACCCCAAAAGTAGGAACTTTTTGATCAGCTTGTATGCAAAATGTAAACTTTTTGGCTATGCCAGGAAACTGGTCGACGAAAGTCCTGAACCAGACTTGGTTTCTTGGTCTGCTTTGATTTCTGGATACGCCCAAAATGGGTTTGCTAGAGATGCCATTTTGGCTTTCCATGATATGCATTTGTTGGGTCTTAAGTGCAACGAGTTCACTTTTCCTAGCGTTCTAAAAGCTTGTACTTTTACAAAGGATTTGGAGTTAGGGAGGCAGGTTCATGGAATTGTGGTGGTTAACGGGTTCGAGTCTGATGAATATGTAGGTAACAGTTTGGTTGTCTTGTACTCAAAATGCGGGAAATTTGGTGATTCGAGGAGGCTCTTTGAGGATATACCTGAAAGGAGTGTTGTTTCATGGAATGCATTGTTTTCTTGTTATGTGCAGAGTGATTACTTTGGTGAAGCAGTGGAGTTGTTTCGTGAAATGATTTTGAGTGGAATAAGGCCTAATGAATTTAGTTTGTCTAGCATGATAAACGCCTGCACTGGGTTGGAGGATAGTGGTGAAGGAAGGAAAATTCACGGGTTCTTGATAAAGCTAGGTTATGATTCAGATCCTTTCTCGAAGAATGCACTTGTGGACATGTATGCAAAGATAGGGAATCTTGAGGATGCTGTTGTCGTGTTTGAAGAGATGACGAAACCTGATATTGTCTCTTGGAATGCTCTCATTGCTGGTTGCGTTCTTAATGATAAGCATGATTCTGCTTTAGAGTTTTTTGGGCAAATGACATTGTCTGGAACACATTCAAATATGTTTACCTTGTCGAGTGCTCTAAAAGCCTGTGCTGGCATTGGTCTCAAGGAATTGGGCAGACAGTTGCATTGTAACTTGATAAAGCTGAATGTAGGATCAGATCCTTTTGTGCATGTTGGACTTATAGACATGTATTCGAAAAGTGGTTTGATGAATAATGCAAGAATGGTTTTTAATTTGATGCCAGACAAGGACTTGATTGCATGGAATGCTGTTATCTCTGCGCATTCACAAAATGGGGAAGATATGGAAGCTCTATTGCTGTTTCCTTTGATGCATGAGGCAGGAGTTGGATTCAATCAAACAACATTATCGACAGTCCTCAAATCCATCGCCAGCTTGCAGGTGAACTATGTTTGCAAACAGGTTCATGCACTCTCTGCAAAATCAGGATTTCAGTCTGACCGTTATGTTGTAAACAGCCTTATTGATGCATATGGAAAATGTGCCATTCTTGAAGATGCAACAAGAATATTCAGAGAGTGCTTGATTGTAGATCTGGTGGGTTTCACATCTATGATCACAGCTTATTCTCAGTCCGGACAAGGTGAAGAAGCTCTTAAGCTGTATCTAGAAATGCTAGATAGAGGGATAGAGCCGGATCCATATGTTTGTAGTTCACTCCTAAATGCATCTGCAAATCTATCAGCATATGAACAAGGGAAACAAGTGCATGTTCATGTCTTGAAGCATGGATTTATGTATGATAACTTTGCAGGAAATTCTCTCGTGAACATGTATGCCAAATGTGGAAGCATAGATGATGCTGAACGTGCATTCTCTAGTATTCCTGAGAGAGGAATAGTCTCATGGTCTGCAATGATAGGAGGACTAGCTCAACATGGGCATGGGAAAGAAGCACTACGGGTTTTTAATCAAATGCTCAAATATGGTGTTTCTCCTAATCAGATAACTTTGGTCAGTGTCCTTTGTGCTTGTAACCATGCTGGTTTGGTTACTGAAGCCCAAAAATACTTCAGATCAATGAAGGAGTTGTTTGGATTTGAGCCTATGCAAGAGCATTATGCTTGCATGATTGACCTACTTGGTCGAGCCGGGAGATTAGATGAGGCAATGGAACTTGTAAATACCATGCCTTTCCAAGCGGATGGCTCAGTTTGGGGTGCACTTCTTGGTGCTGCTAGAATCCACAAGAATGTTGAGATTGGCCAACGTGCTGCAGAGATGCTTTTGATTCTTGAGCCAGAGAAATCCGGTACCCATGTTCTTCTTGCTAACATATATGCATCAGTTGGCATGTGGAATAATGTAGCAAAGATGAGAAGACTCATGAAAGACTGTAACGTGAAGAAAGAACCCGGGGTTAGTTGGATTGAGGTTAAAGACAAGATATACACTTTCATAGCGGGAGACCGAAGCCATGTTTGGAGTGAAGAAATCTACGCAAAGCTTGATGAGCTAAGTGAGCGTTTGAGCAAAGCTGGGTACATCCCCAAGGTGGAGATTGATCTTCATGATGTGGAACGGGATGAAAAGGAAAAACTTCTATACCACCACAGTGAAAAACTTGCAGTAGCCTTCGGGTTGATTGCCACTCCGGCAGGAGCTCCAATTAGAGTTAAAAAGAATCTTAGAGTCTGCATGGATTGCCATACTGCATTCAAATTCATTAGTAAAATTGTGTCCAGGGAAATTATTTTGAGAGACATCAACAGATACCACCATTTTAAAGATGGTTCATGCTCTTGTGGGGATTATTGGTGATAATATTTTTTCATGAATATGGATACTTTAGCCATTTAATGCCTCAATTAGTGACTGTTAGCCCCTTTAACATAGGTGAATTTCATCGATACCTGATTAAAAGTATTGATACTTTAGGTATGTACAAATTAGAGCATTTTTTTTTTTTGTTAAATTAGGAACTAGTTTTTTAATGCAAAATTGTAAGTAAACTGAACTGTGTCCAAGTTTTCAAGAGGGAAAGACTAAGAGGGGGAATTATTTAGTTAGAAGAATTGAGCGAGACTGTAACTAGCTTGAGTGTGTTGGACTTAAAAGCACAACTTGTAGCGATTATTATAGTGAATATAGTGAATTACTTTCTAAGATCTCGGAAATTTTTGAACTGTGCAAACAATTTTCTGATCTCTATCTCTATTTTTTTTTCAAGTAGTTACTTTGTCCAGATACAACTAAACGAATATTTAACAGGCAAAACCAACGAATTCTCAAAGCTTTCATCTTTCATCCTTATATCTAAAAGGGAGAAGAAGGTAGTTGCCAAAGGATATGCTTGATGAACCACAAAGAAGTTTCAAAAGGAATGGGATTATGTTAGTTGAAAATATCATGCTATACATGGACTAGCAATCTTTCTTGAAATCAGCCATAGGTGAACTTCTTTAGTTCTTTAACACTGAAAATTTAGGTTTTAGGTAAAACTTAAAGACTTCAGATGTTGATAATCAACATATGGTAAAAGTACCATGAAAACACTTGTATTAGAAATTAAATTATTGGAACGTTAAAAACAGCAGTCGAGGAAACTATAAGCAGCCTAACAGTACGAAAAAAGAACCCTTGGAGAAGCAAACCACCACCTTTTACCGGCGAAGGAAAACCACACAAAAAGTACTTCTGCTTGAGTTATTTTATCGAAAATAAAGGCAAAGGGAAAAGAACTTACTATAGCAGTCGGAGATGTGAGCGATGCCAGCCCTAAAGCCAGGTTGGCTGCTCACAAGGCGGCCAAGACAGCAAAAATAGGGGTAGAAGAAAGGAGGGTTCTAGAGAGAAAAAAAAATAGAGGGTTCTCGCTGCCAGTAAAGTCTAAATCAAAATTCCTGCAATTTTTTAAATGAAAGGATCTTTTAATAATTTTCTCACTGCACCAGGGCAATAATACTTAAATTCAACTGCAACAAGTAGGTTATCGGTAAGAAAACAATACAATGCAATAACACTTGAATCCTGTCATGAATCTGAGATTCATAAAAAAAAAAAAAAATCACTTCCTTCTTCACCAAAGATTTTAACATACATTGGTTAAATCCAGGAGTCAAACTCAAGAAATGGCATGCATATTGAACAATTCAAAACAATGTTCAAGTGAAGGGCTAACACCCTATATTAATTACTATTTGGACATTCTATATATATATATATATGCTGCTTCATACTCTATTAAATCCTAAATCCATTTGTTTTCTTTCACCACCATGGATCAAAAATGACAGGTAATGCAATCCCCCACCTTTCACACCAATACCCAGAATGATTCAAAACCGAGCTTTTTCACTTGCTGTCAGTGAAATCTGCATCAATTACATCCCCTTCAGGACCCTTGTTTGATGAATCTGAAGGCCCGGTTTCACCACCAGCTGCAGGTCCTGCACTGCTGCCTCCGGCACCAGGTTGGTTGTAAAGTGACTGGCCTAGTTGCATAACTTCTTGGTTGAGTGCAGCCATGGCATCCTTCATCCCTTGTGTTGAGTCCCCTGCAATTGCATCCTTGAGTTCTTGTAACTTTGCCTCAACTTTCTCTTTGACTGGACCAGGAACCTTGTCTCCAAGCTCTTTCAGCTGCTTCTCAGTCTGGTAGACAACGGAATCAGCTTGGTTCTTTGTGTCAATGGCATCCCTTCTCTCCTTATCCTCCTTTGAAAACTTCTCAGCTTCCTTTACCATTCTATCAACCTGTATATTTTAACAGAAGAATCAAGCAAACAGTTTATCATCAAGACTTACATCGGAAAGGGTTTCAGAGCAATTTAAATTTAAATGCACACCTCGTCATTTGGCAAAGTACTGGCACCAGTAATAGTGATGTCCTGCTTCTTCCCGGTTCCTTTATCGACAGCAGTTACAGAAAGGATGCCATTGGCATCAATGTCAAATTTAACTTCAATCTGGGGAACACCCCGTGGTGCTGGTGGAATACCATCGAGTCGGAAGCTGCCAAGAGATTTGTTGTCCCGAACAAATTCTCTTTCACCTTGGAGAACATTGATCTCAACACTTGTCTGGCCATCAGCAGCTGTTGAAAACACCTCCGATTTGGAGGTGGGAAGTGTGGTGTTTCTTGGGATGATTTTGGTCATGACACCACCAAGAGTTTCGAGACCAAGTGACAACGGGGACACATCCAAAAGCACAATATCACTGACATCTCCAGATAAAACACCAGCCTACAACCGATAGGGGCAGACGGTAAACATCAAAACAAGAATTTAACATTAGTAAGATGAGTTGTAGCAAGTAAACAACAAACACACCTGAACTGCAGCACCCAAGGCAACAACTTCATCTGGATTGACAGTCACATTAGGTTCCTTGCCGGTCATCTTCCTCACAAGTTCCTGAACAGCCGGGATACGTGTTGATCCACCAACAAGAATAACCTCATCTATGTCTTGAAAGGACAATTTTGCATCCCTAAGGGAATTCTCCACTGGTGTCTTGAGCCTATAGCATATATTAGATACCGAAACTTAACACCTTCAATGATTAACACGATAGAGACCAAACAGTATATATATATAGATTAGCATGATAAAAACTACCTGTCAAGAAGGTCTGAGCACAATTCCTCAAACTTAACCCTGGTAATGGTGGTCTCAATGTGTTTAGGCCCATCTGCCGTGGCAGTAATGAAAGGTAAACTGGAAAACGAAAAGGTTACGTTATTAACACAATGTAGAAAATGCACAATCACTAGTATGCACAAGAAGAAAATACAGACAAACAATTTTACCTTATATTTGCCTGAGTCAAAGATGATAACTCCATTTTAGCTTTC
The DNA here is from genome assembly GCF_025698485.1 of Gossypium arboreum. NCBI lineage: Eukaryota > Viridiplantae > Streptophyta > Magnoliopsida > Malvales > Malvaceae > Gossypium > Gossypium arboreum. Next base: position 138,612,964 of record NC_069072.1, read on the forward strand.
TCAGCTGTCTCGGTTAACCGCTGAAGAGCTTGTTTGTCTTTCAAAAGATCAATGCCTTCATCTCTCTTGAAGCTGTCAGCAAGCCAGTCAACAATTCTCTGCACACAAAAACATAACATATACAACATACTTCAGCACTGAAAAATACAATTAATATTAAAGAAAAAATCATCGGTCCATGTATAAATATACCTTATCAAAGTCATCACCACCCAAATGTGTGTCCCCAGATGTAGAAAGCACCTCAAACACTCCATCACCAACTTCAAGCACTGTAACATATTAACACATGAACAATCAAACATTTGCTAGTATCCTCTCACTTGTGTCCAATACATGAGTTTGAGATATAACCTTGAAACAAACTCCAAACACATGAAAAAACTTAAAAAATTTTACCATGTCCCTTTATTTGACATTCACCCCGGTAAAAAATACCATAGAGATCCTTGTATTAGGATTCGGAATGCAATTTGAAATCCGCTCAAAAAATGGGCAAATTAATCCTTGTATGCTATATCAAAAAGTAAATTAGTCCTTCAGTTTCCATACATTTCTACTGTTAGCCACACCAATTTTTCAAAAATAGATAAAAACTTTAACAAAACAGACCAGTTTACTCTTTAATTTAACCTACATGGACTAATTTACCCCTTTTTTAGTAAATAGGCAAAATACAATCTGACTCCTAGTATAAAGACCTCCATAGTACTTTTACTCATTCACTGAGATTCCGATTAACATATATTATGTCCAATATAGGTACATTCAATATTTCCAAGACTAATGTATTATCACATTCCCAAATCCATGTTCGGATATAAGTCGAATATAAGTCGGCAAAGTTACCTGAAACATCAAAAGTACCACCTCCAAGATCAAACACAAGGATGGTTTCATTGTTCTTCTTCTCAAACCCATATGCCAAAGAGGCAGCCGTAGGTTCATTGATAATCCGAAGAACTTCTAACCCAGCGATTCGACCGGCATCCTTTGTTGCTGTCCGCTGGGAATCATTGAAGTAAGCAGGGACAGTAACAACAGCTTTTGTCACTTTATCGTTTAAAAACTTTGAAGCATCATCAACAAGCTTTCTTAAAACCTACATCGAAAAGTAAAAACAACCCATTAACGATAGAAACATAGAAATATACTAAATATAGAACACAATAAACACATCAAGTAAATTATCGTTTAAATTATGCTATTAGTCCCTATACTTTACAAAAGTTGTAGATTCAGTCATTTTTAGTCCTGTAGTTCTCAAATTTTAAAATTCCAGTCCTCACAGTTAAATTCATTAAGTTCTGATATTTCTAAAATCTGAAGGGACAAGTATATCATAATATTTATAATATCATGTCAGATATTACTCGCTAAAGTCCAGTTAACTGGATTAATGACTGTCATCTGTTGCAAGACTAAAATGAACAAATTTAAGTGCAAGGACTAAATCAATCACCTCCGCAAAGTACAGGGACTGATAGCAGAATTTAACCTAAATATTAACTGTACCTGAGCTGAAATTTCCTCGGCGGCGAATTGTTTACCAATGGCAGGACACTCAAGCTTAACATTACCATTGTCATCCCTTACAACCTTATAAGAAACCTGTTTAGATTCCTCGTCCACTTCTGACATCTTCCTCCCAATAAACCTCTTAACAGAGAAGAACGTATTCTCAGGGTTAACGACGGCTTGTCGTTTAGCAATCTGCCCAACCAACCTATCCCCAGTCTTTGTATACGCCACCACTGACGGCGTCGTTCTTTGCCCTTCCGCGTTCGTAACAATCGTGGGTTTCCCTCCTTCCATAGCCGCAACCGCCGAGTTAGTAGTCCCGAGATCGATTCCGACCACTTTCTCGTTCACAACTCTAACCGGCCCAACATTGTACCGTTTTCCATTGGTTTTCGCTAACCGTAAGAAGGCTGCGTTTAACGGCGACGGTTTACCAAGTCGTTGACCGAAGAAAACGGTTCTGGGTGAATGGTGGTTGGGTTTTCGAGAAGAAGCGAAACCGATGCCACCGAGTACGTGGATTTGAGCAGTGGAAGAAGCCATTTTAAAAACAATTGGGATTGAGAAATTGAGAGAAACCCAAAACCCCAAAGGGAAAAGAGAGAGTGAACTAATAAAAGGGAAGGTCAAAGGGGGATAGGCTTCTAGGAAGAAGATAAGGGGGAAAAAGCGTAGTAAGGGTTTATAGGATTTTATATTTTTTCTTAAAAAGAGAAAACAAAGGGAGTAGTGTGAATGTTTGCGTGCGGTGTGTGTGAGGGTTAGGTGGTGACACGTGGATTAGTTTCTAGAATGATCTAAAGTGTTGGGTTTCTTTTAGGACCTTGATGATGATAATTTGTGGCTGTTTGGATGGAGAGAAAAATCCTGGTGGTTGGAAAATTTGGGCTGAAAATTCAGATACTTTGTTTTGTTTGAAACATCTCTTGAACAAAGCCCCAAAAGCCCAAAAATGATTTCTATTTTCTCTTTTATTATTATTAAATAAAAATTTATTTGAGCCTTTAATTTTAAAAAAAAATCATTTCAATAATTCATTTAATTTTTTGATTTTTAGATTGTCATCTGATTGTCACATAGGAATTAATTAATTTTTAAATTTTTATAAAATTATTTTAAAATGATTAAAAGATATTTTTAATCTTTTTAATTTTTAAAATTAATTAATTACTGATATAACATGCACAATAGATATCACATCAACAAAGTTAATACAGTTTATTTTTCCATCCATTTTAAGGTGATTAACAAACAATTCAAATTTAAAAGATAAAAGAAGCAAAAATTTAAAAGGACGACTAAAATGACTTTTTTATAAAGTTGTAAAGCCAAATAAAACATTATACCTTCAAATTTTAGTCTATATATTTTAATTTTGAGACATTGAGTTCTTATACTCTTTTTTATTTAAAATCTTAATCCTCCGTCATTTTTGTTGTTAAAATGATTTTTTTGTAAAGTTGTAAGACTAAATAATACAAACATAGTTGTAGCTTAGCAAACAAATGTCTTTATAATAATAGCAAAATTAACAATAAAACAACAGATATACAATATCCAAACAATAACAACAAAATAATAAAAATATAACAGTAAAATGACAACAAAACAGTAACAAAAAAATTTAGGTAGAATTGGGCCGAAGTTGGGCCAAAAAAACCTACCCGATGTTTAAACCATTTAGAAAATAAACTTTATTTTTTGTCCAAATATATTTTTTAAATATGTATTTTTACCCAAACCCTCTCAGTTTTCGAGCAAACCTTCGTGCCTGGACAAGTGACTCAGCCCGTAATTAAAGTCTAGTTAGTAAATTACATCTAAAGTAACTAAATTATTAGTAAATTTATATTTTGGTCACTCATATTTAAAAAGTTACAACAATCCAAACATACCGGATTTACTATATAAATTTGCTTAACCCACCCTAGATATTCAGGCTCGTATCATCATATAAGCAAGTCATACATTGTACTCTTTTGTATTAGAACATGATGAAAGTTATTAAATATGTCAAATTTCGAACTTATATTAAATATATCATATTAATCATGTTTAAATACAAAAACATCATTTCGTATTTTCGAGATTATTGAAGCTATTGCAGTCGCAACATACATACATCAAGAAGGGATGATATACAGTTTAGAATCTCGAGCCGTTTCCATGAATCAAAAACTGGAAGATCAGTGCTTTTCCCATTGATTTCCGAGGTAAGGAAGACCGAATTTCGATCTGTTCTGCATCTAATATGTGAGCTCTCGGTGTGTAAGAGCTTCGATTCCTCGACAACTTCAAACTGAATCTTACTTTGCCATGGATGAACTCTTGAAGTATCATGACGTATAGCACAAGCAATCTCATTCCTTCTCAGTGATTACCACAAACACATCCTTCACTGACCATCTTCTTCTCTCGTTTTTGTTTGGCGGATTGATAACGGCTCTCTCGGCATTTTCTAAACGGTAACCGATAACAATCTCTCTCTTTTGTCGAGCTCGTAAGATTATTTCGTAGAAACTCATTTCTTCACCTTCATGAAGGTAAAGCTCTGCTAATCTAATATGCAGCTCATTTCCCTGAAAACAGAGTATCCAAAATTACATGAATGATTAACTTTAGTCCCTATACATTAAAATAAAAAGTAAATTGGTCTTTTCTGTTAAAAATTTCATCCATTTGTACGGTTAAAAACTGACATGATTGATGGAATAACCAAACAATAACACATGACGTGCCACGTATAACTCATGCTGACGATACTAGTTTTATTAGTAAAAATGGATGAAATTTTTAATAAAATAGCCAGTTTACTCTTTAATCTAACTTATAAGCTCTAATTTGCCTATTTTTAAGTAGAAGAGTCAAAATGCGATCTAGCACCCAGTACAAGGCCACCCATGATACTTTTACCCATGATAAGTATGTTGTAAGAGCATATAAACCTAAGCAAGGAACTGAATAACCTAATATATATATATATATATATATATATAAGCCTAAGTGACTTTTTTAGCATTTCCAACCCGTGTCCAACATGAGTATGGAGATGTGAACCTCAAAAAATCCTCCAAATAATTGGGAAAAAATTGAAAATACCAATATCAGAAACATACACTCACATCTGAGTCAAAGCAACACGGATTTTCATCATTATCTTTTAATCCTTTGAATGACCATGCCAATGGTATAAATCTTTTTCAATAGGGTGATCGATTCTTGTATCTGATATGTAAAAAAAGGAAATGAAGAAGCTTATCCTGTCCAATCTTATTCAACTTCGGCAGTTTTTGGGGCCATTAAATGTCCTTCAGTCAAAAGGATATCGATTTACGGAAGCTTATCCTATCCAATCTTATTCAACGAGGTATTAACTTCTGCCTCGAACCAAATCGACTCATTTCTTATTCCCATCTCAGTAATAAATAGCGAAACTTTTAGTGTTATGCTATAAATGCTATTTGGACAAGTCTCATAACATGATTTAGCAGATCAGGGGCAACTTCTGCACAAGTTAAAAGTCGACATAAAGGTTACGGGAGTACCTCCTCTGCAAAAAGCTCTTCTAGTACATCATTTATTTGCCGATCCTCTGCAACCATGGCCAAGGCCATACTGACCAGCTCATTTGATAAAACATAATCACTAATCTTTGACATGGACAATAAATTTTTAGTCCTCGGATCAAGTATTTCACTAATTATTACTGATCTATCGGAAGCTTGCTGCATCTCCCCAATCCAAGAACCTCGGGAGAAACTTCCTCTTTGACCTCGGGTTACCATAGCTTCTCTATAAGGAAGACGCTTAGCCTGCCAAAAGCAAAATATTCAAATTTATGGCTGACAAAGACAAAGACCGGAAGCCGATATCTGAAGTATAAGCATGTAATATGCTATCAAGATTCACTAATATGCCTGTTTTCATGGATAATAATAAATAGTTAAAAACATGCTTAAAGTTTGTTGATGAAAACCAAATAGTTCACAAAGAAATTGAGTCGAGCAGTAGCAACGGCAAGGAAAGCTTTTCCTACTAAGCAAGTAGAAAAACTATGGACCGAAAAGAATCCACTGATTTGAACTAGACTTAAAGATCAAAACTCATAACACCTGAATATCGCGAATCAATAGCAATGTGGCAAGAGATCTGGAATCAGCTTGAATGGCTGAGTCTTCCACAGATTCATCAGCCAGAATTAGTATCTGTACAGACCATTAAATATATATTTAGAAACCAAAAAAAAAAATCCCTGAAACTTACCTCTTCAATCATGACATATCCTAATTCAGAAGGGTATAAAGGACCTATTATATGTCAAATAGCACAAAAAAAAAAAAAAATCATGCTGTGAGGAAAATCCTTTTTCATCTTAAAATGCTCATTAACCGACATTCATCTAAAATATGTTATGACGACAAATCTGTAAGGTGGCTGCCAATGCCACGCCTTCTAACAATTACCAAGATTATTATGAACTGAAAATTCCTTGTAATTTTCTATCATAATATACCATTGATAAAGATACTTACTGAATCAAACGATTCCAATGGAAGACTTTCTAGGTGACGCCGTATCACTGCATTACCTTCACGATGAACCAGTGTTATATTAACCAATCTACTGAGGTCCAGACCACCATCAATGAGCTTCCTTTCCCTCTCACTTTCGACTACCTCATTGAACATCCAGAGCTCTGATCCAGGAGCTAGGAAGGCATCCAAAACCTAAACAAACATTAACGAGAACACATCCGTCATAAGACAAAGAACAAAATGTGTTCCTATTTTGTGCATCAAAAGTAAAAACACAAGGGGGAGTCTTGAAATTGGTGAAGATTTCTTGGAGTTAATAGCTGATATTGAGTGACAATTTGCAGAGTGGGAGTATCATCCTTGATTCCACATAATATTACCATAATCATGTCTTCCATATCTCGTCTCCAACCACAAAGAAGTATTTTTTCCGTCAACTTTGGGACAATAAAGTCTCCAGCTAAACTCCCTCTCCATACCTGCAGCATTCAGCCGAAGAGAAACAGGATTAGGAGCTACAAAAAGAACGTACCACAATCATATCATCAACGTCTCTCCTCCATCCACAAAGTAGAATCTTCTGGGGCTTTCTTGCTGGTCGAGCAATGTGCATGAATGATGCTCCATTGACCTGAATGACCAAATTGATTATATTTTTGTAAGTTGTTTTAACTATGGTATGCCCCACTTATTAAATTTCATCATCGGCACCACCCTGTTGTGACAAGCCATACCAGCTCCTTTTCCTGTCCCTTTTGGTTCCTAAATTCTCTTAATCAGTTTTCTAGATTACTCCAGAATCATAACAACAGATTCTTTATCAGATTAGACTGAGAGAGAAAGAGAAACAATCAATAAGCAATTCTCTCCAGTTCTTGGTTCAGTTTTCCACTAGTTTCTTGTGCCACCGTTGATGGTGTTGACCACAGAACATAGTGATGGCCAAAATTTAGTTAAAATAGACTAAAGGCAGACAACAAATCTATCATAAATCTACAGTTTCCTTCATAAAGTGTGCATAAATATACAAATGACCACTTCAGATTGAGACAATTTAGAAGAACTACCTGAAAACTGACTGAAGACCTGAAAACAAAAACTATGTTCTAGTTCTTGCCATGAATGTTTTCTTTATTACACTTATTTGTTTCTGTATTTAGTTTATTCATTAAATTGATTTCTCCAACTACTGAGCCTCAAGGCAGCCTGATTTTAACAAGGCAACATATAGGCCAAATAGAACCACAAAATGAAAAAATGGATAAGGCTAGCAAGAATAACCACAAAATATATTTTGCATTTAGAGAAAGAAAAAAGCAAATGAAATCACCATAGGTAATGCGCCTGGAGCATAGGTGTCATCATCTTCTGCTATAACAAGAACTTCGTCTCCTTCTTGTAGAACATACGAATCTTCAGGATTCAGGATAATTTTACCGCCTCGTGAAGCAACTTTGACTCCACAAGGAATAGCATCAGGAAAACTAATCAACACATCCTCAAATTGCATGCCGTCCAATTGTGGCCATCTTTTTATGTAGAACTCACAATTTTCAAACCCAAGGATATCTTCCCATATCTGTCATTATCACTCCAATATTACTAAAGGTATAACTGATAGGATGCTAAATATAGTCCAAAAAGATCCGCAAGAAATGTCACACTATAAATTGGAGAAGCTAACCTGTGCAAGTCCAGGTTGCCTTGCGCATTGAATCATCAAGCGCCCAATAACATCATGAGCTACAACTGTTTCAACAAGTTCTCCACCAACAAGTTTCACCAGAACCTCATTGTCAAGATCACTTAGTTCCACTACAATATGTCCTCTTAGACCTTCTTTTACTCCAGTCAAACTTAAAACTGTTCTCAAAGCACGAGCATCACTCTGCATTACACCATGAACAAGAGTCAGCATCCATCATCAAACCAACATCAGAGATACATCAGATTAACACGTTTGCAAAGACCTGGTCAGCGTTTCCGTCATCAGCAAGGACAACAATTGCACGGGCCTTGGACACAGAAACCTGAAAGAATTGGCATGTTAGCAGAATAATTAGTGGCCCCAGTATGTACAAATCCTTTAAGCTTTAAATATCTTCAACACCAAATGCATGGATGAAATTAAAACAAAATGAAGCTGCAGCTATCACACTGGAGTGTTGTAAGGTTTCCTCAACTACATTAGCTGATTCAGCTTTATATTTTTAGATTATCTTTAAAGAGGGTTGAGCCTGCTAAATCTGATAGTGTGATTTTTAGCCAACTTATTTTGAAATACGAATAAAAAAGAAAGGAACTGTACTTTTTTAAGGTCAGCCAGAATTAGAGGGCTTCCACTTCTGCATATCACAGATGTCCCTCTGAAATCAAACTCCATTTTAGCAATATCTAGCTCCATCTCCTCCTTGTCCCGTTCAGCCATCACCACAACAATCCCTCCACCCAAACTCTCATTAGCTATGACAAGTTGATTGAGCAATGAACCCTGCAGTGACAACAAAATAATCAACAATGTAGAGAACAACAGCATAAAACCTGTCACATATATAAGAGTTGAGTCTGAAATTTGTAGAGGTAATCATAGGTCATCAATGTGGAATACAACAATTTTTAAAATACTAAACGAAAATGCCAAAGTGTCTTCTTTGAATTCAGAAACGTAATTCTATACTGAACATTAAATCAGGCGGTAAGCCCTGGATCTTGCATATAGTATGTGCAAAGACAAATTTATATGTTCGTATGATGTAGAACAAGAATCTAGAAAGAGTTAGGGAGTAGAGATTGTAGGAAAACTTCAGAGAGAGAGAGAGAAGAAATTAGGGAGAAATAAAAAGAACTAGGGATGGAAAACCAGAGAGAATAATTTTTTTTCTTAAAGGGGGAAAAAAAGAAGGAAACAAAGAGAGTCAACACGGTAGAAATCTCAATATCGTAATTTACAACAACAGAAATCGACAACATAAGTGCTTATAACTCAACCATAAGGGGAAAATGTCAAATATAAACAGAAGTGTCCAAAATTTCTGATTGAACCCAAAGGATAACTAATTATATTTCTTCAATCAACTTCCTTCATCCTGTATCACCAGACATTAAAAAAATATATAATACATATGCAGATGGTGTAAATATATGTAAAGGTCCAAATACTAGAAAGATTGGCCTTTATTCAAGAGGAAAATGAATTACGTCAACCAAGAGTGAACAAACTTAATAGACCAAACCCAATGAGATTTGTAACCATGGATAAATTGTCTGATTAAAAGTTTACCAATTTATCACTCCACCCAAGAATTAGAGTGTGGTTTTGCTCAACAACCTCACTTCTTCCTTTTCTCAACGAATCGAGCTTCTCAGAAATTGCATCAGAAACAAGCCCAAGCATCATTGCAAATATGAGCATCCCACCAAAGCTTATTGAAACAGAAACTAATCTGGGACCCATTCCTTCAGAGTTGGCATGGTTACCTGAATCAGCAACATAAGTCCAAGATAACCAAAGGCAATCGGCTAGGCTATCATCAGTGACGCCAAAGAGTGCCAATCCTCCAAGGCAAATAAGCATTAGAGTTGCAACCAATAAAGCAAGTGCCTTAGCATATGGATGAACTGATAAAAGGACATCGACCCGATATTCAAGTTGCTTATTAAGAGAAACCTTTTCAGAACAATTGTATGAGGATCTAAACTTAGAGATATAGTCAATATACTTGAAAACAAAGAGAGGCATGGATAACAGTGCAATCGAGACAGTCAGAGCTAGAATTTTTAATCCTTTACTGGAAAGATGATCACCCTCTTGCAATATAGAAATAGTATCAAAAGTGTCTGACGTATTGCAAGCTTGTAATCTAATATTCATAGTTGAAATTTGGTCCTGCAATCAAGAAACAACTTTTGTTTAGCAAGTTTTCTCATATTAACTAGTTGACAATGAGTCGTAGATGGATCCTATAATAAGAGCAGATGCACGTTCACTTAATTATCACTTAATTATTTGCGAGCAGAGGCTTCATTTTGTCATTACTGTTTTCCTTAGTTCAAAGAAATGAAGCTAAAAATGCATTTCCATACAAAAACACATACTAATACTTTTGCATGGTAAGAAACCAAATTTGTGACTACAAACTATGGAGCATTTTTATGTTATATGAGACAAATATGTTCTTTTTTTATACAATACAAGTTCAAAAACACACACGCTCACCTTAGTCTCAAGTATGGATCAACTCACTTCAGCTAATGGGCCTACCACTCGAGTTCATGCGACAAATATGTTTGAATGTGCATTATTTTATATATATTTGCCATAGTTAGTTTCATAGCAATTTTTCCAGAAGCAAAAAGTAAAAATCAAAACATAGTCTCAGTAAATAAATCATTGAGGCATTAACTTCTCATGCAAGTTAAAAGAAGTAAGAATCAGTTACTGAAAACTCTTTAAAGTACAAAAAAAAATGATAAACATGTAAAAATAAACTGAATCATAAGACCAAAAACAAAAAAAAGACCAACTTGTTGGCCATTGAAGCAAGTTCATGCACTAAAATAGAATAATTCCAGTTAATTAAACAACATAATTATAAAATAGGATCAGCTTTATAGGGAAATGTACCTGCAAGTCAATGACTTGATTATGTAAAGAGAAATTCTTGTGCACTAAAGAACCAAAAGCTGTAATTAAAATCTGTAAAAACAAAGTATACAAACACTATCAAATATCGACCAAAAAATAAGAAGAAGAAAGTCAACTAGAACAAAATAGGGAAAAAACAAAAAACATACAGCTATGTAGGAGGCCATCTGCCACCGGATTTTGACCCGTTGACCGAAATCCCCAATACCCATTTCGCCGATAGCTGTTTTCACACCGGAAACAGCCTTAGAAACGTCCCGTTTCTGTTCCAAAACGGGGTCCTCCTTTTCTTGTTTTGCCATTTTCTCCCTCCTGCGAAGTTCAATTCTCCGACGAACCCTACCATACTTTGGGTCTCCATAGGCGGCGGAACCAGAGGAGGAAACGCTACGGAACGTTGAAGTTTTGGGTGGCTTCCAATCAGTATGAGAAGAGCGAGAGTGTCTTGGAATAGTGGAGAACTT